>NC_022009.1:89101138-89167146 GCF_000317375.1 Microtus ochrogaster | reverse complement strand
CTGTTTTTATTTCTTCTACTTCTTCAACTATGCATTTGACGGGTGAAGAACATTTTGGCCCTGTGGTAATCTTATAGGATCACCATTGTATATGTGGTCCATTATCAACTGAAACAGTACGAAACAACTGTAACGGGCTGTAATCCATATATATTACCTTGTAAGTATAACTGTGTTTTCTTTGAGTTTGCCAATTTCCATTAGAACAATGTTTTGAGGTCTTTCGTAGATAGTTTTTACATTTCTGTTTATTTCAGGGTAATAAAAAGAAAGATCTTACTTTTTTTAGTGGTATATGCTACCCTTGTTTTTCTGTGTGTGTTTGTCACTGTCTTCTATTGATTTTATACATTTTATGTATAAGCCAGTTCTTTCAGAATTTATTGGTTATATTCTCTATGGAAGTGCTTTTCTACATGAGCAATACAAGGGGGATTTCTAGCATCACTGAAGATGTAGGTGTTATGGAATCTATGAGGGTATTATTTACAGACATTGTGTAGTTCTCACAGCATAGTCTAATATTGATAGACTGGTAGGATACTTTGCTAGTACTGTGAATATCTAAAGGTTTCCTACAGTCTTTGGTAGAGATGGGTATTATAGTTTTTCTGTTGCTTTTTCCTCCCACTTGGGAATTTGTGCTAGGAGATTTCCTTGGGAATTCCACTCACCTTGTGGGATGCATTTCTGGTGGTAGTTATAGAGCAAAGGCTAATAACTGAGATGTAGGAATTCCTTCTGTATATGTGTTACTTTTATTGGTTGATGAATAAAGCTGTTTGGGCCAATAACTCAGTAGAGTGAAGCCAGGCAGGAAACCAGAACAGAGATAGAGAGAGTAGGTGAAATCAGAGAGATGCCATGTAGCTGCCAAAGGAGAAGGACACACCAGTGTCTTAGGAAACTTACTGGTAGGCCACAGCCTTGTGGAGGTACACATATTGATAAAAAAAATCGGTTAATTTAAGATATGAGAGCTAGCTATGAATAGGCTAGAGTTATTGGTCAAACAGCGTTGCAATTGATATAGTTTCTGTATGACTGTTTGGATCTGAGCAGTCAGAAAATGAACAAGTAGTCACTGTCTACAAGATGGCATACAAATGTGGACCAAGTATATCTACATAAAACCTGAGCAAGCTTGGGAAAAAATTCTAGACACAAAAGAACAGAGTTTAGTGCAGCTTCTTGGTAGCCACATTTTTATTTTCAGATGGGCTCTGTTTGTTGACAGCAAGCAGGGATACCATGACTCCTTTAAGAGTGGTCTTCCTGACTCAGTATTGAAAGCAAAGGCTGCATGTCTTCTTTAGGGCAGGGCTTCCTCGTTTAAGCTGGCATGAAAGGCTCTGGTTCTTTCAGGAGGTCCACCTATGGAGTATTTGAATGGGGTTTGTGAGCAGAGTGCTGCAGGCTGATTGATGGTGATGTGGGCCTGCTGCATCCCTGGAGCTGAGGCAGAAAGCATGACTTATAGAGCTGGTGGTAAACATACCTCTGCCATGTTGGACTGAGCAGAGCTAAAAGGCAAAGCAGCCTTGGTCCTAGCCACATCCACTTAGCACTTTTAAAAAAGACACTCCTGGTAAGAAAATGATTACATATATGCAATAAAGACAGATTCAGATGAACCTGATTGGGTCACAGTATCTTTAAAAAAATATACAGCAATGAGAGAGAGAGACAGAGACAGAGACAGAGAGACAGAGAGACAGAGAAGCAAAGGAGTATAGAAAATTATAAAAAGAAATAAATAGTTTTAAAAAATAAAACAAAGTTTTTAAAGAGATAGAGTACAGGCAGTCAAAGACTAAAGCAGTAAAGAAAAATAAACCAAGTAAAGATGAAAAATACACAGAGAGTCTGAATTATGTATATTATTGTGTTTTCTTTGAATTTTTTTGACTGTGAATGAGCTAAATAGAGAGAAACATTTCATTGTACAGACTGCTAAGCTAAACCAATATATATATTTTAAAGACATCTTGACTTCAAAATCTGAATCTAAGGATATGTTGCTTTGGAAAAGAGGTTCTGCTTTTGTTTCCATTGAGGACAGAAAGTTGTGGATTCCTTACAAGCTAATATAGTTTGATATCCTGAAGGAATGGTCCAAATGGTCCAACATCTATCACAGCTTCAGGACTGCTGGCTGAGATGGACCTACTACACAGGATACTCCATGAAAAATCTAATTAACAGCACTCTAAATCATCAGGAAGTAGTCAGAGAACAATGCTCAAAATCTGTAAATGATTGTTTATAAATGTTGGTTCACATGTAAAAGAGGAAATGCTATAGAGGTGAATACTTTGCATTGGTATGCATCTTTGTTTATTGACAGAAATTGAGGTCAATTTTGTTATGTGTATATTTCTACTCTTGTTTCAGGTATTATGTTTAACAGCTCATTAAAAATGTAATATGTAATTAAAACTTACAGTTTAATAGTCATTATAATAGTCAAAATTATAGTCATGTTAGTTAGGCTTTCTAGATATACAGAGATATATTTCAGTTAGATAGATACTCTTCAACAATTCAAAACCTATGGAATATGGCATTTTAAATGTTTTAAGAACTTAAAGACTTTTCTCAACAGTAGGACATGTCTGCTTCTGGCATTACCAATTACTTCAGAGAGGTTGATGGCATTGAAGAAACTTGTTATGGAATTTGCCTTCAATATCTCAAGGCTAGCCATTTGGCAAGAAATTACTCTCACCTGGACTGCTTGATGGTATACTATATGAACTGGACATGAAAGACCCACAGAAAAGTAACTGCTGCATATTCCAAAAGATGGGATGATTCTTCAGGGTTCCTACTTCATGAAAGAAACTACCCAGATATTCTGAAAGAAACATAAGAGAGTGATGATGAACTGCCAAGATAGGTGAAACAGTCTTTTAAATTTCCTGCTTCATGAAAAAGTCTGCCAGATACTATGAGTCTATAGGCAAAAGATGGATGCCCCACCATTACAGAAGAATTTAGGTTGACTGTTCAGGCAGCAATGTGTCTCTGTTAATTCTCGAATTTTGGAAGTTGCCTACAATGCACTTCCTGTTTACTTGGATAACATTATATCCTTCTGGGACAAGGTGTAGCTGGTCTGTATTGTGAAAATTTATGTTATTCTTCAAAGAAAATACTAATAAGAGCTAAAGAGATGAGAATGTATGTATATTTATGTGTAATGTATGTATATGTGTGTATAGGTTATGTGTGTGATGTGTGATTGTATAGATGTGTATTCCTGTGTATTTGTGTATATGTGAGTGTACATGTATATAAGCATGTACATGTGTGTGCAAGCATATGTATGTGTGTGCATGTGTGTATGTGCATATATGTATGTGTGCATGTGCATGTGTGTATGAATGTGTATGGGTGTAATTGTGTATGTGTGTGTATTTGAGTGTCTGTATATGTGTTCATGTGTATGTGTGTGAACATATATATGTATATATAAGTGTTCATGTGTGTACACATGTATGTTCGTGTGCATGTGTGTGCATGTATATATCTGTGTGCATGTGTATTGTGTACATGTGTTTGTGTGTGTGCATGTATATGTGTGTGCATGTGTATATGTGTCTACACGTGCATGTGTGTATGTATATGCATGTGTATATGTGTGTTCATGTGTATGTGTGTATATGTATATGTGTGTATATATGTATATGTATGTGCATGCATATATATGTGTGCATATGTATGTGTGTGCATGCATATATTTTGTGTATGTATGTGTGCATGTGTGTGCATAACACATAATTTACCTGCTCTAATCTGTACAACTTCTTCAACATTCTGAAAATTATAAACTATAATCATAATAGCTTTTATTTCAGTTTTTGTACATGAGTTACAGCATCTAGCTCTTTTTTTTAGTCTATTTCTATTGTATATATTGTTCCTTTCTCTTGTATTTTTCTGCTTTTCAATACCTAACTGATGTGAAGAATACTTTGGTACATACTAGATAATTTTACAGTATTTCATTGTGGTTTGTTTTGCTTTGTTCTATCAAAGTCAGAGCTTTTCTTTACAACACAGGCTGCCTTTGATCTACTATCCTCCTACCACAACCTCCCCAATTTGGCACAACAGGTTATGAGTCACCATGTGTGGCTGAATATTTTTATATTTGTATATACATATTCTCAAATTTTTACTTTTAATCTTTCTGGAGAGGAAGGTAAATAACTAATATATAATTTGAGCCTTGCTTTTAAGTGTTGTTGATGAGACCAGAAGACCTTTTAGTTAGTATTTGTTTTATCTAACTCTTGAAAAAAATACAGCATCTTGAATACTTGATTAAACACTCCACATGTAATTAGGCATTGTGCTGGGTGAGATTACAAACTGGCACTGCCTTGTGTTAGCTCCAGTGAATGTTCTTTTCTATAAACCCACCCACATCCACTCACCAAACTGTGGTTGTTTACTGACAAGTTTCTTGGTGTTCACTTAGCCGAGGACTCCAGGAAGCTCTCACCTCTGTCTCCTGAGTCCCACCATCATCACCTCAGCACATCTCCAGAGCCTGCTCTGTGGCAGAGAAACTAATGAAGCTGTGGCTTGGAGAGGTCAGACTTTGGTTTGTTTTCACACAATATCTCTTTTATCACTTTTTCTATGCCAGGCTGAAACCCATGTTATATAATTTTACTAATTCATTGTCTTTTATTCAAGATGAGTCAAACACATTATACTTCTTCATCTTGGATGAAAATTATTTTCTTCTTTTTGTATGAATTCAACACAAAGTATTGAACAAGGGAACCATTAATATCAGCAATGTTGGTCAACTTTTTGGGATATAGCATGATGGCAGTAAAAGAATTTGAAGAGGTTAATAAACTATACAGAGAATAATCAACCTTCTTCCAGTCTTAACTACTTACCAAATTTTGTTCTCACAAATAATCTGAACTAAACTCTTAGACTTTATCTTCTTTGATAAGATGTCAATGACTGGCAAAATCAACTATCTTACATTTTCATAATGGTGATTTGGGTTACTAGAGCATTTGTATTTAATAAAATAAAGGAAGTGTTATAAACTTTCCATAAATAAAGGGTACAAATTAGATCTCTTGATGTAATGTAGTGTTTACAATGATGTTCAACATGCATATTCAATATTTCTAAGTAACAATCACAGATATAATTTACTGAGAAATTTTTAAAAGCAGAGTATGTTACATTCTGTTTATATATGTTTTTATTGTCAGAAGTTATTATTTTAATGTCTGACTTATAGATAAAAAATGAAAATTAAAATAATGAATAATATTCACAAAGACCCTGTACTAGCTAAGTAGTGGTGCTTGGGTTTTATCTTGAAGTTTTTAGATGCTAAAGTCTGCTCTTTTATTAGAAGGCAAAAATAAGCAACTCAAATAGACTTGTGGGAGAAAATGCAGGCATGACCTGGCACTAGCCTTTCTGGAACACTGTACTTCTAAATAAGAAGCCTGGAACACTATGATGCTGACGACAGAACTCTGGTAACATGAGTATCCTGCAGCTGGCCTCCAGAGGAGTCTGCACTCTCCATGTCTCCTTCAACATGTTTCTTCCCCATGGAGACCCTGGAGGTATGAGTGCACACTAATCCAAGGCAATGTGCTAACCCATCTCATCATATAAGTGTCCACTAGACAAGTGGTTGCTCACTTGCAGTAAAGTAGATGCTGTTTCCCAAAACTGTCTCCAGAAAGGTTCATCTCCACGCCCTTTGCCAACCCATGGACATTGCTGTCTTGTTGAGGGATACCCCTGTAATGATAGCACAGACACTTTTTACTGTTGGGATCCAGAAATAAAATGAAGAATTAATCATTTGCTACAGAACTGAAATGTTGGGAGGGATGTTAATCCTAGTGTCCCTCTTGGCATTTGCTGCACTTGCCTCTTGCTGCTCAATGACTGCTTCTTCCACTTGGCTCGTCGCTCCTTTTGAATGATGCATTTACTTCCAACATTTCTCTGACAGAGATAGAGAATGAAAGAGTGCATTGAGCTCTAAACCTTTTATTTAGTTACAGCTACTGATGTATTTTTATGCACAGGATCTTAAAACGTGCATTTAAAAAGGTTGCTTGACATTTCAAAATGGTGCCATCTATACAAAGTAAGAGCATGCTACTCACAAATCTTCCTTAAGGAGAATGTGTGTCTCTCAAGAATTCTTTTTTATCTTTCAGCTTAAGGCTTATCCCTGTTTTCTTACATAGGATCACATCAGAGTGCCAAAAAAAAAAAAAAAACCCATATGAATCTGGCTCTGACAGCCATTGACATGGAGAGACAATGAAACCCCCTTCTACCATATGACTATCAGGCACTGCTTATTGTTACAAAATAATTTTTATTTATCAGGATATATTTGTGCTATGTGTGACGATATCAAGGGTTGATTTGACCAACAAGACTCAGTATGATCTGTGAGGTGGTGGAATGAGAAGGTATTTTAATTGTATTAATAGGTTCCTGTTGCCATTGTCTGCAGGTAATACCAAAACAAATATTTCAGATTGTTGTAAGTCTCCGTGCCACCAAACATGCATATGGATGTCACTTAATAATGCTAACAGATTCTGTGTACTGTGAGATGTTCTAGAATAGCAGCTCTCAAACTGAAAAGACCGACCCCTTCCGGAGCCAAACAACCTATTCACTCAGGTCGCTGAAGACCATCTTCCTATCAGATATTTACATTGTGATTCATAACAGTAGCAGAATTAGTTATGAAGTAGCAACAGAAATAGATTTATGGTTGGAGTCACCACAACAAGAGGAACTTCATTAAGGGCAGCAGTGTTAGGAAGGCTGAGAAACACTGCTCTTGAAAGACTATTCTTTGCTGGAGTGTGTTGAGACTATTGTACCAAAGTGGAAGTTTGATTGGATGCACCCAGATCAGCAGACACTGGTATTCAACGAATAACAGGAGTTAATAAGTAATGCCACGTTCATGTCTATAAATTTGTACTATTAATAGAAAACTGACTGTCACAAAGAGGGCAGGATGAGTACACAATAAATTTCTGCCCATTCCATTGTAATTCCTAAAACAACCCCAAAATATTAATCCCTAGGGAAAGGAGAGTCTTTTTATTCAGCAGTGTTGCTCATAGTGGATTGGCCATGCTACAGGGGATGGTGTCTGACACCAGCATGCGTATGGAGCATTGATGGGGGAAGGAAAAGGAAGAGAGACCATGGAGGAGGAGATGACATGAATTTGGAAGGATGAAAAGAGATATAGGATCTGGGTCTTGGAATAATTAGAAGGCATTCTTGGGGTTGATATACTCTGAAAACATTGTATTTATGCATGAAATTATCAAAGAATAAATAAAAATAAATAACCCCATATTATTGTTATATAATGTAATTATCTTTAAGTACCTCATAGGTTGAGTACCTCAACTTAAAGATAATTACATTTACCCCATCATTTTACCATTGGGAAAACAAAGGCTTAGAGAATTTCAAAGTTCTCAGAACTGCCTAGTGGTGAGCATACTAATCAAAGTATGGATTTTCAGAAATACAAACATGGTATGCACTCACTCATAAGTGAATATTAGGTGCAAAGCAAAGGATAAACAGACTACAATCCACAGCCCCAGAGAAGCTAGGTAACAAGAAGGACCCTAAGAGGGATGCATGGATTTCCAGGAGTCTAATCGACGAGGGTGAGAAATTGTCTGTTGTGGAGATTATGACAAGGTTAGCCTTTGTTAAAAGGCAGCTTTAGAAGCCAGAGGACTGGTGGTGTTACTCACACATCTCTGCAGCATCTGAACAGATGAAATTTTATTTGTAGAGACTGAAGAGACAGGGTCTTTTAAAGATTCAGGGCTGGGGTGATGGTTCAGTCCACAACTGTTTGCATGCAACCATGAAGACCTGAGCTTGACCACACATCTATAATACCTGTGCTAAGGAGGCAGAGGCAGGCAGATTCCTGGAGATTTCTGGACAGCCTATCTAGCTAAATCAGTATGCTCCAGGTTCAGTGAGAAACCCTGTCTTAGAAGGTAAGGTGGTACGTGATTAAGGAAGATACTCAGTGTAAACATCTGGCCTCCACACAGCAGCTCAGCAGCTCACACATGCATGTGCACCCACAGGCACATGTACACACACACACACACAGAGAGAGAGAGAGAGAGAGAGAGAGAGAGAGAGAGAGAGAGAGAGAGGATTTAGATGTTTGGTTCATAGCATCATCCCAGCCCCTGGCACCCATCCTTGGAGTGCCAATAGAGCAGGAAGCTTAATTTCAAGCCACTTCCCCTAGGAGTTGCCTTGGTCCAGACTCCACCTTTGGGAAAGCCTGCCAAGCAGTGATCCCTCCCCAGGGAAGGTCAGGACCACTCCCACAGGCTATTTAGGCTATTGCCCAGAGAAAGAACACTTGGTCTCCAGGTTTCAAACAGTGTCGTGCCTCCCCTTCCCCCAGCCCACCCTTTGCTCTTTACCTTGACATGCTTTTTCCAGGCCATTCAGGAACACTGCATTAGACATGGGCATCTTTTATCCGGTCTAATTTGGTCTGATTGGAATTATTTGCATTGGTGGAGCGGCTCATCTTAAGAAATAGTCCTAACACTGTCCTTTGTGCATGGTATGTAGCATGCTTGTGGCATAATTTCCAGAAGGGCTGGGGAGGGGCTGGAAAAAGGAAGTGAATGTGATCTCTGATTAGCCCACAGTAAACCCTTTCAGATGGAAAGTGATCGCCTTCTTCTCCCCCATCTCTGTGGTGTGATTCCTCCTCTTCCTCCATGCAGCTCTCACTCCTATGTCAGTTCTAAGTTCTTTTCAGAGTTTCTCCCTATTTCCTCACCTTTTACTTCTCAGATATAAAGCCATTTTATCTTGTTTCAATCAAAGAAGCTTCACCTTCCATTCTGAAGCCTCTGGAAATCTTTCAGTTAATACAATCCTAGGCGTCTTATGAGGCCAACCACAGACAAGCATCTTCCTATGAATTCTGGAATGTATTTAAAGTCAATAATTTATCTGATACTGTCTCACTTTAGAAGTAAAACTGAGAAAGACATAGACGGCCAAGTACCAGCCCAGAAAACAGTCTAGAACCAATTATGGAGGAGTATCTGTGCCTCAAAATCAAGGGGACAAGAGAAAAGATAGTATCCAAAACTCTGCTTGCCTCCCTCGCAAAATTTCTACAGTTTTGTTGAAGTTATTTTATTGCTAATTTAAATAATAACAATGACAAAACTTTCTTTAAGAAGGTATGATTAAATTACTTCTGTAGCTCAAGCATCTAGAGATCCCCTGGACAGGTGGGAAGGAGATATCACTGGTTCAGCTCTGTAGATGCTCTGAGTCCAGTGATTTCAGAAATGGAATTCACCCCAGCCCTTTAGCTGTTTAAACTTACTTATTTTCTGTATCTTATTACCTCTGGCGCTTCCATGGTGACTTTTCTCACACATTGAATTAGCCTAATTCAGTCTTCTTGCTGCAACCCAAGAGATTCTTTTTTAAACTTTTTTTCTGTTGTTCTAATATTTTTTGTTTGTTTTCTAGACAGAGTTTTTCTGTGTAATTCTGGCTGACCTAGAACCTACTCTGTAGATTTCACCTGTCTCTGCCTCCCTAGTGCTGGGATTAAAGGTGTGCTCCATCACTGCCTGCTACCCAAGCTATCTTTAAACAAGCTGGATTGTCCAGTGGATGGCCTTTACTAACTAACATGTCTCGGTGTCATCCTGTGGCCCCTGAGTATGAAGCCAAACTTTGTCATGGGACGAGTAGGGTCTTTCTCACCATGACTCTAATGCTGTCTTTATCCTGCTCTCTCTACTCTTTTAAGTACTCAAGCCGGGCAAAACGCTGTGACTGCTCAGTAACTCTAAGATTTTTCTTTGTTTTCTAGTCCATTTCATAGGTCTCTTATAAGCATCATTAAAGAGGTCCACAAGAGCCAGGATAAAGGATAACAAATATTTTTTTGAGGGAAAAAAGCTCACAATAAAGGTAGAGAGATGCGGTCCTCTGTGGACACTGAAAGCTGCAAACAGAAGTCTCACCACCATCCATGAAAGAGAGCATGAACACTCTTTTCATCAGCACTTATAGAACCTCAGACCACACCCTAATGGACCAATGCCCAAAAGGTATTGGCTGAATAAATTTCCACAACACCTACCCCTTTTGTCTAAATAAGAGAATTCCAAACATAATATAAAACTATATACAATAAGAACAAACACCAAGTATTGTCCAGGAAAAAGAAAAGGCAAAAACATACACAAAAGTAAAACTACACCCAACATGAACCACATCAAGCAAGAAACATATGCTAAATATCCAACCTAAGGTAATTAGCAAATAACAGAGATTATTTCAATAGCTGTCCTATTCTGAGAAGTCTAAGTCTTATACTAAAATGTATTAGTTAAATTATGAGAGGAAAGTAGCTATGACTATTTAGTCTTCAACCCCATCAAATACCTGAGAAGGAAAATTATCTTACCTGAATAAGGAGGAAGTGCAAGCAAGCAACTTCCAAAAGGTACAAGAAATGACAGAGACAGCTGGCTACCTGGGCACTCATCCAACCCAAAGTCTCATTTCCAATGTTGGAGAAAATGAAATGTTTGAAGATTACCTATCTGTGTGGAGTACAATCTCTGTGCATCTATAGAATCTGACTAGCCTGACTATAAGTATGACAAACATGGGTGACTATTGACTTGTAAATCTTAATAACAAACAGATGTGCAGCAAATGAGAACAAAGACTTCAAAATGTAAATGATATGTGTGTGTGTGTGTGTGTGTGTATCTTAATCAGAGATAGAAATGTACAGTGCAATGGTGTAGGAGGTCTTATGTCTATGTGTTACTTTCATTGGTTAAATAAAGAGACTGCCTTGGCCTTTTAATAGGGCAGAAAATTAGGTGGGTGGAGTAGACAGAAAAGAATTCTGGAAGGAAGAAGGCAGTGTGGCAGATGCCATGGCTCTCCTCTCCGAGATGGACACTGGTTAAACTCTTGCCAGTAAGCCACAGTCAAGTGGCAATACAGATTATTAGAAATGGGTTAGATGAATATGTGAGATTTAGCCAATAAGGGGCTGGAGATAATGGGCCAAGCAGTGTTTAATTAATACAATTTCCGTGTGGTTATTTTGGGTATAAACTAGCCGGGTGGCGGGCATGGGGCCCGCCGCACCTCATTACTACCATACAATATGATAAATATATCCTAAAATTTCATCGATATACAAAATATCTTAAACAGAGGTAAAAACATGCATGCATACAATGGCAGAGTATCTTTGCATATGTGCACAAATACTGTAAACAAAAATAGGAGTGTACTCAATATAACAATTATAATATGAACTTGTATCAATATACAAATTACCTTAGACAGGAATGCATTCCTGTAACAGTGTCTTCCTAGAAACAGTTCACCTGTATGTCTCCTATATGCCTATCTGAAGATGGTTGTTAATTGCCTTTCCTTTGAAGAGTGGGTCAGATAGAAGCTGTACTATATGGAATACACTACTGTATGCTTGTTTCTTCATTCATCTTTTTCTGGAAGACCTAGAGATTTATGATGGCATGACAATATTTAAACATTTGGTGGAGTTGATTCAATAGTCAGCATGAGACACCATCAGGAAAGCTCTAGCTTATAACTGGGTTGTATACCCCACAAGTGAGGAAGTTGGTGTGTGGTGCAGAGGGGAATATGTTAAGGAAGATGTGAAGAGAAAGAGGAGCAATGGTATAGCAATAAAGAACGTATATGGTCCTCAATGCCACAAAGCAATTTATTGCCTGCCCTTATACAGAAATGTATTTGGGGCTGGGCAATGGTTCAGAAGTTAAAATCACGTGCACCTCTTGTAGAGGGCTGGTGTTCCATTCCCAGCACCCATTGGGGCTGACTTAGCTCTGGATCCAGGTGATCTGATGCCCTCTTCTGGCCTCTGTGAGCTTGGCATTCACGTGCACAAACCTCTTCCTCCACATATGCACATAATTAAAAATAAAAATAAAATATTTTCAAAGAAGAAGTCTTTGGTTCAGACTCTGAACCAAACAAATGAAACAGTGAAGATATTTGGATTATAAAATTTGGCCTCTTTTAACAAACTATGATCCTCCTCCAACATATTCTAAGTATCTTTAAGTTTTTTGATTATCAAGAGAAAGTCACGCTGGCTGTTTGTACACCACACATTCCAAATGTCAGTTCAGCTCATTAATTAATAACAACAATAAAAATCACTTGATCTATATTGCCAGGTAACAAAGGCTTCTAGTGGGATTAACCATCTCCAAGAGTCATTTCAGGAAAGGTTGCCTTGTATCTGCCAAGAGTGTGACAAGCTTGGCAGGCTACAAAACCAAGGAGAAGGAAAAACGTTGCTCAGAGCAAAAGCACACTGGCAATTTTGAGTCTCTTTGCCTTTGTATCCCAAAATATGTTATACATCAATGGAGAGCCCACATGCAAAGCAGAAGAGACAGAGCTTGCTTTCTGGTTGGCAGCACACTTCCCGCTGTTACAAGGAAAGTGTAGTCTAGGTAGTTTTCAAAGGAAGAAAATATTTTTTGTTGCTTTTTAATATGTTTTCAAAGTGGTTATTTGAATAGCTGGCATTGTTGAGCTTTGCTACATATCCAGCCACGTGCTGTCTCACGTATTTTTTTCCCATAGCAACTACAGCTTCTCTCCCAGGCTGCAGCAAAATAAAGACATTTATGCAAAGGTTTTTCACTTTCCAGTTTTTTTTTCTACTTGGCAGATTTCTGCATGCTTAGTGGCTGTCTAAACTGTCAATTTGCAGATAGGATGATTAAATGAAGTATGTTCTTGTTGGTAATTGATAACTCCATTCTGAAAATGCAATGGCTTCAACATGTTTTGAAAAACTGTATACCAATGTTCTCATGCATATAACCTTTTTATGATGCGCTTTAATAGCTATTAGACTATAAATTATAAGAGCACTTTTTGTTAATTTTCTTTATGATGGTTATAAATTTACTTACATGAGTGATGTCAGTGAAAAACAGTAACTATGCTTTTGTAGTGATTATTAAAAAATGGATGCTTTTGTTCACTGGCTGCTTATAGAAAGCCAATGCCCCTGAGGTTTAATTTCATTTTTCTTCTGATAAGCCAGTAGCCATCAGCACAGTGGTGTCTGAACTGTAAAGCCTGGCTGGCAGGGCTGTTTGCAAACAGAAGAGAAACAGGCTTCTCTAAGAACCCTGTTAATTTATTGCTCAGTGTGGACATAGTCAAACTATTTATTGTTTTATAATCTTATCACATGCAATTAGCAAAACTAAGAGAGGCAGGATTTGTTACTGGTTTAATTCAGAGTCAAGAAAAAAAACCCTATAGATTCACTATTCAGGAATTAGGTTTATATGATGGTTGGTTTTAATGTCAACTTGTTACAAGTTAGAGTCACTCAGTAGGAAGTCTCACCTGAAGCATTTCCATAATTGCCTTGAAATATGCAAAGACCTACCCTACACAAATGCAAGAAAGCTCCTTCTAGATGCAGTTCAGTAGAAAGGAGCATGGCAGAAGCCTACTTTCCTCTTGTTAGCTTGTCGCCTCCTTCTTTACTCTGACAATGCTAGTTTTTTTTAATATTTATTTATTTATTTATTTATTTATTTATTTATTTATTTATTTATTATGCATACAATATTCTGTCTGTGTATATGTCTTCAGGCCAGCTAGTTCTTTTGCTGATATCAGACCCAGCATCTCCAGGCGTCTTCTTCTGATTGAGGACCAGAGGCTCATCAAGAAACCCCCAGGTCTTTGGGCCAGATTGGGACTGCTAAGGCCTGCAGCATCCATGTGCTGTGCACCTATTGTGGTCTCAGCCTCTTTAGTGTGAGACAGCTCACCCACAAGACACTTGGTGTCAAAACTGAGCATGTGTAGATAGGATGACTGTATATAATATATTCATATTCTATTGCTTCTGTTTCTCTAGGGGACCCGGACTTATGTAGTGTGCTTATGGCTCAGATTATGCCAACTAACTTTTTATAATCCTCATTTATTTCTGTAATCATTGATTTTGGAGTAAAACATTTTATGATAAACAAGACTAGACTCTGCCTTGGAAGAGCAAAGAGTCTCATTGGGGAGCGACAACCTATAAACACAGGGTTCTGATAAAATTATGAAAACGGACTTCAAAAACACAGAGTAGGCAGGAAGCAAGACTGTTTAGTGTACAGCTGATGAGGCTCATATTTGTAAATCACCAAATGAATATGGTGAGCGGATGAGAAGGGAAACATGTTTGAACCTTACAGTTCATGAAGGTTGATTTTCTGCTGCTACTGCTCAGTACACGACCAGATCATTAGATTGAGGGCAATAAAATTCTGGCAGCACGCAGTCTTACAAGACAGAGTTTGTGACTCGAGATCTCTTTTACAAATGTATCATGGATGTCCTTATTCCCAGAATTCAGTCAACAGTCCTTAGTAACTTAGTTCATGTCAGTGACATAGCTAATGTTAATATTACCTTCCTTTGAGATTTATGTCAAATTCTGTTCAAAGCTCTATACTTGACTTAATGTACTTCCAAAGACAATGACAGGAAATGAATATGATTATTAGCATTTCATAGATAAAAAAACTAAAGCAGAGAATTGGATATGTAGCACTTGATAACAATTAAAGGCATTGGTGAATGTAGGCATGGTGGTGGAAGCCAGGGTTAACTAGCTGGAGACGGCCTTTGGAATTTTTATTCTTTGACAGTTTCATACAGGAACATACTCAGTTTTGGTCATTTTAATTTTCATTATGGTCTCTCATTTTCCCTCTACCAAAATGCATTTCCTTCTCTCAAACCCCTTTTTTATTATTTCTGTTTTTCTGCCTCATGGAGGTTAGTTAAGCTTTTTTTCATGACCAGGAGTGGGAGTTATTTACTGGAACAATGGAACTTCTCTGTGGTTACACCACTCAGGGGACTGATTTTTCCACAGAGGAGCTTTCAATTGCCCATAGACCCTCAGTGAGGGGCGAGACCTCATGAGCCCCACCCCCATGCATGACGAAATGGTAATGGTCTCACCTTGTGCAGGCCACCACAGCAGTAATGAGTTCCTGAGCTATGACTATGTCATGCTCAGAGGACCAAATTTCACAGCCTTCCTCTCCAACTCTGGCTTTTATACTCTTTCTGCATCTTTTTCTGTGGTGTCCCCTGAGACTGGGAGCTGTGGTACAGATTGAAAGATGTACTTTAATCACTGACTATGCTTGCATTTTAAAAGTTAACAGCAAAAGAAATCAGCCCAAATCTTCATCTTGATAATTTGTATTTAATCATTTGCACACGTTTTTTTTAAATAAAATTAAAGATCTTTTGTCTAAGATTTTTTGACTTGTGGAATCTCAAATATGCAATATATTTGTTTTTTCTGAATTCATCTTGGATCTATGTCAGACCAAATAGAATAGGATGGAAATATGGAGCTGGAGACTAACCAAGAAAGGGGGTTGATAAAGAACAGTCAAATGGTGGGTGTCAAATGTTTGGTTGTTAGATTATTTTTTTATATGATTAGATATACTTGCTGATAACCAGTAATTTCTCCTTGTCCTAAAATTGTTTGCATCCGTGTTGTTATGGAGTTAGAAACTTGAATGGATGGCAAAGCTTAGCACTCCCTTCGCTCTTCGGATCATGCCTCTTGCTCAGCTTCTTGGGAATTTGCTTTTGTTGCATCCTCTTGGCATTCAGCCACGTTTTTGTCATAGGAGTGATCACTTTAGCATTTGCACTCTTCCTAGGCCCTTGCAGCATCTCAAAGCCTTTTTCCACATCTTCACCTGAGACTGAAATTTGATTCTCATATCTAAATTAGTTTCCTGTATCTTCTGCAACACATGGCCACAATAGTAGTTGCTTGAAATAACACAGATCTATTATCTTGTGCTTGCGGAAGTAAGGTTTTGGTAATGCTTCTCATGTAGCTAAAATAGGAGTGCTGAAAGAGTCATAGGTCTAAAGATCATGCTGCTGCCTTCGCCTCCTAGGCCTAAGAACACTCTGCTGTCTTCACCTACTCTGGAGGCCACAAGTTTTTCTTGGTTTAAGGCCATCGTATTTGATGGTTTACTTCTCTCTGCCTCTATGCAGATAGGGTCCCCTTTCACGAAGAAGAAATCTTACATTGTAACCACTTGGATAACCTAAAAAAATAAAATTTCTCCTTCTTGAAGTTATCAGCTGAATCATATCCAAAAAATATTGTATACATGAAAAGTAATATAGCCACAGGTTGTGGGGATGAGGGTGGGCATAAGAGGGAGCGGTTATTCTGCCTATCATAGAATAGATTAGATGAGGTCATGTGCCTCTGAAAGCATGTGACAGCATTTGAAGAACAGCCTGCTTAAACAACTTGAAGCAATATAAACAACACTATTCTCTGTTGTAAACACACCACAGACTGGTTCTACCCATTCATTCAGTTTTTACTTCCTTGTTTCAAATGTTTGAGATGAATTAATAAATATAAAAATCAATTCACTGTATACGGTAATGCTTTATCTCAGTATTTTTTTATTCTCCAATGAAGCCCACTTTAGAGTCACCATAGACTACAGGATGTTTCCCGGTGCCTTATTTCTTCACTATCTATCTGTGTTATATGTGTTTTAACAATTCCATAGGTGGGGTGAAATGAAAAGCACATAACAACTGGAGCAGAGAATCTGGCCTTGCTTTGAAAGCCCAGGCAAAGCTTTCTCCTTGCTCATCAGAGTTCATGTATTGGAAACTTGATTCCCAGTTCAACAAGTCAGAGACAAAGGCTGGATGGTCATGAGAGCTCCACCTTAAAGGATGGAATACTTTAGTTATCTCAAGGGTGGGTTCATTATTGCAAGAGTGGGCTTTCTCAAAAGGGGGCTGAGCTCCGTTCTATTATTTCCCTCTTGCCGTTCTTTGGTTTCCTTGTGAGAATACACAAGATAGACGTCAGTAAATGCTCTTAGATTTCTCAGTTTTCTAAACAGAGAACTGAAAAGTCCTGTTCTTTCTAATTAGTTAGTCTCAGGTATTCTGTTATAGCAGCACAAAATTGACAAGGAAAAGACTTGAGTACAAATTTGACCTGATTTTGAACATGATACCTGGACAGGCATCTGTTCCTTCCAGAATCCTGTGTAGAGGCTTCAGTGCAGACTGCCTCTCACTGAGAGTTTGGGATCTGCTCAGTTCAGGTGGCTTCACTCCTTCACCAGATGGCATGTAAAAGAAGATTGATGGGTCCCCTCCTGGAGAACGCTTTTGTAGCCTGTAGTGGGCTAAAGAACATGAGCTGAAGGATTTTGATACCAGAAGTCACCAAAGCCCTAATGGTGGTGAGGGACAACTTGCAAGTTGAGATATGCACTCTCTCCTGCCTTGGGCAAAGGTGTTATTTTCTGAACCAAAAACATAAAAAGAAACAAAATTAGTATGTTTCGGTTTCTTAATCTTACAGCATTTGCTTCAGGTAAATCTTGTAAAAATGCCCCTTCATTAATCTGCATTTTCATTATAATAGAAAATCAGTGATATAGAAAAACCATTTTGCTATTATAGAAACAAGTAAAGTAATGAGATTTTTAAAAGTCTGTAAGAAGCATATTTTTATTTATATTTTTTAATTATGAAAATTAAATGATAGACATCGATTGCTACTTTAAAAATTAAGATAGATAAAAACGTTTAATCTAGTTTTTGTGGTCTGTTGTGCTAATGAACACACATAGTCGTCTTCTTTCACTGACTACTATGAAATCTGCAATTTTGTAAACTGTCTAGATCAGCACAGCAACCACAGGACCTGCGTATGCTTAACCAGTTTGGTGTGAAGCAGACATCACCCTACAGATTAGCACTGCAAACATACTGGAGCAAACCCTTCTGCAGGGAACTTGTATTCCAGTACAACACTCAACTGTTATTCAAATGCAAGGATAGTGGACGAGAATCAGCGGCAATAGCACAAGTAAATGTGGCTCCCGCCCCAAGGAGCTTAGACTCTAATGTGCAAGGCAGCTAAGTGAAGAAATACAGTGTCATGGACATGTGTGTTGAGCGGAGGCGATTAAGTTGGAAGTGGGTGGAGAGGCAGGTAGCACTGTGGGACTGAATGACATGGTTCAACGCCTGGTCTTGAGTGTACCTGTCGATCCTGTAGGTCTAGAAAATAGACATTTTCAGTGTAGCAGAGGCAGATGCCCCAATCGTCACTCAGGAACAATGGCTAAGTTCTGGGCACCGATGGACAAATGAAGAACAGCTTCACTTTCCACAGTCAGTAGGACCACATTCCTCTTGTTCGTGTCACATTTCTTCCCCAGGGGCAAAAATAGTTTCAAAGACTCATCTAGAACTCTCTGGGTTCTGTGGTTAGTCAGACATGGGAAATACCTTTGACTTACTAGTAACAAAAGTGGAACACTTGCTTTTAGTAGTGTCCAGAAAATTTGTGTCAGCTGATTCTGCAGCCAACACCTATAACTTCTTAGGTATGTGCTTAAAGAATTTTTAGTAGACGCTCATAGAAAGGAAAATGTTTGTTATTTAGATACATTATTATCCTGACAGAACCATCGGTCGCTATCTTAGCAAGGCATATCAGCACAGTAAAAGTTTAACAACAGATCTTATTCCCATAGGCCTCATTTCTTAGCCATGTAACTAGAAGCAGAATTACCCAGGTGTGAATCAAGCAGAAACAATACAAAACTTTGCAGTATGTTAGTGTATGTCTCATCCCTATTATTCTAATATAGCTGGTAGTAAAACACTCCCATATGATAGAGGGGAAGAGTGTGCTGAGAAGAGTAGCCTGAATTATTTTTATCTGGGCATTTGTCCTAAAGATGTCAGTGCCAACCACCTCTAGAAACGATTCTAATTCCATGAAGAAGCCTTCCATTTCCTTGTGTATGTAAACCTTCGTCTTAATTGCGGAGTTAATGTCATTTCCCTTTGTAGCTATTAGCGTTAATCTCTGTGTACAATTTGCTTATCGCAGTAAAGCTTGGCTATCTAGAGACCAGGCATCCCCAAACCGCAGGCTTCCATCCAGATCTGGAGACAACTAGGGAAAGTAAATACACACAGCACCATCACTACGGCGCCCCTCTCAGCACACAGGCATGCTTCCTGTAGCTGCTTGACGTAAACAAAGCAACAAGGCCAGGTGGAAGGTTAAAGGCCCTGTGTTGTAAGTGACTGATTCCCTAACAGGAAGAAAGAAAGAACAATCTGTAGACAAAATGAGACTTTGCTGGTGCATGAGAAAAAGTATATTATTCAGTAACCATGAACAAAGAACAAGTATGCAGAAAGAAGAAATAGAAAGACAAGGCGTATGATTTCCTTACAGGTATTGGAGAAAAGAAGAAGAGAGAAGAGGTGGACATGGATCAGGGAATCGTAATTGAAGATGCTGTAATAAGAGCAGCTACTGAAAGATGTCTACAATAGAAAATATCCAAAATGATGGAGAGAGATGTGGGGTTTAAAAAAAAATACCCAGTGTTTAAGTGATCAGAGACCACCAGCAGAACCAGGAATCACTGACCCGTAGCAGGAGAGATCACATGGTCAGTAACTACAGCTTAAGACCACTGCTCTGTTAGCTGCAAAGGGCTACAGGGTTGGCCCAATTTATTACATTCCATTTGATTCCACATGGCCTCTCATGACTGGTACTGAGTCCTGCGCTTCATCCTTGTATGTATTTTTGACACCTATTGTCCTCTTGCATTATGCGAAGTACCTGGCAAAGCTGACTTCTGCTTAAATGCAGGCTTGTGTGTGGATGCTGAATGTAGCCCAATTAGACTATTTCAACATGGCATACATGGTAAGACATAGTTTTCCCAAACTGTGCTAAGAGGGACAATGAGGAACATCCTAGCCCATACAGTGACCAAAAAGAGTCATCATCAAAGAAGGACTTTATAACTGAGGACCATGTCTCTGGTGTTAAGCTTAGCCATGACATATGATAGTAAACTTCCATCCCTTATCAAATACTCTGCACAAATGCATGTAATCTCAATTTCTAGAGAATTAAGTCTATACCAATAATTACCTAGAAACAAATAAAGATCTCAAATGTGATTCTCATAATGTGGACACTTACCAAAGACAGGAAGGAAATTTGTCAACACATTTAAATCAGTATCTATAAATTTATGTTAACAAGGAGTCCCTGATTATGTAGGACAAAGAAGAAAATGAAGTAGCCCTTAGACCAGACAACACTGGTGTAGTCCTAGCCTGACAACTTCCTTGTTATGTAGCTTTCTTAGTATCTTTCAGCTGTCTGTTGAAAACTAGCATCAACCACAGCTGGTTCATAATCAGATCGGTCTCACGGAGTCAATGTAAGAATCAAATAACATGCTACCATGAAATTTTCTTAACAAATATTTAATTTATAGTAGCTAGTATTAATAATCAAGAAAATATTTATATTTCTGATATGGATATTTCTGTTTTGAAGAAGCACCTAGGAAACTTTAATTAGGAGAATTTGCGTCAGTGTAGGACAGGAAGAGAGTCCATGTGTTTCATCTTAAAAAGCTCTCCAGACAGTGCTGATGTCTAGCCAAGACAGAGTTTTTACATAGCCTCCCTGTCATGGTGTCCAGGTCCAAGTGCACACCTGTCCATCACCATGGAAATGCTCACTATTGACCCCGGTCCATATTGCAGATGGTCAATAAGTCTGAAGCGGGAAGGTTGCTATGGCGACGACTAACTTCAGAGTAGTGGTTTTCCATGAGAAAACTGAAAGGTCTACCGTGAACTCACCGAGAAGGTAAATCATTTCTACAAGAAAGTCATTGACCACACCATGTGAGCTTTGAAAGATTTCTTTGGGGATTTAAACAATTCAGAAAGGCCAGGCGTTGCTTTCCTAAAACTTCTAGAAGTCATGATTCTAATACATGGTTTTGCCTTTTCTTTGCAGAAGTCACTTTGGCCTGTATTGTACAGGAAGCATATGAGAAAAGCTCAGATTAGCTGGAAACAGATATTTTACAGTTACATTACCTTGACTGGGGAGTGTGTGTGTGCACGCGTATGTGTGTGTGTGTGTGTGTGTGTGTGCATGTGTATGTGTGTGTACGGTATGAGCCCTTATGAGATAGGACTTAACGTTGAAGCTCCATTAAACTTTTATTGGTTAGAAATGGACCAAACTGCCCTGCTCCTGCCAAGAGGTTTAACAAGCTGCCTTCTTCAGTGAGGCACAGTTACTGGGGCATAGAAAGAGTCGGAAGCTGCCGAGTAGAGCAAACACAGAGCAGAAAGGTCACTCCCAGCCAGTAAGTGGCTGAGCCTGGAATCTTTTACAGCTTTTAGGAAGAGGAGGCACTTGAAATCCCTGAGTGTGTACCTGGCTTGGTTGCTCATGGGAGAGTGCCTCTGATAGAACCCCCAGGGGTGTGAGCATAGGAAACTCAATCCAGCGACTCTCGGAAGTCTCTTCTACGATGCAAGCACAGTATACTCACCATGCAGGTAATTCCTCAAAATGAATAAATAGAACAGTGACTTCTGCTCTCAGCTATTTTGGTACGAGCAGTGTGGGATGTTTAAGGGTCAGCAGATGGCAGCACTAGATGATGAGGAAGAGAATCCATATGACCTGAGGAAATCTTTTCCTTCAGCTTCTTGGTGAAGGCTTTCCAGAGGAATGTTCAGACAAAAGTGTTCTTGGTATTGATCCTCTGGACTATGGCTATCCAGTATTGTGATCAGAGAGAGGCAGGATCTATCACACACAGTTTTATGGCCTGCTGGGGATTAGACCCAGGCCATTGTGTATGATAAACCATCACTCACTACTGAGCCGCATCACCAGCTCAGGATTTGATGTGGTTTTGAAGCAGGGTCTCGTACTATCTCAGGCTGACCCAGAATTTACCCTGTAGTGCAGTTCGACCTTACACACACAGAGATCTGCCTACCTTAGCCTCTTGCATGCTGGAATTACAGGTGTTAGCCACGCACCTGGCAGGCTTGGATTTTTGTTAACTTTTTACAGTATGATGCAAAGTAATAGTTTTCTTTTGACATTTTCATGCAAATATGCCATTAGACTAATTTATTCGGCTTTCCCAAATTATTTTTTTGTATACCTTCCTACAATTGAAATATTTGAACACGTCATTCAGACCCATACATCCTGTTATTCTATAATAATCATTGCTTATTCATATCTTTTTTCCAAAAAATCCTTTACATTAATTTATTAGATGGTGTTCTTGGGTGCATTTGTGAAAACTGGGGGCAACTCAAGGTGACTCATTTTCTCTTTCCACTGCACGAGTTCTGGGGCTCACACATAGGTGGTCAGGCTTGGTGGTTTCCTTTGTCTCTGAACCATCTCGGCAGCCTGTGTGTTTCTCTGTAGATGATTACCTTTACGAAGCTCCTTCCTTGTTGCATGTGCTATGGTTTGTACAAGCACAGTCCAGCAACTGAGCCATTTTATAATGCTGCCTATAGCTATTTGTTTCATTATTTTAGGAGAAAAGGGAGAAATCGAGTTTCTTTTGGGTTGGAAAAGGGAATTCTCTAATGCGACCATCATGAATGAAGAGTGTTGGAGAGGATGGAAAGGAGGAGAAGCAAAGAGATTTTTCTGTTGTTATGGGTTTTTGTTCTGTTTTCTTTTGTTGTTTGTTCTTTGTTTTTGCTTTTGTTTGCTTGCTTGCTTACTTTGATTTGCTTCTTTTTGTGGGGGGCATGGCATGCACTATGGGGGGACTGGGAAGTGAGCAGAATTGGGGTGCATGATGTGAAACTCCCAAATAATCAAAAAGTTAAATATAAAAATGCTATAAAATACTATAAGTTTGTCAGTAATTTTAATAAAATATCACTTTAGAGCTTTAAATTATGGTAAGTACTATTAAGGATTTTGATAATTTGCCACAAAAAGATGATATTTTATCTTAGATGGTGTGGATTGTAATGTAAAGGAAAACCATGAGTTATCTTATCAAAATGTTCAACAAAGGGAAAGTGATCAGGAGGCTCAGGGAGACAGGCTATATTTGAGAATGAGGAAATGGTCAAAGATTTTGCATTCAGGTAAAAAGCTTGGTATGTCTGAGGCAGGAGTGGGGAGCTCAGATAATTTACCCCTTCTAGGAAGCAGAGTAAAGAGTATCAAGATTGAATGCCCACAACTGGAATGGAAAAGTCTTCAGGGGACCCTGATGCCTAACTTTACTTTGGTTGATATAAAAATGGAGGAGATACGGCACAGGAAATATTTATACGATCTGTGAAAAGCATTATCAAAAGACTAGTAGTTTAGAGGACACAGGACGACAGACACAATAGTCTCAGAAAAAGAAAGAAACTGGCCAAATGAAGACATCACAGCAGAAGACCGAGAGACTAGCTTTATCTTCTGGTCACTGAGGATCAAAGATGTGAGGAGCGCAGTTATGAGGAGGTTTGTAAGACTGCAGTCTTAGACATTGAAGGCCACCCAGCAGCACGTGTGTATAGCACATTCTTCAATTACATTGTTGATTGGCTTGCATTTGGGTGTCTCTGCAGAGAGACACACCTTGTCTCTGGAGTGTTTACGTTCCCACATGTAATCTTCATTATTTAATACTGGCTAAACTACTGAGTGAATTGAAATTACTTGAGCAAAAATAGCCTTAACTTACAGATCTTTGGGTCTGTCTCAATATTGAAATTGTATCTTATAGTCATATAGCCTTTAAATAATCTACCCACTCACACATGATAACCCATTTTATAATGACACCAAATTATCAGCTTTAGCAAGAGCAGGCTCCAGATGTTTTTATCTTACTTCCCACAGGGTAAGAAGACCAGTGAGAGGCAGCAATTTTGCCCAGGGCTGCTCAGAGCATAAGCGGGAGTGTTGGCGACAAGTGCATCTGTCACTACACCAATAATAGAACGACACATCTTTGGAGAAAGATCACGGCTGTGACCGTTCAGAATTACTTCTATTTTTCAAAACATTCTGGTACAGGATTTTAAACAATGAAGGATGTTTTATTTTTATACTTATGAAAGAACATAGCAATTTAGATAAGCGTGCTGGTTAATGAGTTACATGGACATTATATCATTATCAATAAAGTGTTAATAATTTAAAAATAGCAATAATGAAAGTTGATTGAATTATATAGCAAGAGGGAAGCATACAAACAATGTCAGGTGGAAAATATTAATCTTTTGTTTGATGGCAAATTTAAGATATCATACAGAAGTCACCTTATTAACTATGAAATCTTAAAAGGGGGCACAACATAAAAGCAGACAGGTGGATCAATGGAATTAAATCTAAGACCCTAATGTAAACCCGCACACCAATAAACACCTGATTCTTGACAAAGAAGGTAAAATTAAACAATGAAAAAAGAAAGCATCTTCAGCAAATGGTGCTGGCATAACTGGATGTAGGCATGTAGAAGAATACAAGTAAATCTATATCTATTGCCCTGCACAAAATTCAAATCCTAGTCAACATAAATCCAGTTACACTGAAGCTGATAGAAGAAAAAGTGGCAAGTAGCCTTGAACTCATTGGTACAGGAGACCACTTCCTGAATATAACACCAGTAGCACAGACACTGAGATCAACAATTAATAAATGGACCTCCTGAAACTGAAACGCTTCTGCAAGGCAAAGGACACAGTCAATAAGACAAAACAGCAGCCTAGAGAGTGAGAAAATATCTTCACCATCCCACATCTGACAGAAGCCGATTTCCAAAAATATATAAAAATCTCAAGAAACTATGTATCAACAAACCACATGAACTGAGGTATGTGGGAATGGGAACTTGAGAGATCAGGTTGCTGGAGGGAGGAAGAGATACTGAAAGAGACTATTGGCAAGGAGAGGTATTTTAGTGTCAGGTAAAAATGTGGCACAAGACAATCTCACAGGAATCTACAGTGATAGCAGACATGTATCTGGCCATCTCCTGTGATCAGTTGTGATCAGAGACTTTATCTAGCAACCGATGGAAACAGATGCAGATCCACAGCCAAACATTAGGTGGAGTCACGGAATCCAGCAGAAGAGGGGGTAGGAAGGATTGTAGGAGCCAGAGAAGTCAAGGACACCACAAGGAAACCACAGAATCAACTAGTGAACTAATAAGGGCTTGCAGACAATCAGGGAGTCTGCATGGGACTGACCTAGGCATTGTGCATATGTCTTTACAGTTGTGTAGCTTGGTCCTCTTGTGGACCTCCTATGAATGGGAGCAGGGGCTGTCTCTGACCCTTTTACTGGCTTTTGGAACCTACTCCACATACTGGGTCACCTTGTCCAATCATAATAACATGGGGGGGGGGTGCTTATTCTTACTGCAATTTGACATGCCATGTTTTGTTGATGCTCATGGGAGACCCGCCCTTTCCTAAACAGAACGGAGGGAGAGTGAATGGGGAGGGGGTGAGAACAGAATGGGAGCTTGGAGAGAGGGAATGGGATGAGAGGACGGTGGATAAATTGAGGTCTGGAGAGAAAAAATAAATAGAATGTCTTGATACCCTGAAAGCTCTTAACAGATATTATTTACTGTTAGTATTGTTATTATTTCTATGTGTGTTTGAACGTGAATGCAAAAAACTGAATGGAATATGTATCACACCTTCAGAGTTAGTTCACCTCCACACCATCGCTCAGGTGCCACCTCTCCCATGCTGCCCGGGGGTAGGGAAAGTTCTGCACAGTCCTCAGCCATCAACATGAACCCAGGTGACAGCCTAGACCAAAGATGTCACACGGCCTTTGGTGATGACATGGGCCACTGATAGCAGCCCAAACCCTGCTTGTTGGAGGGCCACAGACACAGCCATGGCCCTCAGTGTCAGCACAGGCAGGTCATCTGCAGGGCCTCAGGCGGCCGCAGAGGCCACTCACACAGTACTGTTTCTCACCATCCTCTCCTCTGCGGTTCTGCTTCTGCTCATAGCGCACAGACTGTTCCGCTTCTCTTTCTCGGTCATCTCTCCACCATGTTTGCTCATCGTATTGACGTCCACCCTGCCTGGGCCTCACTACATGGCTACAGCCAGGGGCATCTCGACATCTTCTGTTCCGTGGGCACCACCAGGCTTCTCTGGTGTCTTTTACTGCTGCATCTAGGGGCCCTGGAGGGCCCTGCATCTGTACAGTCCATCTTGGCGGCACAGCCATGGCAGTAAGTACTCAAGGTCACCTTGCATCCCAATCAGGAGGAGAGTTGCTACTGATGCTCAGCTTGCTTCTTTCTTTTTGTTCAGGCCATGCTCCTGCTCATGGAAGAGTACCATTTCAGGGATGTTTTTCCACCTCACCTGATATAATCTAGCAACTCCCTCACAGATATTAATTTGTTTCCATGCTGGGTTGAAAGCGCATCAAGTTGACAATGAAGACTAACTGCTACAGGAATTATTAACTACGGTATATTTCGGTGCAGCTTTAGTGACTGATAACAGCGCAGGCACAAACAGAAATACGTATGTAAATTGTAATCGGTCACTTCATAACTCCAGTGCTCCCCATGGGAGATGCCCACATGTACACGATTTCTACCTTCATAACTGATTCATTTTAAATACATTTAGTTTTCATTACTTTATTTCTCCTCATTCATCCAAAAACACATTCTTAAACATTCACTTATGCAAAATAACCCACGTGCCATGTTAACGGACGAAGTAAACATGAAGCAACAAACAGCTATCAAATATGGCAGACGAGAAACGCATGCATAAAGTTACCATAACTCCCTCATGCTTGCAGCAGGATAATGGTAAAAGTACCGGAAAGGATCAGAAAGCAGAGTACTGCTCCCATATCAGAGAAAAAATGGATATAGTTTCACGGAGGAAAGGGTAGAAGGTGTGTTCAGAAACAGAATGCCCTAGGAAGAAAAATGGGTGCCCAACTAAAATAAGAATGTGAGGTTGGTAGGGTGATAGGCTCTCACAATCTGGCTGCCGTACTTGAACTCCAGTAGAAATGAGCATCTCTCTCAATAAAGACAATGCATTTCTGGGATTCAGTAGTCCATCCACAGTCCCTGTGTGTGTCCCATGGTCGGGAGTATATCCAGATAGAAATGGTCATATTCATGTTTAATTTTATCTTTGTGTATGGTGTTTTTCCTGCACATATGTCTGTGTGCTAGCTACACCTGTGCCTGGTATCTGCAGAGGCTGGAAGTGGGCATAGGTTCCTCTGGAACCGGAGCTGCAGACAGCTGTCAGCCACCATCTGTGTGCTGGGAATCAAACCTTGGTCCTCTGGAAGAACAGGCAGTGTTCTTACCTGCTGAGCCCTCTCTCTAGGCCTATTGTTGAATTTCTTAACACTCGCAAGGAAGAGGAGAGAGCTTAGGCCTCTCTGGCAATGAGCTACAGCCCAATAGAATGAAGCAATTCCGTATGTATGGCTTATCAAACTCACGGTTTAAGTTTCCACAAAGTAAATGTTCTTAATCCGTGCATGTTTCTTGGGGAATAGACCCATACCCCTAGCAACAAATATATAATGTCTCAGACTGGCTGAATAGCTCAGTGATCTAATATGGTCTAATGATCTTAGTGACTCTTAGAGATCTTGTCACATGAAAATCTGGGTTTGAGGTGAGATCTAAAAGGCTCCTTTTCATATATTCACAAGTATCAAGCTAATCTGGCAGTCCCCCATTGTGACAGCTCCGGGGGTAAATGTGACATGCTGCTTTATGCTGGGCACTTGACTTGTACATTTCATGACTATAATTATTATTTTAGTTATTAAATAGGACTTTTATTTCCCTGAAACAGAGAAAACTAGAAAAAAATTGAAAGAGAGCAATTATCTTCAACTTGAATCCTAAGATGTTTAAATCATCTCTTGTTTCCTTTGCATTAAATATTTATATTGATTTCTTAATACTGTAAGGGACACTTAACACCTCTATTTATATATAAATGGCTGGAAGAACACTTTTATACTTTCAACTGAAGTAGATTATTAAGGAACAGGCACTTGATATTGTATGAGGAAGTAGTTTGTTACTTTAATGTATTCCATAAATTATAATTGAGCATACTTAAAATACAGTTACTCATTAAAAACAGGGAAATTCACCCTGAACTAAGACTTTTCCCTTGTAAATTTCAGCCTGTCATGTAACTGAAAGCATTTTTCTACAGTTCCTTCCTACCCTTGGTTTGTAACTCTCTTTAGATTTTTCTTAAGAGAACTGACTTTGAATTCCATTCATTTTATAGGTCTCATTGTCCTCACCTTTCCTGGACACACATCTTACGTCTCCTCGCTGCCTTCTCTGATTTGATACCTTCCACTCAGTGCTGTGCTCAATGTGCTGCCTTCTCGCTTACCTTTCACTCAGTGCTGTGCTCAATGTGCTCGATTCACTTCGCATTCAAAACAGTCACAATATCTCGACTGTGCAACCATCTCAGATAAATGTCCAGCCTGATTTTTTAGAACCCAGTGGTCCATATTTATAGAAAAGTTTGGTTTTGACTTCAGTTCTGATCTTTAATCGGTCAGTCCGTGCCTTGAAAGCAGTGTGCACCAAATTTCAAGCAGTATTTAAGAGTTCCCTTTTCCTAACATCACATTACCATCTTTGTATCCATTTGCATTGTTCATTTTGTACCTTGATTATTGGCATTAACAGTTTCTTTTAGGGTATGGCAATTGTACATAGTAATGAGTTTCACGATGACATTTTATGCATCCTCTGGTGTATTTGGTTGTATTCAACTCCGTCTTGCTCTTTCCCCCCTCCACTCCTACCTTCCTTTGCCCAGTTCATTTTCCTTGTGCTTTATGACTGCAAGTTTTGGGAGATGACTCAGTGAGTTGCCTTGGGGTTATGGTATTTCTTTCAACCTTCTAATTCAAACCTCTCTAATAATGTGGCTCAACTTAGAGTCTCCAGGATGTCTCCTGAATGGCTTAGGAGTTCTCTTTAATGAACATCCAATGGTACATTATACATGTAAAATATTTATTTATAGGATTGCTTTTCAATGGGTACTGTTAAAAAGAAAGTGATACTCAGGTGGACAAAGACTCAAAGGTGGTATACCATAATTTGTGAATTTATAGCATCTCTCTCTCTCTCTCTCTCTCTCTCTCTCTCTCTCTCTCTCTCTCTGTGTGTTTTTCTGTCTCTGTCTGTCTGTCCCTTTGTCTATCTCTCTCTCATTGCTCTTCCAGATCAAATAGACTGGGAGAAAAATGGCTACCACATAACTCTCATGCAGCATAGCAAATCAGTTCAACTCTGTATTTTCACTGATCACACCAGGGATTTCTTAAGTTGGTCTCCACTACACGAGTTCGTGGACCCATTTGCCTGGTCTGGAAATGCATTATGTGCCCTGGCCTTGGTAAATGGAGTTAACCCATTCTTATTCACAGAAAGGAATGTGTAAGCAAAGCAACTGCAGCATTTAGAACTCTTCTTCCACAGGGATTGAGGGAGGCATCCTGGCAATATGTGCTGAAGGGTGTTCGGAGTTGCTTGCCTGTCTGATCTACATAGGAAGCGCCTTTTCTGGAAATCCAGCTGAGATCAGCTAAAGAGCAGAAGATGAGAACAATGAGTTCAGGTAAACCCCAGAATGGAGTTATGGCAAGCATTCCATGAACCTGCGATATCTCAGGTCGACCACCTTTGAAGATGACTCGCTGTTTGGAGATGTATTTATTTACTTTATTGTGTTTGAGGCTTGAGATTCTGTCAGTTGCATTATAAAGAGAGCAGATGACATTTGTACAGTTTGCATTTTTATTATGAAAGAAAAATAAAAATACTGGCTATTGTGAGAAAGGTATTAATTTCTTTTTACAGCTATTGCAATCCACAGAGTTTACACTCTCCCACAATTCTTTTGTTTATTACTGCAATAATTTCATAATTACCTTCCTTGCTTTGGTTTTTCCTCAATTTTTTTTGCAATCTACTATACACATGTGACCACACAACTCAAGTTTCTGAAGGATCTGATCCAAGGCATTGTCTGATATGCAAGTCTCTTCATTACCTGGCTCTTTCTGCATACAATTCATTTTTTTTCTGACATTTCTCTCCACACCTCCTTGTGCTCCAGGTAAAATAGTTGATAAGAATGAGGCAATGCGTGTGTGTGTGTGTGTGTGTGTGTGTGTGTGTGTGTGCGCGCGCGCTACTCTTCTACTTAAATGTCCTTCTCTGTTAAGATGTTTTTATTTTGCATTGTGCAGTCTAGATGTGATCCTTCCTCAATGTCTACTCCCTTTCACCGGGAAGGGGACATGTATTATGTGTCTTTTAATCTTGCTGTATGTGCAATACTATCTCCATATAGAAAGGTTGGTGATTCAGAACTAACCTATCTCCTCCTGGAAACCTACTGGATTCTGTATGTAGAACTGAGATGTGACTGATGTGGTAGGAAGAATATGAGCATCTAGGATTTAGATGTGGTTGACATGATCAAAGAGGGTGTAAGTGAGTTGCCAGCATCGCTCCACACACATACACAGCATTTCTGACCTGGGAGCTTTGTAGGTAATGCATTATAAACACAATTTTAGGTTTGATAACTGCTTCTATAAGCCTCATATTTTATATAATTACCAAGAAGAGAATTTTAGAATAGAATGAAAAGAACATCACTTAGGGGCTTGTTTTAAAATAGCAGAGCTCTGGGAAATGGGATGAAAATGTAGACTGTAAGTCTCGTATAATAAAGTATCATTGGCTCTTTAAGCGGCAAAGTATCTTTGAGAATATGGTCTCCTTTTTTCCAAGTACATTTGAAGCTAATATATGCTCACTCTAAACATTATCTCAGGAAAGTGAGGCACATGTCCTGTAATTATAGCCTTAATGCATTTAAAGTAAGATATGCACTTAAGAAATGATACTTCAAGAACAAATTTTTATGTTTTTATGTTCAATTGTTACCTAAGTTAGAGGCCGCCTGCAATACCATGTCCCTAAAATTGACATTCATCTCTCTCTCACCTATACGTTTACAGAAACTACTGCAAGGCACAGTATAGGCTGTTAGCACCTAGAAGCTAACAAAGCAGACTAAATTAAGTCCTCAGATTAAGTGCATTTGACTTCTGATGGCAGAAGGAAGCAAAGAAACAAAATTAGGTCAAGATAGTGACTAAGTGAAAACAAGGGGTTACAGCGAGGAAGCAGGAAAGCACCATTTGAGGGCGCGAAGTCAATAACAGCTTGTTTTAAATGCACTATCTGAACAGAGACCTACAGGAGAGAGGGAAGGTACACAGGCCTGACTAGAGACAGAATGGGAAGGATAAGGTGTCTGGCTGGAGAATATTTGGTTTATTAAAAATAAATTTAGAGAAATAGAAAATCCATAAGTAGGGCTGGAGGCATGCCAAGTGGAAGAATGTTCACTTGATATGCGTGAAAGCCTGGTTAAAGCAAAAGCACCAGAAAATAATTACAAAATTAACGATAATGCACAAGATTGACAGAAATTACATCATGGAATGTGCAAATTAGTACCGCTAAGAGAAAACGCAATTCCTCTCTGCCAGAGGGATATTTTTGCTGTGGTAACTTTTGTAGGCAAAATAGGTAGGTAAGGAGGGTAACTTGGTAATCCAAGAAATCTTCGGATTAGCCTTGGAGACCAATGAAAGAGTAGGGATTTGGAATACGTACAGTGGGAACGAAAGCTAAATAAAGATGTGCTGGGTTGAGAACACACTGGGTTTTGGATCCTAAGAAATGTAAGTTGGAGGAAGATTGACTTGGTTAGGGCCAGACACAGGGTGGATGGATTTACATATGCTGTATATAGAGACGGTATGGGCAGGAGAATTGGCTGTGTGTGCCAACCACATGGATTATGGCCAGATGGATGCTGTAGACACGGGGTTAGCAATTCTAGAAATTTCTCTTTGTCGTGTTAGTATTCCTAATATCTCTGCACTTGGCCCACAAGACATTTCCAGGAACCTGGTCAGGTGTTCTCTTTGCAATGCCACAATTTAACAGATTATTCTCCTCCATCTTTTATTTCTTTCAAGTAGAAATATGAGCTGTCATTGCCCCCGTAAACTCTTTCTCAGTATATTATTTATATTTAACCCATTTTAAGTAAAATGCATATAATTTATGATGAACACTTCAGTAAAATTTCATCTCAGGGTAATATTTTATTAATACCCTTTCTTCATAAGCTCTTTGGAAAGGGGAAAAACACTAATTTCCTGCTGTGAGTCTTCAGGATTTTCCAAATAATGAGTAATACTCATTGCTTTTCCTCACCTCAGGAAAACATGTTATTCAATTTTCTTTGAATCTGTAATTTTTGGGGGGTGGGAAATCATTCCACTTACTGACTTTCTGGAGTGAAAGCACACTGAGTCTGCATACTATTGCACTGAGGTGTCTCAGTTTACACTCGAGCCTTTCTTTTCCGCATATTTTAAATTTCCATTTCTGGGGAATGTTATCATCACAGAAATCTGATAAGATGAACACTTACACACATACACACTTATAAAGATGATTCGTTAATTTCTCTAGCATCTTTTTGTCTCACAACAATAACAACCACAAAAATAGATGATTTTCAAACCTAGGCTCTTTGGGATCAATGATTTTAAAAATAACATTTTAATATGTTTTATACTGAAACTTCCTTCCAAATCTACAAGTGAGCAGGGGTGCTTGTGCAAATTTTACAAAGAATTTGTGTGTGTGTGTGTTTACTCTACTGAGAGTTACAGACAATTGACTTAATGAAAGGCTTTGTGGTTAAGCACAGTTTAACTTCACTAACCAGAAGACCACAAGACCTGCAACGAGAATAGAATCCAGTTCCCCACATTCTGTGGATGTCTTCATGCATATTCATGGTTTTGTTTTTTTTTCTTTCTAGATTATAATCATGTTCAATATGTCTCTCTATGCAAAATGTAAGTAGCAAAAGAACACAGTTGGTGTGGTGGGACATGCCTGCAACCTCTGCATTTGGGAGATAGAAGATGAAGGACAAAGGGTTCCAGATCATTCTTGGCTACAATATGAGCTGGTGGCCAGCTTGTGACAGCTAAAACATTGTCCCAAAGAAGTCTAGCAAGCAAGCGAAGAAACGAGAAGAAAGAAGAAGACAGGGAGGGCCTGGGAAATCAAGATCAAGTCACTAATGGTCTATTTCCAGATTGCACGCTAAGAAGCAGTGCATTCAAGTTCTCTGACTGATTTTCAACACAAAACATCATAAAGCTTCCAAAATAGAGACCCTGAAAATATTCTTTATTGGTGTTCCAAGTTCTTTACTTGCATTGCTATGGAAAACACAGCAAAACCACCAGGCAAGTACTACTCTCCTTATTTCGTGGAAGTGGAAGGTGAGGCAAGTGGCTGTTAGCATCAAGTGATACGGGTGACCTTACTTCCTCGCACGGTTTAGTGGGGAAAGTGGAGAAACAAGGCCAATGGAAGCTTGGCTCCTTTGGACGTGTCTGTGTTTCTCTCCCGCTGCTGTGAGGAAATGCCCTCACAAGAGCAGCACAGGGGAGCAAAGGTTGTTTTCATTTCCAGTCTTGGCTCAGTCCACCGTGCTGGGAAGTCACAGCAGAGTGAGGGAGCTAGTGCTGCCGCACCTTCAGCTGGGAAGTCACAGCGGAGTGAGGGAGCTAGTGCTGCCGCACCTTCAGCTGGGAAGCAGAGAGGGTCAACGAGTTCTGAGCTCGTTTATACAGTCCAGGACCCCCACCCAGGAAACAGTGATCGCCATCACCCCCATTCAAGGTAAGTCTTCCCACATCAGCCAACATCATCCCTTTGGCCTGGAGAGATAGTTGACCTGTAAAGAGCACTTGCTGCTCATTCAGAGGACCCCAGTTTGATTCCCAGCACCCTTGGCAGAAGGCCTACAACTGCTTGTAACTCCAGTCCCAGGATATCCAATGCCAACTTCTGACCTCCACAGGCACCTCATACAGGTGGCACCCCTCCCCCGCACAGAGAGACAGAGAAAGAGAGACACAGAGATACAGAGAGAGGCACAGAGAAAAAGACAGAGAGTAAGACAGAGTAAGAGAGAGAGATGAAGAAACAGTAAAAGCAAAAGAGAAAAGGGATAATCCTTGACCAGCAGGCACTAAATTCCATTTCTCATATGACTCTAGAGCCCATCAAGTTGACAGTCAGCACTGTCCATCACTGACTCGTGGCACACACACGCAGGGACAAGTGCTGCTTGGCTGGCAATTCAAATTTTTGGACCTCTTGAGTTTTTTGTTTAATTTGCTCATGAAAATGGGGTTCTAATGTGAAGCATACAAATTGCAGGATTGCAAATAATGTAAAAATACAGTAAGACCTGGGGAAATGTAATCTCGTTCTAGTGATAGCAATTATTGGGAATAAAAACGTTCAATCATTACATTCAGGGTTCAGCAGGGTCATTAAAAGGATGCCTACAGGATTAAAAGGCAACAGATTCTGCAGAACTTTATATAAATTATTAAGTCACCTTGATTTCTTTTTTAATTTGATACTGCAATTATTGTGAAAACATCTTGAATTATGTTATCTTTGTTTGTTTTAAAATAGGGTCTCTCTCTCTAGTCCTAGCCAGGATGGCCTAGAACTCACAGAGATCCTCCAGCCCCTGCCTCTTGAGTACCAGGATTAAAGGTGTATACGGTAGTCTGGCTCATTATGGTATCTTAAGTGTGTAACCACCTGAATGTCAAAGAATTAATAAAATTCTGTTACCGATATGAAAACACATACTTGTTTCCAGCTTTCTGGACAACTGTAGAGAACAGTCAAAGCCTTCCTGGTTGAACTAGACGGACGAGGAGAACAGTAACCAAGCAGCCCAGGTGTGGTTTAACATGAAGCTTTGCTGTCTTGGGTATACCTCTAGCTTACTTCCCTGAGAAGAGAAACGAACAGGAACAAGACCACAGGTGGACTGGACCGCAAAACTGTGGGGAAATGGCACTGGGTGCCTGCAAAGTGGAGGGAGTGTGTTAGGTTCAAGGTTGCTCTGCGAACCAGCACAGCTGTTACAGAGCTATTAGATTCCCAAGTAGCGACAGCTATGTCAAATCCTCCAGAGCAAGTACCTACCGTGTTGTTATTTCAGGCACCTCTTCCTTCCTCTGAATTTCAGGGACTAAATCGTAGAGAGGCTGAGAATTATGAAACGAACCCCGAGGCAAGAAAGAAAGCCTGCGCGTCACTCAGTTCTCACAGCGACTCTTGACATTAGCTTTTAGTTAAGATTATTACAGGAGGCAAACAATTATTTCAGTGGGTCTCTTGGCATGTCCGGGTTTCTCAATTCACATTTTCAAAAAACCACAGAGGCTAGAAGGCTGCGAGTAGGTGTACGGGATACAGTGTTTTGAGTGACACCTTCACAAGACATAAAGGCCACTAAGGATTACTTTGACGGATTTTTAAACATTGACTCTCCAGCAAAGGTCAATGTGGGCACAGCCAGAGGGGAGAGCCTAAAAGTACTGGAGACCCTTAAAGGGTTCTCACTAATTCAGGGGTCAGTCCGTTACTAGATGGAAGGAATTTGGGAATGGGGTGGGGTTGGTGGTCAGAAAGCTTATGGAATGAGACTCACTCAGAGGAAGGGCCTGGCCTCCAGCTCCAGCCTCCCATCTCTGTTGCTGGACCTGCCTCCTGGAAACAGCACAAAGACACGAAGGACCAACGGAGAAACTCAGCGTGCAAGAGGCCGCTGGCCCGCCACCATGCTAACGCGCATTCAGTTATGGACCCAAGTGGCTTAGAAGACGTCACACGTGACGCCCTAGGCTCTTCACCCTTCCTGCAACCTCGGGTGCTGCAGGCGCTGCGGGGCGTTGCAGACCAAGGAGGTTTGGCTGCCCCGGGGCGGAAGGACCAGAGAGGGCGGAACTTAGGGAGGGGACCGCCACCAGCACAGCGGAGGCCCCTGTGGCAGCTCCGACCTGACCCAGGGGAAGCAATGTTGTGCAATAAATCCGCGGGAGGAGTGGGCAGGAGAGGGCAGGATCGCGGCAGGAAGATAGATCTAGTTGTATTTAGACTCCCGCACCCGGTATCGCGGCCGAGAGAGGGAGAGAGAGCGCGCAGCAGAGGCTGCTGTGTGTGCGCGCGTGAGTGTGCCTGTGTGTGCGTGTCTACAGGTAGCAGCGGCAGCGGCGGGGACGCGAGCAGGGGACCCATCTGCGGTTACCTCCCCGCCGAGGGTTTTCCAAGGCGACTGCTCATTTGGCTGACGGATCCGTGGTCCCCAGGAGATCTCATCCTCTCTATTTCTACTCTTCTTTAGGCGTCTCCAGTTTCAAGTGTGTGTTTGGGAGTCATTTTATTTTTATTTTTTTCTCTTTCCTACAAAGCGTCTCAGGAATTCTTGCATATTGAAGCAGGTGCCTCTAGGCACGAAATCCTTGGATACGTTTGCTCTGCCAAGTTTTGCTGCTCCTGTCCCCTCCCTCCTCCAGAGGCTTCTGGGGTGCTTTTCTTTTGGATTTACGTGCAGAGAACGTATATATGTTTATATACCGGTCGGAAAGCTTATAAATACATATACGCGCGCCCCAAAGCCTGGTTTTCATCTCTTCCCGAAACAGCGACATGTTCCGGAGCTGATGGACACCAAGAACATTATTCACATTCTTTTGATCCTGGTTTTGGACAAGGGGAGGGAGAGTGAAGAACTGTTTAACATTCGGCCATCATTAGGCTGCACGCTAGGCACCACGAAGTGTTTCTGGTTGCAGAGCAGGTACAACCGGGGCTTAGAAAGAAGGTAAGGGGGCCTTCTGCGTCCACCAGGCCTGGCATTTACCTCAGTCCCCCGGACCACTGATAACTTCCTGCTCCGGCTTCTCCCCTTCTCTCTGCCCTCACCCTTTCCACCAACCCTACCCTTCCCTGCTCTCTGCTTTGCTCTTCTCCATTCCCCCGGGCCCAGGAGGAGGGCTGGGCGCTGGGGAGGGTGACTGTACAGGAGGTGTAATCGTCGGTTACAGTTTAAATGTATCTTTTATTCCCCCACTTGATCGAGTTTCCTACCTCCCCCCCTTCCCCGTCTTTTAGCGGTCTTAAATGCGTTTTGCCCTTTAAACAACAACAACAAATGCCACGTCGATCAATGTTTTAAACATGTCTTGGTGCCAACTCTTCACAATTACCCTTTGATGAAAATAAAAACAATAAAAAATAATGAACTTTAATGGACTGGGTAGTTTCTTAAATCCTGGGGTTCAAGGAATTTCTAAAATGCAGATAAGCAGCAAAGAAGGACAGCGGGCTTAAGCTCCTGCGTCAAGCCAGTTGTGCCACAAGGAGGGCAAATCCCCAGAGTTGAGAGAGAGGAAACTAAGTCTAGGATGAGAAGACCTACGTGGCGAGTCCTTAAAACCCACCTTTTACACCACGTCCAGTCCCTGATTTACTCCTGCTCTGGGGACACGTTAACCGAACCGACCTTTCGATGGAGAAGTGGTCTCTTCTCTCTGTTCCTGGTCTTCAGCCAGCCTCCTTCCTCCCCCTCTGCCTGTCTGGCCCTGGCACTTTGCAAATCGCCGGTTTTGCGCACCCTCGCGGTGGGCGTTCTCCACTTTACATCCTGCCCCCTCGGTCCTCCCTCCGCCGCGGTGACCAAGCACATGCATCTTTATCTGGGGCTCGCTCACGCACGCCCTCGCCCGTACCCCGCGACTCCCCACCTGCCCTGGCTCGCCCTGGCCGCTCGTCTCCGCCTCCCGGCGCATCTCTGACCCAGGCATCCCTTCAACCCGGCCTGCGCAGGTCTGGAGTGGCGGGACGCGGCTGTGGCGGCGGTGCCTAGCTGGTGTGGGAAGCCAAGGTAGGAAAGGCGAACTCGAGTGGGTGGTGAGAGGCCAGTCGAGTCCGTGGGAGCCTGGGAAGCTGGAGAGGAGCGAGACAGCCAGGGTGCGCTGCGCGCTCTGCGCTGCCCGGGCCGGGGCGGACGCGTGCGGTGTCTTTGAGTCCTCGGAGAGGCGCCCCAGCCCCTGCAGAGATCTTGCTTGCCTGAGCTCCGGGACCAGGACACCCAGAGCCAGGAGGTTGGCGGAGAGGCACCAGAGAAAGAAAACACCGATTTGGAGAGTCCGCCTAGGGGAGACGCAGAGCCTGAACGGATGGAGGAACAATGCCGCCTCCAGAAGCAAAGCCTTTCTTGAACCTTCGCTGGAGTGTGGAGCCGGCTTTCTGCTCTGTTCTCCCTGGGCCTTGAGGCTACTTCTGGGCTTGGTTCCGCCTCTTAGTTTGACAGGAATTAGAAAGTTGCTCTTCTTCTCTGTAACGTTTCCTGCGAGGTGGCTTTCAGATCTGCGTGCTGGTTCGAGTCAAGATGTCACTTTCTAGATCCCCGCGAGGAGCGACTAATAGATTATGCATTGTTGGGCAATAAACTCTCCGGGGAAGAGAGGGGTAGTCCACGGAAACGTTTAATCCGGTCTTCACTGACTCCTGCCTGCCTCAGCACAATGCCTTGTGAGTAGAATAACAACAATAAAAAACCCACCTGCAGTTAATTTAAATTTATTTAGAATGAGATTTTTGAACGAGGAATAATTTATTACAGAGGAAGCTCTTAGTCTGTTACAGAAATGAGGTAAATACGTCCCATATTTGATTCATTTGTGATTATTCTAATGAGCTCTGGCCTGTACCACTGTTTTCTTTCTTTTCTCCATTTCTAGGACCATCATGATACATGTAGGATTAGGGATATGTGGATTTAGATAGTTAACCTCCCCTTTTACTGTGTATTTTTATAGAACATTGACATCCCAATTTCCCTCTTTTTATACTAAAACTACCATAGAGTATTTTGTTTAAGTAACTGGAAGTTTCGTGCTATATTTGAAATTACAGTGTCTTGCTATATCTCTCAAAATTAATTATACTTGAGTATTAATAGGATCATAGATTTTTGAAAAAATGCACCTTGAGAAGGTGTGCTTGTGTTTGACAAAAATCTATAAAATGTCTCAGCATTATGAGCTATTACAACCTATAGAGTGCCAGGTTTTCTACAGAAATGAGTTGAGCATCCGAGACCATGTGTGTATTTAAAATATCTAATGCAAAACGCAAAGCCCATTAAGTTTACTGTGCCCTTGGCAGAGAATGAATCTAAGTCTCCTCATACTGCCTAGTGATGGAGTGATTCACAGAGAATGTGGAAGTTAAACATTGCTCAGGCCTTCTGATGGTACAGTGTGATTAAAAGAAGTAACTGTTTTCTCCGAGCCTGCTAGTCCACAGTTAGTCCTTACACTCCTTCTAGAGAGGCAGGAAAGGCAGTGATCTTTCAGAAGCAAGCTATGCCAGAGATCCTGGGCTGCAAGAAGAGTCTTTTTAGGTACCTCCTTCTCTTCCACCAACCCTAGTATTGCTGCCTGTCAATTTTTATTTTTTACATGGTTTTAATTTGTGAAAATTTTCATTTTTATTTATTGATAATGTATTTCCAAATAAGATGCGTGGGTGGTTTGGAGTTGGAGGATGGCTACACAGAGAAGGCAGAGCTAGAGTCTCCTGTGCTTGTCTCTGTTGGGGGAAGGTTGCCTAGGTCCAGCTGAGTCTGTGCAGGGAGAGACGAGGCCAACGAAAGAATCTGAAGTCTCTCCCAAGCCTAAGTTCTCAGATTTTGTTCCACGGTGAATGTTTTCTTGCAGTTATTCAGTAGTAACCCCTGCTTTTTGCTTCAAATTCCCTTAAGTTATCACTTTAACTCTTTAAAAATAAAATGAGAACCTAGAGTCATAAGTAGCTAGAACTAGAGAATACAGCTACAAATTTAAGTTCTGCTATTTAATTTGGTTAAAAGCTAAGGTTGATGTCATTGACATTTTGTAGGACAGTGGTCATTTAGACATTGATATAATTCATATATCTTTCTCTGGGTTTCCATGTGTTGAAGCATTTTTTTTAAACATTTTTTAGTAAAACTCATTCATGGATTTCTTAGAGGGTTCTGACCCCACTAAAGGCTTATTTTTCAAATTACCTAATGACGCTAAGGTGGTTTCTGTGAGCACAGCACAACTGGGCTAAGAGTGATACCAGAGATGTCAACAGGCAACAGTAGGATCTCATGTACTTTGCCACACTTTGTTTTCCATGTGTGAAGTTTTATGATCATTTTCCTATTTATGATCATAAATAAAATATTAAAAATTAAGTCATGTTCTCTTATGTATATTCCAACTATTTATAAGTAGAGTTACCATGTCCAGACTTAATATTTCTAAAACATAGACTGCCTTGAAGATACCTTAACATGTGCAATGGTTCTGGTGGCTTACCTGCCAACGTCCACAATTTTATGAGAATCAACCCTTTGTAAACTTTACATGGAAACCTCCTGCATCCTGTGCTTCTCCAAGATCTTCCCTTTGGTCTAGTCACATGACTCTTATTATTTCCATAATACTACTTGGCACCGTAAGGCTTTGTGCTTTGTTTATGTTGGCTCATCTTTATAGGTTCAGCTCCCCACAATCCACTGTCCAGAGGTTTAGCTCTCTTTGGCTGTCTTTCTTTCCACCCTTTTCTTTCCTTTACCCCTTCCTCTCACATGCTATTGATCCGATGGGCACCCATTGTCTTTTTTTTTTTAACATTCTAATGTCTGATGTCTTTATTGGATTGTGGATTGCTGGAGGTCAGATCAGAAACCATACTGGATTTATCATTTCATTTTGAAATATTATCCCCATGTCAGAACATAAAATAGACTGTACATGAATAGCACATATTTTCACAATTGTATTTCACTATGAAGTAATTAGTAGCCTAGCAGTGGATTAGGAAAGTAGGGTTTATTTACTACCATATAGTAGGAAGTCAAAGAAAGATGACTGCTGGAGCATTTGATCAAGAAATTAAGTATCTACAATCATCTATGCAATTTCTCTTATGGTCAGAAGATTGTTTCTGTGACACCAAACTTATATGTGCTTTCTGGGACCCCAAAAGGAGAGGGTGACAAAGATAACAGAATACTTCATCTCAGAACTCCCCAATCTTGACATTACATTGCTGCTATTTGGCAGTGATTAATTTTTTCTTTGTTGTGGGAAAGATTCTGCACACCAAAGATGTTTGGCAGTATGCATGACCTTTACTCTACCCACCTATCCTGTAACCCAAGCAGTTTCTCCAGACATTGCCAAACATCCATGTGTATAAACATATTTTGGTGTATATTTGATATTTTGAACAATATTAGAATCTCTGAGAAAAGAATGAACTTGAGGTTGAAAACTAGGATCGCTTGCTATAATCATAAAGTAAATGTATAAATGTAAATTTCATCTAAATATTTCAAAAAGGTGAAAAAGACACATGCATATTCTTCAGATGTGATGAAGTGTTGATGGACTAATTGTGATAATAGTTAGACGAGGAGTAGGTAGAACGGAGACAGCTTTGTTTTCTTAACACTTTCTTCCTCAGAAATTCCACATCTTCTAGTCTATAAAGTAAAGTAACAAATACTGCTCATGCTTACAAATAAGAAAGTGGTCAATTATGTGAAAAAGATCAAATGAAATAAAAAAATGTAAATCTTCAGTTAGATATTCCTTTCCAGTGCATATATTTTAAGTTTTCATATGTTGGTAACAACATTAGCTAATGTAATAGTTTCCTAGACAGACATGTTCACATGAACAAAAACTAAACTTAAATTGTGCTTCTTAACTGTTTACCTCAGTGTGGTAATAGATGATACACTTATAAGTAAGAACTCTGCCTTGCAAGGACATATCACGATTGATATGGATGGCCAATCAGCTTGCCCAGTATTTCCTCTACTCATTCCAATCTTATTCCCTATAAGTTTTTTGGAAACCATTTTTTGTTCAGCTATGTTCAGTGTTGAGATATAAAATATGATGACTTTAGGTGTCTTTTAACTCTGAGTTCCAAAGCATCCAAGTAAAGAACTAGGGATGTAATTGAATGATAGAGTGCTTGGTGTGCTTATGAGTGAGTCTCTCAGTTCAACTATCCACACTCAAGAAAACAAAGGAATAAAATACCGTGAAAAGGCCTTTACAGATAAGATTGCCACTCTGTCACAGCACTGATTCTGGCACTGTGCTGAGCCAGCGTTGGCTAACTCAGCAACTTAATGATATCATCTTCTTCATACGGCCATTGACCTCCGATCCTGGAGCCAATGTGGCCATTACAGAGGCAAACAAACCTCTTTACACATTCTCACATCAAATGGAGGGGGCAGTCTTTCTCTCTCTCAGGGAAATGTCTAACCTTATTAAGGAAAGTTCCCCTAGGCACTGCCAGCTGAGTTTCCTTATGCCTAGTGCACAAGAACTGAAGAACCCCAACTTCTACTTAGTAACCGACAAAAGGTAGGACTTTGCACTCTCATGAAGATGATCTTGCCCACTTGGGGTGGAAGGATGGTCTGCTTCTTTCTGTGGAAGTGACAGATTCCCCTTTATATCAATGCTAGCTAAGAGGAAGGAGACAGTAGCCATGAAGCAGACCATCTTAACTGGGATTTCCATTACCATTATGCTTACTTTCTCAATTCATGAAGCAGAATGCCTGTATTAGAATCAAATACACAGAATGTAATCAAATCAATTTTGGATTCATGGCCACGAGTTAAATTCATGCCAAACTGCAAACTTCTAAAGTAGGATGCATGCATTTGTGATATTTCAGAGGGGTCTATTTTTATTTGCTCATTTTTTTTGTTTTTTGCTGTTAATTTGTTTTTTTGTTTTGTTTTGTTTGTTTTTAGTACAACTTGGAGAATTTAAAAATGCATACATGAGTTCTGGATAGGAGAATGATAAACACTAAATTATGGTACACTGTACACTTAGACCAGAAACCTCCCCTCTCTAGAATAACTGCATCAGGCCATTGAGCAAAGCATGTCTTCCTTGCCCAGTGGGTCACATGTCCACATGTGTGTTTCTTATCAGCTTCCTTTAGGAACCATCTGAGAAATGACTGCTTCTTTGGCCAATTGCTCTCTTAAAGAATTACTTGATTTTAGTTGGATTCAAGTGAAAATTCTAACTTTTCTAATGTTTATGTAGAAGATCCTTGGGCTTGATAATTTCAAAGTTATTGGCTATGTGCAAAATTAGTGTAGGAAAATTTTTATATATCCAGACTTCTCATAATTTTAGGAAACAATTTTGCTAAAGCACATGGTATTTTGATAATTTCAAGCAGATGTACAATATACTGTGCTCACATCCAGTCATTATACTCTTAGATCCCTTTCCCACACTCTCTTCTTTCCAACTAGTGTCCTCTTACTCCCTTGTTTTGCTTATAGCCAGTGGATTCTATTAGGGCTGTTTTATGAGCATGGGTGGCTTACCAGTGGACATAACTTTGAAGAAGTTGCCTCTCCTTCTTCTGGCAACCATTTAACTGGGCAGGCCTACATTTAGAACGCGTCCCTATGGGCATCTAATGAACACAGTCTTAAAACATGGAAGACTTTATTTTTACTTCTAACCTGGTTTGAGAACTCATAGGCAGTTTTGTGCTTTATTGGAATAGATGTTTTAACCACTCCACGTTACTCTGTTGTGTTATTAAAAATCAAATTTAAAGCTTGAACTTAGTTTCAAGATTTTAATGTTTGGGGCAATTTTTATAAGTCTTCCAATTAGTGGGGGAAAGGAGGAAGAATATAGTAAATATAAGTATATAGATGTGAGTGTTACCACATCTCACTCAGTCAACTTTTTTTAAAATGGATATGTGTTTGAAAATTATTTGAGGTTCTATGTATAACTGCTGTGTCTATGATGTAAGTAGTAAGATAAGGAAAGAGATACCAATGGTGCTTGGGTTATTTTAAGGGTAATATATGTTAGTTTGTAGACACATGGAAAAATAAGTTGGAATATTTTAAAGTACAAATAAATAAACTAAGGTTATACTTTCCTCTATATTACACACACACACACACACACACACACACACACACCTTTTAACACTTCGTCTTCTAGACTTAGAACATCGGTGACCTCGCTCCTGCCCAGTAATTCTCATCAAATCCACAATGTGAGAACCATGAATGAGAGAAGCCTGGGGTGGATTTTTGTTATGGATGTTGGCTGTCTCCTCAGTTTACCTTCAGTGTGTTATAATATTTCTCAGTGCATAGCATAATTCTGCTGCAAATGTTCTGTTTCTGGGCTCCGTGCCTAGAGCTGTTTCCACCAGAGCCATCACCTCTGAACTGATGAACTGAGCTGCCCTGCCTCCAAGGGAACTGGTTATGTATCAAATGTAAGATGATAATTAGTCACTCCATCTGTGTTTCGGATTGGGAACAGATGCTTTCCCCCTTTGCTTTAATGGAAAGTGTGTTTGAAAGTAGCAGCATTGTGAAACAGAGTTTTAAACAAATGCACACGTTGGTGGACATTCTTGTAAAGCACATGTTGGGGACTGCGGTATGTTTTCTAGACATCTACCTGGACTGCGAATGTGCCTTCTAAGTCAACAACCCCACAGTAAGATGATTATCGTTAGGGACATGAGCCTAAAGTACTGCAAGCTTCTGTAGTTTCTCCTAGGTTATCCAACATTTAGTGCTTTTTAATAGACCAAATTCCACTAAAACTGAAGAGCTGGTTATAGTATATATCTGCCCAATTTACAATTCTATAATGTTTTTCCCACTTAAAATTTTAATGTTGTATTTCTCCAAAGAGAAATTGAAACTCCAATAGGCAGAGACTTTCACACTAATCTTATATATGTAAAAGGCTTCCTGCTTTTTAGAACTACTAGACTATGGGTTAGGAAAGCTTTCTTCTATTTGGAATCTCATTCTTTGCGGTCATTTTTTACTCAGAGTCCTCATTTTCTCATTCAGTGGGGTCTATGTTTGCCATGCACCGTTTCTGAGGAAGGCGTCCTAATTTCCCCGGGATTTTGTTCCAAACACTTGCTACGTTCTGCAAGAGCTGATGCTGATGATTCGTTGGTCTTATTAAAGTGTGACAGAGGGTGATTTTCAGAAGACAACTCTGAGTCATATCTTGGTGGAATTGACCTAAAATATCGGAGTTGGTGGCTATGTAATCTAGTGCAATGAGAACTCCTCTGCTACCCAGACAGAAATAATGAGATGGTACACTCTGGTTTCCAACACATTGCAGTGCTTAAAGGGCTGTGTCAGCCAATGAAGGAGAGAACTTCACTGCTGCACAGAGTTCCATTTTAAAAACATGGTAATGCAATCCTGAAAATTAAACAAGTTATTTTATTAATCTCTAAATATTTGGTTGAGAGATTATGACAGACCTCACAGGAAGTATGATTAGAATGCACCTCTATCCCTTAATATCATACTCACTATTCATTGCATGATATAGAAAATGGAGCGAGTTTTCCAATAGCATGATAAAAGAAAAGCAAATAAATAAGTAAATAAGAAAAGCAAATAAATACTAGTCCCAGAAGTATGACAACCGCATGTGAAGACCTTGGTCTAATAACTGTTATACAATATTCTTTTAATATGCTTGTGCTTTAAGAGCAATGTTTAAAATGTTCATCATGTGCATTTGTGTGGAGTGGGTGCATGGAGATACCATGAATCCAGAAATAGACCCATGAGGGAAGACAAATAGAAGTGGGGTGGATCATCAGATAAACATAAAGCCAAAAAAGGGAATTCCGGGGATGGAAGGGTACAGTGGAAATGAGGAGTAGGGTGATAGGGAAAGAAAGAAGAGGAACGATTAACCCCAAACAAATATGGGTGAAAACACCTCTCCTTAGCAACCTTGCCACTTGGCATACTAAAATATAAATAAATATACAAACAGTGGAACTAATTAAAATAAATACCTTTTCTTGCTCTAAAAGTTTTTTTTTTGGGGGGGGGAGAATAAGATTAGTATCCAAAGCATGTTCACAATGCTTGTGCATTATGTATTTAAAGCTTGTATCCTATAGTAGAGAGGGGTAGCTTTACATTTATTATGCACTATACAACTTAAGCATTTGTTGTATGTTGCACATGTGAACATTTACAAATCTTTCTCAGCTTACATATACATCTTATTTGCTCTCTCTCTCTCTCTTTATTCTTTTCCCAGTCCTGGAGATTGAACCCAGAGGCCAGTGCTCTGCCGCTGAGCTACAGGGCCAGCACGTTTTCCTTCTTGGAAACAACTGTAAGCTCAGCAGAAGGTTCAACAGAACAGAGTTAGAACTTAGATCCAGTTCTCCTCAGACACACCAAATTAGACAGATCACTGAATAATCCAAAGGCAAATCTGGGATGTAAAGGTGGGCAGAGGCAAGAAGAAAATGCATTTTCCATCAAGAACAAAGAAAAGTTACAAAGGAATGAACTATCACTATATATAAATGTTCTGCTTTAAAAGGGAGTAATCAGGGAAAAAAGAGCAAGAGAAAATTGGCAGGTAAAAATGAAATTTCCCTTTTTAAAATTTTATCATTACTCAACCACAGAATGATGATTTTTTAAAAAGTGAATAAAAGGGAGAGAAGTCTTTGGTTAGATCAGTCAGATGTTCCTATTTGTGGATATATCTTGACAGTTCTTACTGTGCAGTCCTGCAGACAACCGTGTTTCTTCTCTGTATTGTATTTGAAAATTGCCACTGCTCTTAAGTGCCCCAAAAGCTGGGCCCTTGCTTTCTGATAAACAACACACTCTCTAGAGGTGCACCCCTCTTTCTCCTGCAGCCTCAGCCCTCGGCCACAACAGAGGAAGCGCTAAGCTGTTGTTTGTCTTGCCGAAAAATGAATTCCTTTAAAGAGAATGCAAAAAACACCTCTTCCTTTTTCACCTGGACTGGGTATTTCTAAAGCACCCTTTAGTATAGACAATGTAATGTAAGACACAAGGAATAGATATAATATTGCTGAAAATGAGGTTTTCGTTGAATTATTAATTATACTCTCTTCATCTTCTTGGATCATTCGGTTCACACTGAAGACACAAGGGGGGAAACTGTTAAAAGCTTATAATCCCAGACACTGACTAGGGTCCTAAGATTATACTCATACTGCAGATCAGTTTTATGACTAAGGAAACAAATTACAATTTTTGCCTTGGGGAATCATTGTAACAATGAATAATTAATTTCTAAGAATTTTAACAAACTTCCGATGGTCTTTCTAGCATAAAGGACCATTTTTTTTTTCAAAAGTTCTTTCTTAATTTTAAACTTCCAATGGCCTTTCTAACTTAGAGAACCAGTTTTAAAGGGTTCTTTCTTAATTTATGTGTTGCAAAATTGAAGATCAGCGGGGGAGAAAACAATTGGTTAGTTTGTGTAACTGTGGAATTGGTTTTAAAGATAATGATTTGTGTAGAATTACTCCTTTCAGTAGTTTTGAAGGAAAGAAGTCTACACTAGCACTCAGTATTTTACATCTTAATTTTTTAAAACATACAATTTTGGTGGCAATAATTTTCATAATTAATAAAGAAGAGAGTTAGGCTTTGAGGGAGGTCTAGGGAGGATTTTACTAAAGAAGATTGGGATATACATAAACAGTGAGAAGGGAAAATACATTTCTGAGCAAAGTATACACTAATATCAGGGCTGAGATATGTAGCAGAGACAATTGTCTGTTGTGTATTTTTAAAGGTAAACACATAAACACACACTGACAAACATTGCTATAGATAAGGAGTATCCTTTTGTATTTAGTATTTTTGCTTAGCAATCTGCAGATTAGAAAGAGTCACCAGGTGTTTATTCTAAGTAAACTGTCCTTGGAAAAACGGGTTCATATTTTATCAGAAATTCATTTCCAATGGAAAGCATATTATGAAAATGGATAAAAAACTTTTTGAAAATGTCTATTTATATAACTTAATAAATATTGAGATGAAGTAATTTCACTGTGATCAAATGAGGTGTCATAAGTCACTTCAGGTGGCTACTCGGAAGCCTGGGAAGAAGGGAACTCAGCTGAAGTATGGCTTCCATCCCATTAGTCTGGGGATAGGCATGTGGAAGCATTTTGTTGGTCACTAATGTAAGTGGTTCCATTCCTAGGCAGGTGGACCTCAGCAGTGTAAGAAAGGTAGCCAAATAGGACACTGGGAAGCAAGCCAGTAAACAACCTTCCCCCACTGTCTCTGCTTAGGGCTGTTTCCAGGTACCTGTTTTGAGTTCCTACCTTGGCTTCCCTTGATAGCGCCCAATAATCTGTAAAGCAAATACACCCTGTCTTCCCCAAGCTAGTTATTGTCAGTGTTTTCTTACAGCAACAGAAAAGCAAACTAACACACAGGGCAGTTCCTCACACTACAGTCTTGCCTGGGTTTTCCTGCCAGTTACTCTGCCCTTAGCAATTATGAGAGAAATCCTGCCTCCAAATTCATGTCTTCTTTGTCGCAATCCTCTACAGCACCATCGTCCTTCAGTTAATCCTTTCAGATCTGCTGATTGCAAGACGTTCAGAGACAAATGCTCTATTATTTAAAGAGAGAGAGACTTTGGATGGTGAGAATCTGCCTTTTAATGCTCCTTGATGATACTTGCCATTTCTGTGAAACAATGTAACCATTTTTAAGGTCTTTGAGGTGCAATGTCAAGTGAGATAGTACTTCTGTTTCTACTAAATTGCTCACAAAATCGGCACATTCCTTTTTACTTTCTGTGAATCCACTATGGATACAGCAGCTCGTTCTGGGAGTCAGGAGCTAGAACACCCAGTACCTAGGCAGCAGGAAGGGAATCAGGCAGAAGACACCGAGCTCCGTATCATCATGACTGGTCACAGACAGGTATATTGTGATATTACCAGTCAGTGATTCTCTGGGAATAGTCCAAATTTTCAGCTCCTCCAGCCTCTGTTTCCCACAGTCCTGGGATTAAAGGCATGCACCACCAGCTGCAGGCTCAATTATTCATTTTTAAATGCTGTCATCTCATCTAATAGTCTCTATAACTCCAAAGAGCAGTGGGGGCATCATAGAGCAATGGGCATGTTATCTGCCACACTCATCTGAGAAAGACGAGAGGATGAGGTGGTGGTGCTGAGAATAAGTGGGCACACCCGCCGTAAATGTTGGGGAGGAGAGGGAGGCAGACAGAGAGAGGAAAGGAGACGATCTTCAAATGATGACACATTCCTTCTTTCTCCTGCTGCCCCAGAGTCTCTAAACAGTAGCATGCATGTATCTTTATAAATATACACCTGTCCAGCTATTTACCTGATTAAATCCAGAGTTTCAGGTGAATACTCATACGAGAAGAAAGACAACAAGCACTTAGCAAAGTTATTCATACTCATAGATAAGAAAGGAATCCAATGCATAGAAATATAATAGGCACAAGGAAAATATCTAGTCTTTGGCCTATACTTTAATGCACATCCTCATGAACACTGTTCCTTTCTCCCGTTTCCTTGCTTCCCAGCCCCTGTGGGTGGTAAAAAGACCTCTGACATGTGGCATTCCTAAAACGAGATCCCTAATTCAAAATATTTCATTGCATCCTTGGGGTACCGAGGAAGCGTAAGTGCAAGGATCCGCAGCTGACACTACAATACAGAGTCCTGCATAAGGGTTCCCCTGCCCAGGTCCTAGATAATTTAAGAAGGGCAGAATAGGCAGAGGTTTGGTGTAAAGTCCAGCAAGGCCAGTTTTGATATTGTCCAGCAATATCAAGCCTGGGTGCAAACCCCGTGTTTTCTAGAAGGATGCATCACAGACCTAGATAGGGTCTACAGAAGAATCTCAGGAGAGGTTGGAGATGGAGGAACCAGGGCATGAGAAAGAAGGCTGAAGAAATGGTCAAGGCTAAGAGAAAGCAAGCTTCCCCTGCTGTTTCGTGGACTTCTGTGGGCGGCACTGCTGTCAGGTGCGTGATAAAACGTAGGGGTCTATGTAGTTCTCAACTGCAAAATAGAGTCGATAATGCCAGCCTCGTAGGACTGTTAAGGAAATAAATGAAATCATGCACTGGAGCTCCTTCCCTAGCATGTAAAATGTATACACAGGTGCTCACACTGGTATGTTCGCTCATGAACAGCCGTTTATTTACGTATTTCCAGACACGTCCTTGCTAAGTTGCTCAGGCTGGACTTGAACTCTTGGGCTCAAGTCAGTCTCTTGCTCTCACCCTTTCTCTTCTTCCTGTGAACTGGGTTTTAGATATGACCCCAGATACAGTGAGGAAAGCAAACTGGCAGGCGAGTCCAATGTTGCTGAAGTTGCTGCTGTTCTCCACCTCTTCTTCCCTCTCTGCTTTCTACACTTCTTCACCCTCTTTCTTACCTTCCTCCCCCCTTCTCCCCCTCCTCCTCTCCTTCCTCCTCCTTCTGCTTGGAACTCTTTAAAACCAGGAGGGATTCCCCACTCTGCTTTGCCTTCTTCAGGGAATATATGGCTGTTGTTATTTCACTTATACATGGAAAGAAAGATGAAGCATTTAGAAACGGTGAAATTGGCAGCTTAAAAAAATTCAAGGACTCTGTGAGCATCAGAATATGAAAACATTTGAGTCATAGGCTTGCTGCAGAGTGCGTGTTTAATAGGCGCCTTTGTGAAATCGTTAAACTAAGCCACATCATTTTCTCTATGTGCTTGAATCTCATAATTACAAAGCAACTTTTCTTACAAATAAAGTATGTCTCTTCAATATTTAATCATACATTGAAAACAGTTCATCCTGAAGTTATTTTATCTATCTATCTATCTATCTATCTATCTATCTATCTATCTATCTATCTATCTATCTATCTATCTTGCATTCTGATTCTGATTTTGAACTGGCATACTCTGTACCAAAATGTTGCATTAAGCTAATGTTTATGCTTGCACATAATCCCACACTTTCAAGGCAACACTTAAGATATTCAGAAGTGCTTCACAAGAGGGAGTAGTTTAATTCTGCTATTGACTCAGAGCCATTGTTCTTCACAGTTACAGCTCCGCTGGCATCGGCCACATATGGTCACTTGTTTTTCCAGTGTATGGAGTGATAATGCATTAACATTCTGGCTGTGGTGGAGGCCGTGCTGTGCTTTAGAGAGATGTCTGAAGGAAGATGTGCTGTCTCTTGGTTGCAAAGGGGACAAGATCAACAGTGAGCGCCCACAAATTATCTTAGCCTAATTACTGTGACTTAAGGCTGTGACAACTGACCCAGGCATCCGATAATTCCCTATGCTCCTTAGGTTTCAAATACCGGCTGGTCAGAGTAGGGCCTATTTAGAAGGACTAGTCATGAGAGACAGCTGATATTTCAGCCATGGGAGGAGACCTGGTCAGCGCCTTCCACCACTGACGTTTGTAGAGATCACTCCAGAGCCTTCTGTTTTGTAGAACAGACGTTTTATGAGCCCCACATTGCTCCAAACCGCTGCTATGTAGTCCACGGGTCAACTGGGTTAGTGACTGATGGTTGTGTTGAGGTCCATTAGAAGAACTTAAGTACTTCTGTTTGGCATTGGTGATTTCTGTAACAAGGAGGTGGTGCTTGGCAGGGTTTAATAAGGTGGCTGCGTTTAAAAGTTAAAGATTGGTGTACATGAACTACAAAACAAAGAGAAGAGGCATCCTCATCTATTTCCCAAGTAAAAACAAAATGGCATAAAGGTCACCCCCATCTCATCGTATTCCATGGGGAGATGTACCCCTAGAAGTGCTCCTGGCATTACAGCTTAGAGAGAATGGCCTTACTCTTCCCCTAGAAGCTGAGTTGCATGGTTTGGATAAATAATACTAATCCTAGAGGCAGCACCAGAGGGAGCCACTTACATATCTTTGTCTCAGGCCTCAGCAGAGTTGACAACAAGGCTCAAAATGCAGAAATGATTGTGGTTTCTGAGAAAGAAGGACAGAAAAAAGAGATATGTAAAATCTACTTTCTGGACCCATATCTGTTGCTTCAGTTTGCCTGCTTGAGATATTTGTGAATGGTGACTCTCTGGCTGTAATCCAGAAGGTAAATGACATTTCAAAATGTAAGATCATATTTGTAGCAAGAGGTATTGTCCCTTTGCAGAATACTATCAGCAACTTTGTGTTTTTGAAACTGTGCCAATTTTGATGGCTTTTTTGTAATGTAAATTACGGGAGCAGAAATAAAGATGAAGAATAAAACCTTCAGCTGTGCATTTCAGTACTCAGATATCCTACACACATGCATACACATAAGCACACAGCAGCGCGTTGTGCCATCCACACATATATGTGCACACATTTACACAGTGAATTTATTATAAACTAATAGAACCAAAGTTGCTATAGGACAACAGATGAACTTGTCTTCCAGTCCTGCAACAGGGAAAAGAAAGTCGGCCCACAGGGGTGGATGAGGACAGTAGAAAACCACCTTGGCATTGTGACTGATGCCTGTAATTTCAGCATGTAGAAGGCTTTCGCGGAAGGTTTGAGAGGTCAAGGACAGCGTTGGCCACCAACAGAGTCTCAAAACCAAGCAAGCAGACAAAAGAAGGACACATCCCTACTAGCACACAGTAACACCCGAATGCTCACAGTCATAAGCAACACTCTAGTGAATTCAGGTGTCTTTAGCTAGAAACCCTCAGCTCTTCTGGCCATTTCATATTCAGGTCATTAGTCTTGAGATAAACTGAATTACTGCAGCCTTCCTTTGAGCAAAGGACTTACTCATGATACTCCTCACTTTCCCACCTGTGGCAGCATCAGCCAAACCCACAACTACTGAGGCAAGTTCTCTAAAAGACCATGATGTCTGTCTTCTCCTGGCCTGGCACTTGTGGGTTTGTTTACATGATGTCTGTGCTGCACAACTCTGACAGCTTCTGCAGGTCCCTTTATGTGCTATGGCATTTCTCTTTAGGCAAGTATGGGGCTCTTTGTGGCTTGTATGGAAGAAGAAAACGAGCAAATGCGACTCGCTCTTCAGTCTCTGTAATGATTTATCCTTCCTTTATAAGAGTCATTGTCTTCCCATGAACTTACCCCTCATCCGGTGCTCACATGTAGTCTGATTTGGAAGAAGTAGATAGAATGATAACTGGAGAGTTAAATGTAATTCTGTTCTAAAGCCTTTCTGTCTCTGTGAGTTTAAATCTCTAAGAAAGCCCATGACACTTTATTTTGTTTTGACTTAGCTGTATACTCATTCATCTTTCTCCAGCTCTACCCTTACATTCACCCATCCTGACAGTCATTGTCAGTCTTATTATAATTGTTAGCATAGTATTTCTTAATCTGAACAAGGGGTAACAACCAAGGAATGACCCAGAGGAATTCTTTATCTAGGGGTGGGCACTTCGCCTCTGGGACCATGTGTCCTTACTTCTATTGGAAGGTTCTGACTGGGAACAAGAGGTTGTAAAGGAAGCCCTGACCTTAGTGACATTAGATAACCTTCATACCTCATAAGCCACCTATTTCCACACCTCTTGTACCCGGGAAGTGAATGGGTGAAAGGCTAGTGTACGGTGGTGATGGAGTAGAAGTGACAGCTTGCACAAGAGGGGTTCTTTAAACACGATATCTCCATCCTTACCTTTGTTTGGTAGAATCATTACAGCTACTTTTTATTTTATATACAAACATTTTAATTCTTTGAGCATTTCACACAAAGTATTTTGGTGATAATCTTTCTTCACCCACCACAGAGAACATTCTTAATGAAAGCTAACTCTCCCCTCCCTGGAAGCTAGGGGTGGGATTCATAACCCATCCTATGTTAAGATTTAATCTGGCTTGAGCTTAACCTTGTACGTGTTATCACAACTGCTGTGAGTTCCTATGTGAAACTGTTGTGTCTGGAAAACACTGTTTGCTGTAGACATCCACAGCCTGTTTTTACAACAATGTTTCTATCCCTCTTCTGCAATGCTCCCTGAGCTTTGGGAGAACAGGGTGGTTAGAGATGCCTCATTTATGGCTAAGCACTCTGCAGTCTCTTACCTTTTGTACTTTGACCAATCTGTGTAGAAAAAAGAAGAGTGAAGCATCTCAGATGAAGTTTGAAAGATGCACTAATTTGTGGGCATAGTGATGTCATTGGGAGTCAGTTCAATACTATAGCTCTCCAACAAAGTAAAAGCAGTAGTTGTCTCTTAGGGACTATAGGCTATCTAGCCATATGCTTTCAGCCCTAATAAATAGTTCCAAGTATGGATTTCTCCTTTATGTTATGCATTGAGCCTTAAATACAATCAGAAAGTGGTTGGTTACTTACTCCCACAGCCTCCATGCTACTATTGTACCCATAGGAATATATTGCTAAGGTGATGATTACTGTAGCTGGAAGGGTTTATAGCAGAAGCTGAGTAAGACTGGTGATTACTTTCTCCTCTAGTAGTGTGTATAGCACCCGCCAACACTAGGAAAACTAACCAATAGGGCTGGAGCTTCCAGGTAAGTACCAGCTTAATCTCTGTGTTCTACTAATCAAATATGTGTTGTCTTTGGCAATAGAGTATTGGTGTGAAGTTATGGAGAATAACCAAGGGTGATAACTAAAATCTGTAATTTTTAAGGGTTTTTGGGAACCCACCAGCCAACAACTCCAAAACAAGCAACCCATTCCCACAATTGGTTTTGTTATTGTTGTATCTAGCAAGACCACTGTTGCCCTGTTATAAAGTAGCTCCCCTTAAATGTTTTTAAAATATATGCTTATGTTTCCGGAAGTTACTGCTGCTGCAGTAGTAGCTTTTCACGTGATTGCTTTCAAAAGGCCCATGGTGTCTGCAATCCTCCCTGTATTTCCCCAACTCTTCCTTCCACCCCATTTTCGGTTTAACACATCTTGTTCCATCAGGTACCGTTCCTCGCTTTATATCACTGTGCTCTTTCTTCTCTGCCTTAAAAGAAGTATGACTGTGGCCCCTTACTCTTTGCTTGGTGTCTGAGATATTGCTCATGAAAACTCATATCTTAAGATTCAAAGCTTAGATGCACATATGAGAACAAACACGAGACATTTGTCATTCTTGGTGAGAGTTTCCTGATTCATAATCTGACAGAGGAGAAAAAAAATGAGCATTCTTGAACTTACAGGCACTGGGAAGGGCTTTCTGAGCAGGACCTCAGTAGTACAGTCATTAATACCAACAATTGACAATAGGGCCTCACAAACAGAAACGTGTTGACACAGCAAAGGACACCATAATTCAAGTGAAAAAGAAGACTACAGAGTAGCAAAAATCTTTACCAGGTACACATCTAGAATACACAAAGAACTAAAAAGAAATTTGAATATCAACAAACAACCTAATTAAAAGACAGGGATGGACCTCAACAGAGATATGAAAAGATGAAACACAAATGGTTAGGAAATATTTTTTAAATATTCAACATTATTAGCAATCAGGGAAATGCAAATAAAAACTATTATGAGATTTCATCCCACCCATCAGAATGGCTAAGATTCCCTCAAGCAAATGGCGACCACTGCTTGCATGGCTGTGAGGAAAGCAGAACCCTAACTCACTGCTGTGGGAGGGAAACCTTTCATGGCCACTGTGGACTCCTCAGAAACCTAGAAATAGATCTCCCGCTTTGAGGCATATTCCCAAAAGGTTTCATATCCTACCATATGATCAGCTCCTGTCACTGGCTCTTCCTTCACAGCAGCTAGGAAATGAAAGCAGCCTAGGCCGTCAGTGGACAAGTGGATAATAAAAATGTGGTATGCTTAAACAAAGCGTTATTATTCAGCTATTAATAAAATTGAAATTCAGAGAGGTAAATAACAGAAGCTAGAAGCAAACATTCTGAATGAGCTAGCCCCGGCCCCTGCCTTTTGAGACTCGTAGATGAGGTCAGAGTGAGAGCTGGGAGAGGAAAATCGCACAAATGAAACGTGCAATGATCTTCCTCGACTTGTTTTGGAACCTTTTTTTGCAGTGGCTGGGCCGATTTACCGTTTACTTATGGGAAACAGGTGAATGTGTGGGCGGAAGGACATGATAGAAGCCCAGGTCTCCGTGCAGGAGTCACTAGCCAACAGCATTTGTATGGTACTAGACAGGGAACAGCACTAGCAATGGGTTGCTGGGGTCGGTGGCCCTTTATAAACCCTCCAGACTCTGCTCTGCATTTGTCTACCAGAGGGTGCATGTGTGAGGCTTCAGGTCTCCTACACTTTGCATGCCTTAGCTAAAAGTAAACAAACAAAAACCAGAACGCTGCCTAGTGTTTGGTAACGTCTTGTTAGTTTCATCTTCACTTTGTTCCCCTTTCATATTTAGCGCTAAATGTCTTGAAAAATGAAAGGAACTGCACACTGGTCTAATTTGGGATAAAACCTCACCTGGAAGTCAGATTTGGAGGAAGAGTACCACAGAGCTGAAGAGAGTGTGTTTGAAGGCTCCACGGGGTGCCCCATCTAAGGAGACAAATGACAGCTAGAACACAAGTGGTACTGGAGAAGCGTCAGTTACCCCCTGCCATCTCTTTAGATCTAAACAGCAGTTCCCATATAATGGGGTGCTGTAAATTTCCCTAGTTTGCCCTTGACAAAGGAGGGTTTTTGCTGAAAGCATATGCTATAGAGTTGCTGTAATTATGTAGATGAATATTCCATCACTGAGGAGTCGGAGGCTCTGAGGTGTTCTCATCTCAACAGCTCTCTCTCAGAAGGCCACCGGAAACCTTACACTGATACATTTCAAACCAGAATTCATGCAAACACTAAGGTGAGACAAAGGGGGACACTGGAGCAGAGCAGAAATCGTGGCTTCTGGCCTCATGCATGTCAAAGAACACACAACGAACTAGATTGGTTTTGCAAACGAGTTGTAGCTGAAGTGTGATTTCAAATGCTCAGATTCAACATTTCTCCAGATAATTAGAGTAACCAGTGGTATATGGTTTAATTCTGGGCCTTCGAGCAATGCTTTCAGCAAAAGCCTCCGTTTTCAAAACATTTAAATGTAATGAGATGTCAGGGGGGAAAGAGGGAATGATTACTTAACGTAACTGACAGGTATTGTGTTTTTCCTTGCCATTAATTTTTAATTCCTCAACAAGTAGTTTAGTAGTGTGAAGATGCGTATTGATGTTTTTGAGCAAAATAGGAAAGTGAGATGGACTTGGAGTTGGTGATGTTTGTGTGAGTTAATAAAGATAAATTTCAACTTTTCCATGTGCCAGTGGCTACTGGAGACCACGTTAACTGCCAGAGTCGCAATATTTTTACCTATAAAATAGGGAAACTTTTTTCAAATTTTATGAGGTAGTTGCAAGTATCAAATCAATCAAAGTCTGAATATATATTTCATTTCTTGATGCATGCATGTATTTATCATAGAATACCATGTAGCCTAGGCTACTGTTGAGCTTGACACGCATGAAAGGATGGCCTTGAACTTTTGGTCTTCCAGTTTTCACCACACAAGTGATAGCATTATAGGAATTAACCCACAGGCCTGGTTTGTGCCATGCTGGAGATTTAACCCAGTGCTACACATGGCAGGCAAAAGTTCTCCAGCTGAGCTTCATGGTAGTTCTTATCTTGCTAGGCTTTGTAGGAATATAGGATGCTGCTGAGTGTAGCGGAGCGATAGGTAACACACTGTGGAACCTTCAGAAAGTGGAGGGGCCATGTAGTGTGTGGGGCCCATGTGTGAATACCCATTCAGCTGTGAAGTTAGTTTGCCTTTAGAGTCCCCAATTTCCTTATTTATAAAGGAAAACGGGCAGTTCCATCTTGGGTATTTCAGGCAACAAAGTAAAATTCTTGTATTGAGCTAGATGCAGAGCCCAACACAAAAAGACAATGTGGAGATAAACATGAACTATTGTAGGAAGGTGTGTGTATCGTGATTAACAACTTATCTGGAAAGTAATGAACCCAAACGCTTCGTGGAGAGGTGTTCCAAATCCCCTTACTGTGTTTCTGCATATAAGAACAGATTATCTAAGAATGGTCTTTGAAATCACAAAGGACTGAAATCTGTGTAGTTTCTCAATGTCAATGTATAAGAAAAATATTTATTTATTTTTTTTTACTTGAGAAAACTTGATGACAATAATTTGATGAGTATTGGAGTAAATTTGTCTATTATATATTATATCCATCTATTATGTGCCATCTGTTTTCAAACTATGATCTATCTAAGATAATCTGTCTAATCTATGTATGTAACTATCAATCTATATCTATCTGTCTGTCTGTCTCTATCTACATCCTCCTCCTCTATCATCTTTTGATTTAGTTTCATGGACTTTCATAATAATGTGATTTTATGTCACAGAGTTGCCAGGAAGGTATCAACAGATCTGCTAGGATGTGCTGAGGGAGTCCTGATCACACCTCTCGTCCATTCTGTGTCCCCAATCCTCTTTATTGGCATCAGGAACAGCAACAGCTCACAGATGGTGATAGAAGAAGGCATTGGATGTTTTTAAATTTCTATTCTATTTTTTGTTTGTTTGTTTTGTCTTTCTTCTCTGCTATTTTATACTCTTTTCTCTCCTTTTTTTCTCTATACCATATTATCTTATTCTTTCTTTTTCTCTATAACTGACAGAAATACTATTTTGAAGGCAAATTTTTATGTTATTTGTGTTTTGAATACATAATATCTGTTACCAGTAGTTCAGGTAGCTTTCTTTTCACATGTTGGTAGTCTTGCAAACAATCTTTTGAAGTATAATGGAAACAACAGTCAGTTCCTTCATCTTACAGGCCCTCCTGAATCCAGCCTCCTTCCTGTTCTGTGGAGCAATAGCCCAGCTTGCCCTTTGCTTCCTTGAAGTTAGGTGACATAAAAAAGACACTTTAAGAACTTTGGATCTTGGGATGCAACAGGTTGAGGTTGTCTAATTTGACTTCCTCTTCATGCTATCAGCTCCATTCATGTCTTGATAGCCTCTGTTTGGGGGTTGGCATGCTTGGTCCTTCTCGCTATGCCTGAGAGACAGAGGTAGGTACCATTGCTTGCCCTTCTCCTGTTACCTTATCACCAGGCATGTGTGAGATGCGGCAGGCATCTCATATCTCCAGCACCATGTCTGCCTTAACACTTGGTGCTTTGTTGCACCCAACACCCTTCCTGCCTTGCTCTATGAGTCTCCCACCTCTAATGGCACTTTAGGTTATTGCAATCATCTCACACACCATCTGAAACTTATGAAAGAGGACCTCTGATGTGTACCCCAGTATCTTCAGTGTTGGAATAGAGAAAAGACTGGGATGCTCTTAGAAGTCTTCATGCTCTTGATCAAATAAGACAGTCAGACAATCAAAAGAATGACCCTGCTCTGAAAACCGTCTCATTGGTCTAGAGCAGCTGGGAAGGAATACTTTCTATTTCGTGTGAACACACTTTAGAGTCAGGTAGAGGTGGGCTTGTATGCAGTTGGCTTGAGACATTTCATCATCTCAGATGAATGATCTAATTTCAGTGTCAGCTCTTTTTTTCTGGAACTTACATTAATAGGAGCTCAACTTGTTGAGATAGAATGAACTCAAGAAAAATCTATTTTTTGTTCTTTTACCTTTTCCCAGATAGATATTGACTTTCTTTCTCACAAAGTCCATGTTATGCCTAGCCAGAACTCTGGTATGTGGGCCGTTTGAAGTGGCTCAACCTTTTCTTTTATTCCTGTACTTCACTCTTTTGCCACAAGATGCCCAAACTTTAATTTCTGTGTCATAAGTAGACATCTTTGTTGATATGCTTTTGTGACTTCCAGGAAGATCTTTCCACGCTTCATCCTTTGCTCTTTTGATTTTTCTTTTTTGATCATATATTTCTACACTCTGAGATTATTTTATTGCAAAGAATTTAGACATCAAAGTGGAATCTTCATAAAAATGTTTGATCAAGATTCAATACGGAAATCTGAAATTAAGCATGCTTATTTCTGGTGGTGGCTGATCTTGATTGTCAGCGACACTCCTGGAAAGAAGGGCACTCGGTTGTGGGATTGCCTTCATCAGATAGCTCTGTGGCCACATCTGAGGGGCATTTTTGTCAGACAGTTCCTCTCACTGTAGGTGGTACCATCCCCTAAGCAGTTAAGCCTGTGCTGTATAAAAGTGGTAGCTGAGCTTGAGCCAGAAACAAGCCAGGAACGTTCTTCTCTGGTCACTGCCTTGGGTCCCCTCAGTGATAGGTAGAAACCTATAATCTGAAATAAATCTTGTCTTCCCCAGATCACTTTAAGTCACATTGTTTATTACAATAAACACATACACACAAAGACTATCCTGAGAGGATCCAGATTTGATTCCCAGCATCCATACCAGGTGGATCACAACCATCTTTAACTCCAGTTCCATGGGAGCTGGTATCTTCTTATAGTTGCTGGTCACATCACATTCATGTGTGCAACATGTTCCCATAGATACACAATTAAAAACATGTCTTTAAATACCAGTGAAGAATTAATGTATTGTTTGTTATTTCTCAGGTTGTTTGAGTCATGAAAATGTACATATAAAGACTGCATTGCAGGCAAGCAGGCAAGATGTGTTAGAATTTGTCACCATTGACTTAGAGGTATTTAAATCAAGAAAAGTGTTTTCCATTGTGAGAGGAGAGGTATGGGGGGTAGAATTACTGGGACAATTCGACTATATTTTGAAGTTGGATTAATTGATTAAATTCATTAGGAGTATTTGTTCTGTTTGATTGCATACTAGACTTTGGCTGCAGTGGTGCGCGGAATGCAAACACCTTGCTCGTGACATTTGCACTCTGCTTCAGGGAAGATGCACTGTGAACAAGCAAATGATGGTTTGCATAATATCCTTAAATATTGTAAGTGCTGGGGAAGGGGGAGGGTTGCTTGGTATGTAAATTGCTTTTGCTGTGCAAATATGAGAACCTGAGTTTGGATCCCTAGAACCCATATAAAGCTGAATTTGGTAATTCACATCTATAATCCCTGGGTTCCTACAGTGGGGTAGTTGCAGACAAAGGACAATCCTGGACAGTCTGCAGGGCAGCTAAACCGGTACACTCATAGGAAAATGTACCATCCCAAATACCACCCCAAACAAGGTGGAAGGCAAGGATTAGTGCTCAAGGTTGTCCTGTGACCTCCACACAGGTACTCTTTACATTCACACATAATGCACATGCTCACACATTATGCACATCATATATGTGTATGTACATTATATATACACAAGAGGGGGTTTATGGGGGTCGTAAAGTAATAAAGGAAGTGAAAGGTGTGAGCATGCTCAGAACGCATATAGACAAGTATGAAATTGTCAAAGAATGGATTTAATTTAAAAACAGTTTGGAAAGATTATAGGTACTAGAATGAAAAGGATAAGGCTCGAAGGAGACATGGGGAATTTTGGGAGGAGAAGACATTTCCAATGCAAGCTCAGGAAGAAGTTGGTGATGGCGAGGCCTTAGGAGATGTCACGGAGTAAGTTGCACATGTGTCAGGGAAGAGCTCCTCAGGTGAAGGGAAGAGTTGGGACCAAATCCTTGCAGTGGACGAGTGTCTGATGTGTTTGGGAAAACCAGATTCACCAAGAGGAGAAGGAGGGTGTGTCACTCTTTTCTCCTTACTTAGATGAACCCAAGTTTTTCAGAAGGAGCAGTCCTGGCTATTGTTGGTGATAAGGCGTGGGGAAGGAAGATGGGTGAGTAGCTATGGCTGTGCTGTGCTTGTCTTTCATTGGGATGCTGTGGAGACGATAAAATGTGACCGGAGCCTGGAAATAAGGATAGATTTGCTGATGGATTGAGCATGGACTCTGAGCAAATATTTGATTTGAGGAGTGATGCTGTGGCTTTTGGCCTAAGAAAATGAAAGGACGAAGTTTCTATCAAATCTGAGCAGAAGGCTGAGGATGGAGCAGGTTTTAAGTGGCTATCAGAAGTTCAGTTTTGAGCACGCTGGTTTTGTGTGGATCTTTTAGGAATGCAGGTAGAGATGTCTGCTAAGCAGCTGGACAAAGGAATTTAGAATTCAGAGGCATCAAAGTTAGGTAGATTACTCAGGGGAGGGTGTCAGAAAGGAATTTTCAAGCCACAGCAGTGGGTTAAGTCTCTGAGAGTATAAACCTGGAAGATGTTCAAGATGCACATTTCATTTTCCGGACTTAGAAACCCCAGAACTTTGTGTGAGCTCCTGTACACTACTACGCTTATTTCTTTATCTGTGAAATAAATAAATGCACCCTGAAAGAATGAGATTACATAATGAAATAGCGTATGCAGAATATAGAGCCCCTCTTTTTTATTTTTTTGGTTTTTCGAGACAGGGTTTCTCTGTGGTTTTTGAGCCTGTCCTGGAACTAGCTATTGTAGACCAGGCTGGTCTCGAACTCACAGAGATCCGCTTGCCTCTGCCTCCCGAGTGCTGGAATTAAAGGCGTGCGCCACCACTGCCTGGCTATAGAGCCCCTCTTTATGTTAGTCTTATTCTATGTTTTTGAATGAAAACCCCACGCCAGCCATGTCATTGAAGGACTAAATGGCAGACAACAGCCAGGAGGGCTGGCTCGTCATCTACAGTTTATTTCTTAACTTGCATTTTTTTTTTTGCATTCCTATTTTTTAAGCAAATCCTTTTCGTCAGTGCAGAAAGCTGACTCCTACCGCTTAAATGCTGAGGCTTTGTCTTACAAAGCTCATGCAAAATTTACATGGGAAGCAATGTGTTTATTACTTACTTGGGTGTCTTTCTGGAGCTTGGGGTGTCATGACTGAATAGAAATGGGAGGTAGGGGAAAGTGTGGGTTAAATTCATACATATCCCCTGTAAAATACGAATTAACATTGGTGTAAATCATGCACCAAGATTCCATCACATCGCCAAGTGTTCTCTAGATATCTTATTACTGATTTAAAGGGTTCTGTACATTTTCTTTCTCCTTATTCTCATGTAAAATATTTCTCACAATGTTTGTAATTTTTACTGTCATTTATAAAAAATATCCATTTAATAATAGCTAGACAAGTTACAATTGAGCAGAAAGATAGAAAAGCAAGGAATGAATATTATCACCCCCCAAATCTCTCCTTATCTACATATTCTATTTTGATTCTCTATAGAATTTGATATATATATGTATATATATGTGTGTGTATAAACTATACATTTCATGTAGTGTATGTTTAATACAATAAATGTCTTTTCATTGTACTGTCATAAATCAGTTTTACATACTAAATATTAGAAAGCATAAATATTATTTGTTTGATCTAATTTTAGATCTTATTACCTAATTTTTAAAATAGATTTTAGACTTATTTTTCCAAAAAAACAATGGACAGTATTTGTTTTTCTTATGTGATTGTATGGAGATTTATTTTTTCCAGATAATGTTTCATTGGAACTTGCTGGATAAACCAGGCTGGTCTGGAACCCACAGAGCTCCACCTGCCACTGCCTATTGAGTGATGGGGTAACAGTCGTGAGCCACCATGAACTCAAGCATATCCCTGTGTTCTTTCCTGCACTGTAGGAGTACACAGTTTGGGCAGAATTTCACTGTGTCCTCTTCAGTCCTGGATGTGATAGCTGCCAATCCAATATGAGTGGCTTTCTTTCCTGTTGCCTAAATTAGTAGTTCAGGCAGGACCTCACTTTGATTTTGACATTTATTTTATATGTGTTGGCTTGGATTTGTCAAGATCGTCTCCAGAGCATGGATCTTGTGTAAGCTGTTTTGATGATCCTGTGCCCATCTTGTTGCATTCTGTTATGTCACTCTTGATTAATATGATATCCCCTAGTCTTCTCCTCTATAAAGATCTTCTGTACCCCTTGGAGGACATAACACATAGATCATACCACCTAATGTTTAATTTATTGGCCATTTTTCTCATTATATATTTATTATATTCTATTTGATAAATTAAAGTTTGTCATTCTCTACCATTTTACTTGTCCATGCTCCAAATTGACTTTATTTGACTGACAGATAGAGCATGTGGCCTTTTACACACCTGTGACATACGTGAGCACCCCCTTGTTTTATGGGACTTTAAGATTATCGTGGGCTTTTCTTTTTCTATCCCTTGAGCTAGCAATTTCTTCAAAAGGCCCCATGGTTTCTACTTTTCACATAATATCTTGTGATCTCTTAAAAAAAAAAGAGTAGGTTAGAATCAAGCATAAAGTCAATCAAAGCATTATTATGTTTGAATTCACTAAAGTTCATTATTATGTTTTTAATTATGGAGATTTCTGATAAAATTCAGTACATATACAATTATTTTATTTGTGCTGAATTATGAAAGATTTTACTAAAATTGTACCTATATGTCTTATTTCAGTAATTATCTTTGCATGAGATTTTTGATATCTTTGCATGAGATTTTTTGATATAGAAGTAGAATTTAATGTTTAGAGCCCTTCAGTGTTCACTGAGTAACTGGATAGAAGGTAAAGGTTCTTCTGTATGTATGTCCTGGCCACCACACATACAACCTCCTCTTTTCTCAACATCCTGCACCACTGTGGTACTTGAGTCACAGAAGATAATACATTCCCATTATCACCCAAAGGCCGTGGTTGACATTTGGGTCATTGACTTCAGCCAAGGGTAGGATGACACCTATCTATGCTTATGCTATCATTCAGAATAGTGCCACTGCGCCTGATGCTCCACTTTTTCATTCCTCCCGCTCCTTGATCACTGGCAATCTCTATAGTTTGACCTCTCAACTTCATAAATTTGTATTCACACAAATGCAGCTGTTTCATATAGAATTTCTTCACTTTGCAATATATTTATACTTTCGTTGAAAGTATTCATTATATATTTGCATATATATTTTTATTCTTTCATAGTTCATTATTTTTAGTTTTGGGTAATAGTCCATTACTATCTACTATGAAATAGTTATCCACTTGCCTGCTGAGAGATCTCAGTTGTTTACAAATGGGAACAATTTTGAATGAATCTGCTATAAACAGCTGTCTCCAGGTTTCTACGCCACAATAAGTTACAGCTCCTTTGCATGACCTCAAGGACATAATGACTCCTTCTTCTAAACAATTTCTTCTAATCCATCTTCTAAACCATTCTCATCTTGTGACAATCTTCCTTCTAAACCATCCTTCAAGGATACTCTGCCAGTTTTCATTCCCACCAAGAAGGATTGAGCATTCCTCTGTTCCACCTCTTCATCAAAATTTACGGTTGCTACTATTATGAATTTTGGCATTCTAACAGGCCTGTAGACATGTTATTAATTTTGAGTGTATTTCCTTAGTGATATTTAATTTATAATATACTTTCCTGTATTTACATCTACATAACTCCTCTGGCCATTTTTAAACTGGGATTTTAGTTTTCTTATTATCAAGTTATACTTTTGTATATTTTCGAAAGAGTTCTATGTACTTGAGATTCTCTTTGGACTACCAACTACCTGCAAAATAAAGAAATGGAGAATTATTATTAATTACGAATGCTTGGCCTTAGCTTAGGCTTGCCTCCCTAGCTCTTTTAACTATTTTATTTATGTTTTAGCCTTAGGGATGTTTTTCCATTCTGCCTGTACTATTTTCCTGTTTCCTCCCTGTATGACTGTTGGCCTCTGGTGTCTTCCTGGTATCTCTTCTTTTTTCCCCCATCCTAAATTCCTCCTCCTACTTATTCTATCTGCCATGAAGTCCCACCTATACCTCTTCCCTTTCTCTTGGTCATTCAGCTCTTTATTAGACCATCAGGTGCTGATATGGGAAGTCCTTTGTATATGTGTTGTTTTTATTGATTAATGAATAAAGAAACTCCTTGGCCTGTTGAAAGGGTAGAGTAGAACTAGGTAGGGATTATTAAACAGAATTTTGGGAGAAAGAAGGCAGAGTCACGAGAAGCTATGTAGCCCCACCAGAGGCAGACACTGGAAATTTACCGGGTAATACACAGATTAATAGAGATGAGTTAAATTAAGATAAAAGAG
>NC_022009.1:89089905-89100388 GCF_000317375.1 Microtus ochrogaster | reverse complement strand
GGAAGTGCAGAGCAAGCATCTTTCAAAGCTATAGAAATGACAGAACAGTCGGCTACATGGAAAGTCATGTGAGTGTCCTCTGCAACATTGGGGCATCTATCTTCATCCTACAGGCCTGGAATATTTGACACTTTTGGTGAAGCAGGGATTTTGTAGGACTGTCTTACCTTGTTTTCACAAAGTTGGAAGACACCTTCTTTTGTGTCTTCCTGCTTGTCCAATTTGTATAGTATATTGTTAGTAGTTGAGACAAGAGCAGTTTCTTGTCCAAATGTATAGCATGACTAATAAAAACCCAGAGATAGATATTGGATTTAACCTTAAGTTCAGAAAAGCAAAAGAGCCAGCCAGAGGCTCTTACCTCTACCTCAGTCTGAAATGGGTATCTTGTCTACATGAATCCTCAAAATGAGACTGACTGAGACCTTCCTCCTTCCATTTTATATTCCTACCTAGTGTTGCGATTAAAGGCGTGCACCACTACAGCCTGGTTTCTATGACAACTAGCATGGTTACTGGAATTAAAGGTGTGTGTTACCACTGCCTGGTCTGTAGGGCTGACTAGTGGGGCTGTTTTACTCTCTGATCTTCAGACTTACTTTATTTATTAAATTACAAAGGAGAGATTACTACACAAATGGCTAGCTTTGCCACAATAAAAACAATTTGCATATGTAGGTTCTTCAATGCTCATCATTCTTTTATGAAGTAGATTGGTGCTGCCAGGAGCAGATGTGTCCTACTGTCATGAAAAGCTTTAGGTTATTAGCCATCTTAAATGCCATAGTCTGTAGGTCTGTAAGGCATTTTAAGATCACCTATTGATTTAAAATGTATTTGTTTAACCTTGAAAACACACCTTACATGACTACAAGTTTGATTGTTAAAGATGACTAATTACTAACCTACAGCTTTATTTAACCTAAACAGTTTGCAATAATAAAGCTTTCAAAGACTAGAACTTTATATTGCTTTCCCCCCCAGGAAAACGTTTCTGTGTAGCTTTGGAGCCTGTCCTGGCACTCGCTGTATAGATCAGGCTGGCCTCGAACTCACATAGATCCATTTTGCCTCTGCCTCCCAAGTGCTGGGATTAAAGGCACATAGTTCATTCTAGATTTCTCCCTTTTCAGATTTAAGAGCTCCTCTTTTGTAATTGAAGCATCACGCTCCTTATTTAGATATTTCTTTATTTGGTCTGCTGCTTTCAGGGAACTGATCTTCACTGATTTACTTCCCTTGCTGTGTACAGAGTCCCCTGATCCTGCCCAGGCTCTCAGGCTTCAGTGCCTGTTCTCTGGCGGGAATACTCACCTTTGTCGCATGCCTCTACTTACCCTGCATGATGTCTCTTCCAGTATCAGTTCCCTGACTACTCACACAGTTGCCTTCCCGTGAGAGCCTTTCCCACTAGCCCAAATTGCCACTTGTTGTGGTCTCCAGGCTTCAGAGTATCCATGAGGGTGGATACTGTACTCAGCTTTGTGATGTCTTTGACTTTCTCAGGTCCATTTGATTGATATATTTTTTTCCAATCTTTCACTCTGAGACGATGTCTGTCTTTGAGGTTGCACCTCCCATTTCCCTCCCCCTGTATGCAGAAGAGGAATGGATTCTGTTTTTATATTCAATCTGTTAGCCTGTGCCTTTTTATTAATGAGTTGAGTCCATTTACATTAAGGAATATTAATGACCGATGGTTGCTATCTCCTGCTAATTTAGTTTTCATCGTTGGTGATGTTAATTTGTGCATTTTTTTCTTCTTTGGGATTTTCTGTTATGAGATCATAAATTGTCTGTGTTTTTGTTGGTGTAGCCATCTTCCTTGGGTTGGAGTTTTCCTTCTAGTATTTTGTGTAGGGCTGGGTTTGTGGCTAGGTATTGGTGAAATCTAGATTTGTCATGGAATATCTTGTTTTGTCCTTTTATGGTGACCAACAGTTTTGCTGGGTATAGTAGTCTGGGCTGGCATCCATGGTCTCTTAATGTCTGCATAATGCTTGACCATGACCTTCTGGCTTTCATTGTCTCCACTGAGAAGTCAGGTGTAATTCTGATAGGTCTACCTTTATATGTTACTTGGCCTTTTTCATTTGCAGCTCTTAATATTCTTTCTTTACTCTGTATGCTTAGTGTTTTAATTATTATGTGGTAAGAGGACTTTTTTTTGATTCACTCTATTTGGTGTTCTGTAAGTGTCTTGTATCTTCATAGGCATATCTTTCTTTAGGTAGGAAAAGTTTTCTTCTATGATTTTGTTAAATAAATTTTCTGTGCCTTTGAGTCGAACTTCTCCTTCTTCTATACCTATTATTCTAAGACTTTCTCATTCAGGAAGAATGAAGATGGGATACAGGAAGAGTTCCTGATCTTTTATGTCTTCTATTCAAATACTAATTTTCTTGATAGTATTTTGAGATTTGTACCTAATTTAATTTTTTTTGGTGTTCTACATATTTAATCTTTGTATTTTGTTCTCTCTTAATTGCTTATATAAAGGAAAGTTTTATCTATGTATTGAATGCTGATAGTGATCCCTGAACAGCTATAATTGAAATTAATTTTCAACTTAAGAAATGTAGCTATCATCATATACTCATGACTTTGACCCCTCCTCATGTCTAGTTGTAGTAATATGACTCTTTGGACTCTTTTGGAGGTTCACCACTCAGCTCCCAGATGAATCACACACAGAGTCTTATTCTCATTTTTAAATGTCTGGCCTTAACTTGGTTTGTTTTTTGCCCACTTTTGTTAACTTTTATTTTTTCATCTACCCTTTGGCTTTTGTGTTTTTCTTGTTCCTTTAGTTTTATAAGTCTTACTTTTATTCTGTAGATTGCTGTGTAGATGGATGGCTGCCCCTGATGTCTTCCTGTTTCTGGGGCTACTGCTCCATAACACTTCTCCCAGTTTTCTCCTTGTATATATTCTTTCTACCAGCTAGCCCCGCCTCTCCTTTCTCCTGCCTCACTATCAGCCATCTAGATCTTTATTAGACCATCAGGTGTTTGAGACTGGCAAAGTAGCACAGCTTCACCAAGTTAAACAAATGCAACATAAACAAAAGTAACACACCCTAAAACAATATTCCCAAAATCTACTTCATTAGCTTTTTCCTACTTCAGTTTATGTTTAATTTGATACTTAACAAAGGTTCTACTAAGTTGATAAAAATTTACTATAGTTTATATTGTATAGTTTGTATTTGTAGGAAAAGAGTTGTCTAAATAAATGTTAACAATTGATTGCCAAATATTTCTTCCTAATTTAAGAATTATGAAACTTAAAAGAGTTAAATCTGATCATTTAAAAAATCAGAATCACTCCAAAGAATGGTGGATCTTTGCGTTTGTAATTTCCTATCCTATAGAAGGGTAGCACAATTACAACAGTTTTAGAGGTCACTTTTTAACCAAGAATCCTTAAGTAGAAAGTAGGGGTTGGGAAGGGTAGTGAATTGTTAAGTTAAAATTATTTTTATGTCTGACATATATTAGACAGACTTTTAATCTATTTTGAATTATTCAAAATGTATTTCCCCAAAGCTTTGTTTTGTTTCTAAAGTCATTTCAACAACATCAGACATCCTAGGAGTCATCTTCTTGCTGATGAGAATAGTGTAGCATATCATATCAATGCTTATGGAACAATGCTTAGGCAACAAGCATGTAAATTACCAACCTATGTAAGCTAGGAACTTGATTGAAATCCATCAATAATGTTAAATAAGAAACAGTTTTACAGTGAGACAATGTGTATTTCAATCGGTGTTTCAGATGGTGTACTTATGTTAAAAGTTCAGACATAGCTTAGAAAAACGTGGGCAGTGGATACCAGAACTTAGAGCATAAAGGACATTATCATGTTGGAGTCAACTCTGCTTTGTATAGTCTACTTTCAGAACAGGCTGTCATTTTCACCAGTAATCAAGAACCAGGGGCTAAAGTCCTTGGATGTCCTTTTTCTTTTGGGGGGATTTTAGTAAAATGATACCATATAAAATCGGCTGAAAGGACTTGCAATGCCACTTGTGGTCACTTATCCAATTTTAAGTGTTTAAGACCTTTTCTTCCAGGTAAGCGTAAGTTCAGAATTGTCTGTGAATAGCTGCAAAATCCTTGTAGCTGTTGTTGAGAAGTCCTAAGTATGGAACATGCTTGGAGGAAATTATTTAGTCATTTGGTCTAATGTAGAATGAAAAGGTGGCTTCAAGCTCACCCGGCAGTTGAGAATTTGTTGGTGCTCAGTTGTGTGTAAGTAATGTTCTACTCTCCCTGTTGGTCCCTTTGATTTCTGTCACTTCTGACGACCAGCTCTGTGAGGCTTGAGGCCACTCAGGTTCCAAATTTGTGACAAGTCCCCCAGGGCTCACTGGAGTGGCAGTAAGTCCTCACAGTTTGATTTCCTTTCAGCCACTGAAGTGTTTGAGGACAACAAAGAGGGCTGCTCAGAAGGCAGTTCTGTGTTCTGACTGTCCACCAGAATCAGGGCCTGCCTCTTTGTTCCATTGATTTTGTTTTGTTGAAGAATTGTAATTCACTTCTCCCTGGAATATAGGGTATGGTTGCCCCGGCTGGCGTGAGTCTTAGGCTGCCCTGCAGAGCATCCTGCATCACTTCCTTCTTCTCCTTCTTTCGCTATCACCTGCAACAGAAATGCTGACTTCCCTTCTGAAAATTCCTCTACCCTTTCAGGCTGTGATTTGTACTTTTTATATATGATGCTTTATGCTATAAAATTTGATCCTCTCTTAATAGTACAGATAAGTCTGAAAACCTCTTGTGTGTACTGAAGCGTTATTTTGTGATATTTTATCATCAATTCAGTAAAAGAAAGTCATTTTTCAGAGAAAAATGTAGTAAAAGCCTATACAATGCAGTTAATCAAGAAGAAAGAAGAACACCATTTTTTAATGAGAGAGGGATATCACGAGGAGGCACAAATGGCTTTTGGGTCAGATCGAACCACCCACGCCGAGCTGGATCGCTACTTCGTCCAAGTCCACCCAGAAGCAAACCGAGTCAGCTGTGACGGCCCTGGCAGAGCAACACACAATGTGTATTAGCAGAGCCTATGTCTCTTTCAAATGCAGCCTGGGGAAGAATATGTGAAAGACAGATAATTATGGTTTAGCCTTTGCTAAAAGATAAAGAGACTAGTTTCAAATGATTGGCGTTAAAGGCAAAGAAATGCTTTCATGGTCACTGCTTGAATATGATGATCAAGAAAATATATTTAGTACTAGAAAATCTATTGTCGCTCTTTCTCTCTTCTGAAAAGTATTTCTTTTTCTGTAAGGAAACACTGTAGCAAATAGTCCAAAATGAACTGCACAACCACTCTATTTTGTAATTATTTATCCAATTTTTAGTGTTGAAGAAGCTTTCTTCTTGACAAGAACAAGTACTGAATGTGACCGGGTGCTGTGTCTAGAATGTACTTTCTAGCATAACATTGAAATTTCAGAGTATTTAGCAAAAACAGAAGGTGATGAGCCAGTGTGTGCGATGTTTGCTCTGGTTAATGGCACCCACTTTGTTTTGTTTCGGAAACCACCACAGCCCTGGTGAGTTCTGTATATATTTTAATGACTGCATTTTCCACCATTTATGACCTCTCTCTCAGAATGTGGTGGCTGCATCAGATGGAAAAGCTAAATGGGAATGGTGTTATACTTGTGGCCAGGAAAATACGTTTCTGGGAACAGTTTATCTGTGTCCGAATGTCAGCTGAGTCTGGTCTTCTTCCTTCTGAACCTGTTCTCCAGGTTCTTTTCTTTGACCTGGAAGACCCGTATGTCTGTTCGCTGCATCCTCCTGGGTTTTCTTCACCACTGGCTAATGGATGAAAACACACGGCAGAAGAACATAGTGTAGGAGACAGTCTGTGTGATTGGTTGGGGCCCTGATTTTCAGCCGTGACTTCTCTCCTCCAGACTACAGCCCTGAATGCACTGCTGGTGCCCATGCTTCAACTCTTTCTATAGCCTGCTAACACTGGCCTCGTTTGTCCTCGGGGCAGTAATAGCTTCTTTCATTTCCTCTTCTCTAACTGATTTAGAACCTTCTATAACTCTCTTTTTTATTTTGCCTCTTCTTGCCCAGAACTCTAAGTCATTCTTAAAATTTCTTGAATTGGATTCTGATTTCTGAATGACTGACACAGCCACATAATAACAGGAAGAGGCACACATTTGATTGCCCGAATTCCATTTTTTTTTTTCACTAAAATGAGGTGAAGAACCTAAGGTCTACGTAGAAAGCATCTACACTGACAGCTGCTTTGTGAGTTCCCTGCACACCTTTGCCTCTGCCCTTTTTATCACCACAGCCAGCCTCTCTTTTCTTGGCACCACCGGCCTGGCACACCCTACAGTGGCTGTATGGAGAGCACCGATGCTGTCTTCTATGTCTCCAGTGATCAGCAGCCTATTAAAGCAGGCCATGGGAAGGCCGGAACCTCTCAGGCATGCTACTAGGAGCCATCTGAAGATACAGAGAACACACATTGGCCACATACTCCTGTGCACCCTGCCTTGTCTCTCTTGCTATTGATCCCTGGTACATGGGTCCACTCCCAGGTGTGTTCCTCGTCATTAGGCCTGGGGCTGTTCTCTGTACCTGGACTCAAGTCTAATGTGCTGGGTGTATTTTCTTATCATTTGACTTCCCAGTTCTGATTTTCTTTTAATCTTGCTTCTGAACTACAGATGCGCGCATCCTGCAGAAACTCTGTCTCCACAATGTTTGACTACTTTCGTCCTGAGCAATTCTCTGCTGGCACTTTTACCTTATTTTTGTGAATCCCCTAAAACATGACTTGCTACCCTTGCCCTCCTGAGAGTGCCTCCCACTGCCCTTTTTAACTTTCAGCAGGATCTCAAGCTCACAAATGCTGCTTTTTGCCAAGTGTACACTAGAGCCTGTTTAAGTCTTTTCTTCACTCTTTAAACCGAGTCTCCAAATATCTGAGTCCCCAGGGATTAGGAAGTTCAGTACTTTGACTTTGTTTTTAACATTATAAATATAATATAAAGGGCAATAACTCTTGAGGGATTAATTTGTTTGGGTCAGAGTAGGTGTGTATGAATATATATACACATACACACATATATTTCTCTTGAGAAAATAAAGATAAGCCTTTGATCATTTGGTTATTCTGAAATAAATTTCATCTTAATGGTGCTTCCTTTCTTCCTCTTTTCTGTATTTTCAAATAAGAATCCCTTTCATTTGACAATGGAGAAAATCCTATGTCCTGAATACATAAATATTTTGGGCAGAAATGTTCCTATAGAGTACAACCAATATCCTCACTAAGAATAAAATAGTCTTTAAATAAGATGATGAAGAACTGGGTCTTTTATCCTTTCCCACTAAAAGCATATAAGGGGGTGAGTAAAGACAGTCATGAAGGACTGAACCAACCAACCAAGACTTTCACCTGAACGTCTCCCCCAGATTTTGGGCTACCTTGCATGTATTGTATCACAGAGACATGTACAGCCTTTCCTAAGTAGTATGTAATGTGGCAAGTTTTCAGTGTCCTTCAGTAATTGTGAGTCATTCTGAAATGTGTGTGCATATCTTTACAGTCTTGTTTTTAAACTTAGAGTTGCAACATTGAAGTCACAGATGATTTGTATATAAATGTAAAGAATTAAAAATGACTAATAAGTTTAAAATGATACTTTTTTCAGGAGTTTTGAAAGTATTAACATTACACAGTAGAGAGGAATTTCAAAGGGGCAGCTAACTTCGGGGCTGTAGGAGATTCTCTTCCTCCTATGTAAGGAAAGGAACAGTGAAGTATATTAGCAACAACTCAGAATTAGTCTATGTGGACATTTTTAGAATTATTCCTTCTATGGGTAACAAGTTTTCCGGAACCTTTACAAGTTCTTCTGCCAAAAGACCATTTATCAGAGAGACTCAGACTTCTCAGGTTTCTTTGCTCAGTGGTTATTGGAAAGTGGTCTATCTCAAATTCTCTTCTTAGATGTTAGGATTTTGCATGAGAATAGTGAACAATTAAAAAGTTATTTTGTAAATAAATGTCTGTGAAAATCTGCTTATGGTCCAAGCAGTCAAGGCCATATGTAGAGAGAGAGAGAGAGTTCTTCCTTCCACAGAACATGCAACATTCTTTAGTTCTTTTGTGATTTCTGTTTAGGAAGCACTTGTTCAAACCCTAAAGAATTAATTACCAAACATGTCAAAGTTCATTGTTGGGTTTTGAGATTATATTAAAAGATTTTATGTGAGTTCAAATGAGAAGGGAGGGGAGAAATAAAAAGGGATTATATGAATTTGTTAATTTAATTCAGGGAATAGATGGTAATTAGGTATGAAGTAAATAGAAAACTGTATAGGAAAATTACTTTGAGATTGAGAGAATGCTTTATGATCCTGTTAGGGAAGTACATGTCGCTGGATGGAGACCACAGAGAGAAAATACTTATTCTGTGCATATGGAGGAGCTAGTTTACCTTGCAATCTTAAAAACACTATCCACTCACCTACATAATACGTATGAAATATACATTTAATCTATAAAGTCAATAGGCTTAACAAATGTCTAGAGCCTCCTTTGTTAATCTAAAATTACCATTCTGAAATAGACAATAAAATGTTTACTATAGAAAGTTGAAAATTGTATTAGCCTCTTTAATGTCAAAACCAAGACATTTGCACTCAAATTATGTAAAGATTTGTGGAAATATTTTAGATTTGGAGAAATGAAAGTGTGCTTAAGGTTGGAAAAAATGCCAACAATATTTAGGAATTCAGTTCTGTTATTCAGCTTCACTAACTAATGATTTCTGTTGACCGCGCGATCAGATTATTCCCTAACTTTAAAGTTATTAATTATTGATAATGCTAATTATATGAAGAAGAAATCTTATATGTATGAATAGTATTACTATGTAATGGCCTTGAAAACTATTATTTTGGGGAAATTGCCATCAATTCTCTCTCTCTTTTAGCATTGACTTGGTTTAGGTTATTTTATGTCACATTTATCTTGTGCTCAATCAAAAAACAATTGTGTAACACAAAAAAGGGGCATTTCTTTTTTTCAGACTGCTGCAAGCTCACTTCTGCAACTTTACCTTGTCAGTCTGGCATTAGCTATATTTAAAGGCTTAAATTTTTATTTTCATTTCTGTTTTCTTTAATTTTAAGTAATTAAGTTTTAACATTAGACTTACAGTAACTACTAATATTATTTTCAAGATCACATTAAGACAAATTATTTTATAATTTATCTAAGAAATATTATTAATTAAAAATTTTCAGGATTTTTTGACAATATTATGGGGAATATATTACTTAAAATCCTGGAATTTCAGGATGTCAGTAACTCTTACTATTAGGAAAGTTTATAAAATTTTCAGAATTTACATATTTTCCTGATAAATTATTTATGACTTTTTCAGTAGAAGCATATATTTTATGTATATACATGCTTATATAATATGTATTTACACATATGTGTGTGTGTGTGTGTGTGAGCACAAATGTGTGTGTGTTAGAAAATGCTACTATTGACTAAATTTAGCATCATTGGTCATAGCTTATTAAAAACCACAGTATTTGGAAGCCAGCTAGTGCCTTTTTAAAGTTTTACTTTTGAGATTGTAATTGCAACCCTACTCTCTTCCCTTTTTTTCCTCCAAATGTTCCTGTTTACCCCTCCCACTCTTCTTCATACTAGTAAGTTCTTGTTCCCTAATTATTACTTATCATTCATGCATGCATATATACATATATTACACATATAATTGATCGTTAATAAACACCTGACTGTTATTTTATTACCTTCTGTATATTCATTTATTGTGTGTGAGGGGAACTATGTGTATATAACACGTGTATTGAGGCCTGAGAACAATTTGCTGAAATTAATTCTTCTCTTTTCCTTGTGTCAGATCCTTGGGATTGAATACAAAGTTATGCGACTGTTGAAATAGGAGCGGCAGGGCTGCGTCCCTGGCACCCGGCCGCCCACATGGCTAGCTTAGCTTATGCCCCGAAATAATTACACGGAAACTGTATTCTTTTAAACACTGCCTGGCCTCATTAGTTCCAGCCTCTTATTGGCTAGCTCTTAGATATTAATCTAACCCATTTCTATTAATCGTTGTAGCCCATGAGCTGGCTTACCAGGAAAGATCTTAACCTGCGTCTGTCTGGAGTGGGACAATCATGGCGACTCTCTGACTCAGCTTCTTTCTCCCAGCCCATAGCCTTCTGTTCTGTTTACTCCACCCACCTAAGGGTTGGCCTATCAAGGGTCTAGGCAGTTTCTTTATTAATAAGAAATCACTCCCACATCATTTCCCCTTTTACTGTTTAAACAAAAAAGAAAGGCTTTAATTTTAACATAGTAAAATTACATATAACAAAACAGCAAGTAAGAATTACAGTTACAATATTTATGTCTATTTTATCTTTTATCATAACTAAGGAAAACTATA
>NC_022009.1:89074066-89089805 GCF_000317375.1 Microtus ochrogaster | reverse complement strand
TATCCATTCTTCAACTCCATCAAAGACTCCAGAAGGATATAATATTACCTAAGTAAACAAGAACTAAGAAACTTTAGACTCTAGAAATGACAAAGACATCTCGCTGCCTGGACAGTCACCCAAAGTTCTCTTGTACCGTTGGGGCATCCATCTTCAGGCCCCTTAACTTTCTGAGTTATCTTGCCATCATGGGTTGAATGTTTCAAAATAAAAACCCCCAGGGGCGAACAATCACGTCTTTGAGTTCTCAGAGTAGCTCTTTTATATTTGATATTGAAATTTGATATTAGTCCTTAAATTTTAATAATATTTCTTTTTTTGGAACTTATGCATTTTGTTGCCATAGAAGCTAAAAGAGGTGTAGCGATTACTATTATGTTGGAATGCATGTATGAAAATTAATTGCATTGCATTTTCTTGGTGGAAAGACTGCCATGCCGGCAGACTGCAGCCATCCCATTCTGAAATTTGTGATGCTACAACCCTAAGGTATTGAATTCCTCTGACGTAATGAAATTTTGAACTAAGTAATTTCTTCTTACTCATGCTTCTTCAATGACAGCATGTAATTCTGTAAATGACACATTAACTAGGCGGAGGACATACTTTGGTGAATGATAAGCTAACTATGATTGCATTAACACTTTAATTGCCTCATAATTTTATAACACTTGATTTTGGCTGTATCCATATATAGTTTAAATGGAAAAAAATATACCAAAATAGTTTTAAAAGTATCACACACATTGAACAAGAACCTTTCCAAACAGAAAAAAAAAAACCTTTGTAATATTGTTAGAATATAATGCTAGTAAAAGAAATTTGAAAATCTTATTCATAAAATTCTCACTTGGAAATATCTTTAATAGGTTATGTCTGGTTTTTAAGGTTAGTGTAATCCACACTATGTTTGCTATTATTCTGTGTGCTTACATGAATCAGTTTATAGAGGTAGACTGCTACCTGTCAGCTGGCAGCAGAAGAGCCAACAGTAAGGCTCGTCAGTGTAGATCAGCACTAATGCCCATAAAATGGAAGATAAAACTCAGACTTCTGTTTAAACTAAATGAGCCACAGTGGTAATTTCATACAGGTCTGGTGTACATTTATGCTGCCCTTATTCTAGATCCTTCTTCCTATTTTGACACTATAACTTTTTTATAGTTGATTTATTTATAATATGAAATTATATTAATTTATAGCTGATAATTTATGCTATGTTTCATGAAGATCATATTTTATAGCTATTTGCTATTATATAAAAGACTTTCTTTGGTGTTATGATCATCTACTTCAGAAATATCATGCTCAAGGAAATATTTTTAAAGCTTACTAGGTGAAGAATCACCATATTTCCTGTTTATCAGTGACTTTAACTCTAATTTACTTGAATAATATATTTCTAAAACAACATATAATTTGTTTTCATTTTTCATTTATTTTTGCATATTTTTTTTGTGTGTGTGTGTGCCACAGTATATGCTTGGAAGTCAGAGGACAGTTTGCAGGGGTTAGTCCTGCTCTTCAACCGAATAATCAAACTCAGGCTTAGAAGCATGTACCTTTAGTCACTGAAATATCTCTATGGCTTCCCTTTATTTATTAAATTTTAATGACCAAGTTTTAAGTATTTTTTCAAAGAAGGTCTATCTATCTATCTATCTATCTATCTATCTATCTATCTATCTATCTATCTATCTATCTATCTACCTTCCAACCTACCTATCTGTGTTTCATATTCTAAAAGCAATATCTGAGAGTTATCCAGACTGAATAATTTACTAGTGTGCACACAAGTGGTAAATTGATGTCCAAACCTGGGGAGGAGGTTCTATGAATGAGGCTTCTTGGTGTCCTATGGAGTTAGATACACTACCATCTTTCAATCTTAGGAAGTTCATGTTGAAGACCATTATTTTCTGTATCACTTTTTCAGTTATTGGATTGTCCAACAGGTTCTATGGTTATAAAGAAAGTTGGCCATTGTCAAAAGAGTGGTTTTACAGGGAAGCAGCTGGTGGGAGATGGGTTGCTCTTTATTGACTGCTTTCCTTACTCCTTAATCTCCCAAGGTTGCTTACTCTCATGTTCAACCAGCCTTAGGGAAGGTGAGTTGGGGAGGATTGTCCCAGTACACAGTTCCAACTAGAGAGGGTAGAGATGAGCAAGGGAGGACAGGAGGCAGTTGACTATCACCATTCTAGCCACCATCACTCTCTTCTCAGCTTATATATGAACTAAAAGGTCAAGGTATTCTGAGATTGGAGAAGTTAACTATGAGTCAATCAATAAGTGAAGCAAGTTTGATGCACTCAACAGTGCCAGTTTTGTAGATATAATTTTAGGACAATTGTTCTCTACCTTCCTCATGTTGCAACCCTTTGATACAACTCCAAATGTTGTGGTGACCACCAATCATAAAATTATTTTCTTTGCTATGTCATCAATGCAATTTTGCTACTATTAAGAGTAATGATGCAAATATCTTATATACATGATACCTAATATGCAACCACTGTGAAAGTGTAGTCCACCCCAAAAATCGTTGAGACCTAGGTTGAGAACTTTTGTTCTAGGGAGTAGTATTTTTAAAGAATATGCTCACAAAACATGGAGAAGACTAATGTGGTTTGAATGCAATAAATAAGCAAATTGGAGGATCAATTTCAGCAATAAGCAGGGCCAACAATGTAGATTCTTGCTAGTTTTTCTTTTCTTTCTTTTCTCTTGTACATGGAGCAGAAAGGTCCTTGTAGGTTTTAAATGAGAAACAGATTTGATCCAGTATAAATTTGTAAAAGCTTATTCTGGGCTCTACCTAGAGATTCATTTGCAGTGCAGGTAGGTAAGAGCAGGTGTAAGGGAATTTTCATGGTACTTTAAAGAGGAACTATTCGTATGCTCCAGTGGACTTATGAGTAGTATGTAGAGCAACTTTGTTTATGTGGCAAGTAGAAGCAGTGACTCCTATCTATGAATGAAAAGTGGGAATGATTGAAGCCATCCAAGATAATCCTAGCCTGTGGTTTGGGAGTACGACCAGCAAGGTGAAAGATAGTCACATTTACCCAAGGTGAAATTGTAGAAGCAGAAGTAAAGTGTGTCTCTGTGAGTGGAGAGAGGAGATGAATAGGCACCAGCTGAGGCAACATGACAGTTCAGAGATGCCCGTGAGATGCTCAAACTCAAACATTAAGGAGAGAGTTAAAGTTCAAGTGTGAATCAAAGTCTGACATACACATCTGGGTGTCAACTTTCCATATTTTAAATACTAAAGAAAAATTTAAAATGTTAGGGAATTACTCTTCCCACTGTCTCACAGGCCCAATCTTCCAAAAGGTAGGGAATTGCAGCAAAATTTGAGAAAGTAGTGGTGAGTGAGACTGAGGTGTAAGGAAGGAAACTAGAAATTTTCTCATCATGAGTGTCAAAAATGGTTTAGGGGAGAAGAGTCAGCATCCATGTGACCTCTGTGTGGATGTACACATGATCTTTTGAATCTTGCTTTGATCTTAGTCGTCTTCTACCAAATATAATATCTTTAATTCCCCCTTTCTGTATTAGATCCCTCTAATCATCACTGTATTATGTTTATTTTCCTTGTTTTGTTTTAAAAGTTGGAGTGTGAAACAGGAGCTATATGGATGAGTGGTTTAGAGCAGGTATTGCTGTTGCAGAGGACCCAAGTTCAGTTACCATAGATGGCATCAAGTGTCTCACAGTTGCCTATAACTCTAGCTCCAGAAGACTACAACACCTCAAACTCTGCATGCACTTGTATTCTTGTACACACACACACACACACACACACACACACACACAATATTTTAAAAAGCCACCACAAATCAAATCAAACAACATCTGAATTATATCTCCAAACCACATTTAGCAACTTTCTCAAGCCTTCACTATCTCTTCCTTCTATTTAATACTTCCTGTTGCTGTGACAAAACACCATGACCAAGGTCATTTATAGAAGGAAAAGTTCATTGTGGCATATTGTCAGTTCCAGAGGGATGAGCCAGTTATGATAAGGAGGTATGCCGGAGGAGGAGGAAGCTAAGAAGTCACATCTTCAATCACAAAGGTGGAACAGATGGAGCAAACTGAAAGTGAGGTGAGGTCATGAATTCTGAAATACCTGCTCCCAGTGACATACTTTCCTCAACAAGACTGTGCCTTCTCCCCAAACACGTACCAGCACATGTTCAAACCCAGAGCCAATGGAATGCTTTTCTCACTCAAGCCACCACATTCTTCTTGGAAGGATGCTGCTGCTGTGCATTTTCTCTTCTATGTATGCACTAACCCGTTTACTTAAAATGTATTTTCTCTTCTATGTATGTACTAACCCGTTTACTTAAAATGTATTTTCTCTTCTATGTATGTACTAACCCGTTTACTTAAAATGTATTTTATCTTCTATGGATGTACTAACCCGTTTACTTAAAATGTATTTTGTTTAGTGACTAAGTTACTAATAGCCCATCCAAGAGCAAGGTGAACAAGGGTTTAACTTTTAATTCTAAGAAGGTTGCACATAGATGGGGAGATAATTCAGTATGTAAAATGCTTGCCTTGCCAGTCTCAAGCCATGAGTTTGATCCCCAGAACCCACTTATAAAATGCCAAATATGTTTGTCTGTGCTGGTAATCCTAGCTCTAAATAGGCAAACTCAGCCAAAGCACTGGTCAGCCAGGTTAGTCTACATGGGAAGTTCCAGGCCAAAGGATGATACTGTTTAAAAACAACAACAACAACAACCATAATATTAATCAATAATTTAAAATGCATTATGCTTGAAGAAACTTTGTGAGCTGTTTTCTGACCTTCATACACATGCCCATATACACACATGCATCTATATATATAGGAGCATTTACACTTACACCCACATACTTACAAACAAACAAAAGTTGTATATAGGAAATGTTGGGGTTGCTTAAACTAGTTTGGTGCTTTGTGAAACTCTTGACTTTATCTGCATGGCTTCCAGGTAGTTTCGGCAGTTCTAGTGTTTAAATGGCCTTGTAAAAAGTGCTGATTTTTCACTTTTGTTAAGGAAGAAACTTAGGTTGATTGGTCAGTATGTTAAAAAGTGTCATAATTTTCATGGATGATAAGCCCACTGTCTAGCTGCAAGGGAGGCTAGTACAAGGTTCTGTCTTTAACTTTAATGACTAGAGGGTTTGAAAGAAGAGGGTACTTTATGACCTGTCTCTTCTAGACTGCATAGTACATGCTCTCAAATCATTAAATATTTTATTTACTGTTATACTGTTGCTGTTCAGATCATTGCTCAGCCAAGATAGCTAACATATATCAATGAGTTCATTTCAGTGTAAGATTTTTTTTTTTGTATTTTGTTATTCTTAGCTACATTGACAGTTCTGATTCTCTGTTTCCACTTAGCTAAGAATTAAACAAATCTTCAAATCCTCTCAGGCCCTGAAAGAATGTCCCTCTCTTACTAATATATAAAATCTGAGATTTCTGTTTGATTAATCATCCCTGATCACTTTCTAGTTTCTAAATTTGTTCAGGTAAGCAGAGATTGACAGTTGGATCCTAGATCAGTGAGACATTTTAATTTCTTGTTGAAATGGGAAATTAAGGAAGACGGTAATGTTCACATTGCTTTGACAAATCTGAAATAACCTGCAGGAAATTAATGTCTGGTTGCACCTACAGAATCAAACTACAACTATTTGTGCAACTGATAAATAAAATGATAAATTTTTGCATGAAGATGTGATGATACATGTTACAAGAAACATTTCAAGAGAGCACTTGTAACAGATTCGGTGAGAGACTAATCTTAAACTATTCAACACTAATAATACTTTTTAATTTGCAAAATATATATTTTTATTTTAAAAAAGAGATTAGAATCAAAGTCTGATTTATAAAGTTATCCAGGGTTATTAGAATTTTTGAACTTTTATCTAAAAATAACAATATTATGAGAAGAATTTACTTTTACATCTGATGTAGAGTAGTTGGCAATGTAGATTTTTTGGTTATTATAATTATCCAATACATATATTAAACAATATTAAAAATTAATGATTATTAATTACATATATTCAGAGCCCTATTAATGTTGGCTATTACTGAGGTAATGTGTTAATTTTAATTGTGATATGTTCTTTTATTAATCACTAAGGAATTTTCATAAGATATAATTACCAGTTGGAATCATAAGAGTGTGTTGTGGATTCCATTGGCTGTTGATAAAATACTTTTCATTGTAAAGATGCCACTTGTTTGTTTCCCAGCTACCCTGCATCTCAGACCCTAAATAATCACACAGAAACTATATTAATTAAAAAATTGTCTGGCCCATTAGCTCTAGCTTTTTATTAGCTAACTCTTACATCTTAATTTAACCCATTTCCATTAATCTGTGCATCACCACGAGGTCATGGCCTACCAGCAAAATTTCAGTGCATCTGTCTCCAGTGGCTGCTCCAAGACTTCTCTCTGACTCTGCTTTTCTTCTCCCAGCATTTAGCCTAATTTTCCCCACCTAACTAAGTTTTTCCTTATCAGGCCACATCACCTCCCCTTTTCTGTTTAAATGAAAAGGAAGGTTTTAACTTTAACATAAGAAAATTACATATAACAAAATAGGTATCAAGCAAGAATTATAGTTATAATATTTATATCTACTTTATCTTTTACCATAACTAAGGAAAACTATAACTATAATTTCAACTCTATCAATGACCCCAGAAGGATATATTATCTAATTTGACAGGAAGAACATAGTAAGCAACTTCCAAAACTCTAGAATTGACAGAGATATCTCATTACCTGGACAGTTACCAAAAGTTCTTCTGTACTGTTGGGGCATCCATCTTCAGCCTATAGACCCATAGTATCCAACAGACTTTTTTATGAGACATGGAGTTTCAGACAGTTCAGCCTATATTGGCAGTTTGTCAGTCACTTTCTTCTGATTCCTGCAGAATGTCTTACAGACTCTTTCATGAAACAGGAACCCTGAAGGATCATTTCATCTTTAATCAAGTTCAGCAGTCATTTCTCTTTGAGTACCGCATGTACAGTTCATGAAGCAGCCCAGAAAAGAGCAGTTTCTTGCCTAAATGGCTAACCAACTCCTTAAGAAGCTTCTTTGATGCCCATCTTTCTCTTGAAGTAATTGGTGCTGTAAGGAGCAGGTGTGCCTCATTGTCATAAAACTTCTAAGTTCTTAAACATTTTAAATGCTATATTCTGTAGTCTTTGAAAGGTTTGAAGAATGCCTATCTATCTGAAATATATCACTGTACATCTAGAAAATCTAACTAACATGACTACAAACTTGACTATTATAGATGATTATCTATTACCCTATATTTCTTAATTATACATTATATTTTTAAATCAGCTGCATAAACACAGTACCTTAATCAAGAGCAGAAATATACATTTAACAAAACTGACCTTAAATTTATATCAATAGAGCAAGATCCATACAAATGCAAATCTCTATAGCATATCCCCCTTTAAATATAAACAAACTTATAAACAATCATTTAATTGTTCTCTACATAGTTCTCTATAAACTGCTTCCTGTTGTTTATTGGGCAAAGTAGTTTTTAGGGGGTATTCGCATCAACCTTTTGGGGGGTGTTGGTCTATCAAACCACATTAGTTTGGAATTAGTCCATAGTTTCTCATCCTCTGTGGAAACAAAAGAAGAACCTCTTTTCTTAAGCAACATATTTTTAGATCCATATTTAGAAATCAAGATACCTTTAAGATATGTATGCTGGGTTTAGTTTATTAACTTATACAATAAAATATCTCTCTGTACTTAACTCCTTCACAGTCAAAAAATTCAATGAAAACACAATAATATACATAATCCATACTCTTTTTGCATATTCCATCTTTACATGGCTTATTATCATTTTTACTCCTTTAATCTATGACTGTCCTGTCTCTTTAAAGATGTTACCATTTTTTTAAAATACCATTTACTTCTTTTTATAACTGTCTATATTCTTTTTCCTCTCTCTCCCAAGCCTATGTACATTTATCCAATACCTTGACCCATTTAGAGGTCTTTTATGTCTGAATCTGTGCTATTGTGTATCTGTAATTATTTACTGTGCAGGAGTGCTTCTTAAAATGCTAAGCACTTCTTAAAAACTTAAGCTGCAACATTATATATGGCCCTGACTACTTGCTCTGCACAGTCCAACATGGTGGAAGTCTGTTTACCGCTGCTAGCTGTGCATATTGTCCCAGTTCTAAGTATGCAGTGGTCTTTGTCTCACCATTAAGCAGTTTGTAACATGCTGCTCAAAAACCCATTTAAATGCTCTATAACCGGACCTCACCAAAGTTTGCACTGTCAGCATGACCCAGAAAGCCACAGTTTCAAAACAGCCTGGCTTTTTTTCTGCTACTGCTAAGTCAGGAAAGCCTCTCTTAAAGGAGCTGCCACATGCCGCCAGCAAGCAAAGCCATTTCAGAAAAATAAATGCAGGTAAACTTTGGTTTTTTAGTGTCTAGAATTTCTTTCCAAGTTTTCTTAGGTTTTTGGTGAATTTAGTCAACCATGTTGGAGTGTTAATTTTTTTTTAAGAGGATTGTTTGTTTGTTTCCTGGCAGTTCAGACCCAAAATAACCACACAGAAACTATATTATTTAAATAACTGCTTGTCCCATTAGCTCTAGCTTCTTATTGGCTAACTCTTACATTTTAATTTAGCCCATCTCTATTAATCTATGTATTGCAACAAGGCTGTGGCTTACTGGGTAAAGTTTTGACATCTGTCTCCAGCAGTGCTACATGGCTTCTCTTTTACCCCTCTCTCTTTCTCCCAGCATTCAGTTTAGTTTTCCCTACCTACCTCTATTCCCTGTGCAGGCCCAATAGATTTTTTTTTTTTATTAATCAGTGGTATTCACAGCATACAGAGGGGAATCCTACATCTACTTTTCAAATAGATTAAGTTAGACCATAAAAAGAAATTATGTTAAAGAAGGTCATTTATACCTAGTAAGGCAGCATAGCGTCCAGAAATCTGTGAGACTTAAGAGAGATCACATTTTTTTCCAAGAACAGACATAAAATGACTTTTAAAATGTTTTGAAATAAACAGGCAGTTGACATGACTCAATAGTTAAAGGTGCTTGCTGTCAAACCTGATAACCTGAGTTAGATCCCTAGAAGCCGATAATGTGAAGCGAATGATTCCTCAATTTGCCTCTGCCTTCCATATGACAGGCTTTTTCTGTCTCTTTCTGTCTCTGTCTCTCTTTCTCTTTCTCTCTTCCATTTACCTTGCCAATTAACAAATAAGAGACTTGATGTATAGATGTTAACTAAAGTTACTGACCTTTATATATGTCTTAGGATTTCTATTACTGTGATGAAACACCATGAGCAAAAGCCCAGTTGGGGAAGAAAGGATTTATTTGGCTTACACATCAACATTGCTTTTATTATTGAAGGAAGTCAGCACAGGAACTCAAGCAGGGCTGGAACCTGGAGGCAGGAGCTGATATAGAGGCCAGGGAGGGGAGCTGCTTCCTGGTTTGCTCCTCCTGGCTTTCTTGACATGCTTATAGAATCTAGGACCACCAGCCTAGAGATGGCACCACTTCCCATGGTCTGAGCCTCCACTCATTGATCTCTAATTTAAAAAATACCTTAAAATTAGATCTAACAAAAGCATTTCCTCAACTGAGGCTCCTTCCTCTTTGATGACTCTAGCTTTTATCAAGCTGAAACACAAAGCCAGCCAGTACAACCTGTGGCTGAAATCCTTAACTGTGAATTAAGATGGTAGTGTGATATCAAATTCAGTGAGTGCTTTTGGTGAGGTCTAGGGGGAGTTTCCACCAGACCTAGCCTAGGCTACCCTATGCTGGGGATGGAGGACACTTGGAACACTAATTTTCTCAATTCTTCTTCCTTTGTAGTTTCAGTTTTTGAGTGTTTTTGTTAGTCACACATCACAATTAATTTTGGATGGGTCACAGAAGATGTGGAAATTGTTGGGACATAGGTTATTAACTTATTTAATTTCATCTAATTTAAGCAGTCTTCAACATCCATAAAAGGCTTAAATTAATATCGCAGATTCAACAGGAACCATCATCTAACTTTAACATGTTTGTTGGTGTCTATGTAATGGCCTACTGTGTGCTCAATTCTTGGTCTGTAAAAAGTGAGCACAAGAACAGAACTTATGTCCTGATATGTCTTTGAGACATAAACCAGATAAAAGTGATGAAGTTGTACCTCTTATACTGTCAATAAAGAAAGACTATTTTCTATGTTTTTTAAAAAATATATTTTAATTAGCTTACAGAATTGTACCCAATATTTTGGCAGATTAACATAAAGTGAATTATATGAGAAAATAAATAGAACATCCAAATATTTTTCTAATTTGATCCAGTAATGTTATCGTGCTGAATACTTTAAAACTTTCTTTCAGATCTCTACCTATCTCATTCCAAACTGTTAGCAAATAGTTGGCCCAATGACGGTAGTCCATTATCTCCAGCTGGGTTGATTTATAGTTCCTAAAAGAGGGTCCTGAACATATTAGATGATCAATAAATAGTTGTATTTCCATTAAAAACAAACAAGTCGCCAACAATACTTTTAGTTTTTACCTGTCTCAACTTTTTTAACTGTCTTCAGGCTACAAAAGGCTCTTCACAAACATTTCATGATCAGCTTTGACTGTTTCCTCTCATTTCTGGTGTCTTTATTGCTTTTGCTAACTTATTCTGACTGGTCATTAAAATGTACCTTTTAGGCCTGAAGGTGGCTACTTTTCATTTTCCTAGTTCTTCATTTCATCAAAGATATCCTCTTCTCTGCCTCTGGCATCTTCTTCCCTGGCTGTGTGTCCTCTCAAAACTGGTCTCTGATTCACATAATTTGCCACCAATGTGACATTAACCTTGAACATTGGAAGTTCACTCTCTTATAAATAACTTGTATTGGTTCAAATAATTGCTACCAATTTGTGTTCCTTAGATTTATTCTACTGGAAATTTGTAACAACATCACCAAAAAAAATCAGAAAATATATTTATTTTCTTCTGAGATTTTTACCCAGATGTCTTGTTCCAAGCTATTTTACTCAGGATTGAAAGTCTTTCTCTTCTCATTTAATCCAGTCATCTGTTTTTACCCCTTCAAATCTCCAGTAATGATTCTTTTTAGTCTGGTCATGTTGAATTATGTTGTGTATGACAAGCAGGCTGTCTACCATGTCTTCATCTTTATAGCATACTTTTTCCCCCTGCAGAGTAATGAGTTCTTCCCAAATTGTGTGCTAAAGAGTATTAGGGTGGTTGTAAGTGACCTGTGTCCTCATGCTAATGATACCTGAAGACACAGAAGGCACCCCTGCAATTTCCAGGGGTTATGTTATAGAGCAAAGAATTGGTACCAGATACTGTATATTCTGAATAGTAATCCTCTATCAAATATATTTCTGGCAAAGATTATCTTTTCATCTGCAGGTTTAATTTTTACTGGACTGATTGCTTTCTTTGCCTTACAGAAGCTTTTAGCTATGCTACTTCTTGGCATATGTCCAAAAGACTTGATATCTTACTACAGAGACAATTGCTCAGTCATGGTCATTGCTGCTCTATTCACAATAGCCAGGAAATGGAAACAATCTAGATGTCCTTTCAAATGACAAATGGATAATGAGAATGTGGTTGCATATATATATATATATATATATATATATATATATATATATATATATTCTCTCTAAAAAATGCAATATGTATACTATATATGCGTGCATAGGAACAAACACCTGAATTTGTAAAAGTACTTATAGAAGACAAGGTCATGAAGCTAAGAGAAGTGGATTTAGAAGGGTAGAGGTTGAGATGATGTAAAAAAAAGTACTCATATATGAAAAATCTGCTTAAAATCTAGGCTTAAAAGGAGAGGTATGACATTTCCCAAAATAGAAGTGATTCAGAAGGCTAGGGCAGCTCCAAGGTTCAGCTGCCATCTGCTGTGAGCGTAGGGATTCTTTATAGGTCATTTGTGTAGTATCCACGACCACCCCCTAGGCATCCCCACTCCCACCCCATCCAGGAATCACCAGGCTTTTCTTGTACATCCTCTGTTACATGTAGCCCAGGTGGGAAAGGTTTCCAGTGTTTTTCTGCCAGCTGACATTTTGCATATGTTAATTTTGATCCTCTTTCAGCAACCCAGGCTCCTGCCACGCTCAGGCCTCAGAAGCTCTAAATATCAGCAATAATTAAATCTCAGTGTTCACTCTAAGAAACAGCTTTTTAAAGGCATCAGCAGAACATCATTCATTCTAAGCAATTGAAGAAAAATTAATACAAAATATAAATCAAGATATGTATTTATAATTTTTCACAAACCGTGTCCATCTACCATTAAAGTCTGTAGTTTTCTTTGATTGTAACTTTCCTTTGTACAGGTAAATCTGCCATTTTGTCACTTTCTTATATTTTGTATTTGGTATACTAAGTTCCACTTCCTAACCTTGACCACAGATTAAGCTACTAGTACTTAAAAGATTGAAGCTTATCTGATGAGTAATATTCATTATATTGTCACCATCTTTATTAAATCTCCATGTAACTGGCTTATTCCATGGTTTCTTTGTTAATGTAATGGCGGAAATTTCAGAGTGTGGCTGAAGACCAGGTCCCTCTTTGCGTGGGTAGATTGGAGAAAATCTACCAAATACCTTGAACAAAAGAATCCATAGAACAAAAGAATCCATTGAAAGCGAATCAGATACGACAATAGAGCTGTCTCATATGGATTTGACATTAGGGACACTTGTAAAAGCATACAAGAACACATCTCATGATAAAATTGCTTCTTCTTGAAAATATGATTATTTAAACATCATTTATATTATTATGCCCAAGCTTTTCATTATTGAATAAAGATAAATTAAATAAAACAGTATTACTTTAAATGTTAATTTTTATTAGGGTTAAGTGTATCTAGCTTCCTTCAAATATAGGGAGAAGCTAAATCCTCTATATTTTTTGAAACCTAAGTAAGTAAAAAAACACAAAAAAATGAGATCTAATAAATTAAACAATGATATGTACTGGGCATGTTGTTTTTATCTCTTGGCTCATGGTTTAATTTCATAAATAATTACAATGCATTCCATTTAATAAGAATACACTGTGATAAGCATCCTGTGTACATTTTCTCCATCATGTTTGCTAAACTACAAATCAACTTTCTCACTCCAGATTTTATAGACTAGGGATCTGAAATTTATGAAGAAATATAGGAATCTCTTAAGTTTTCTCAGAGTTTAGTGATGGAGTCAGGTACACTTAATATCAAACCCTGGTATTTCTTAATAGTAACAGCTGTGTTTCCTAAGTTCAAACCCTTTCTCATGATATTTATTACAGTACTTTGAGCAAGGAGATAACTAATAAAATCATTATTGAATGGATACAGTGGGGTCTATAGAAGCATTTAATGGTGATGGCTAGCTTTAAGTTGACTTATTTAGATAATCTGATCTATATTTCTTTTTTGTATCAAATTCATTTTTCTCTCTGGATTGCCTACTGTAGACAGTGGAATAATGTTGGTTTGGAAAATCAATAGATTTCAAAGAATAAACACAGTTAATTCAACTGCACTCAAAGTAGGCTTTCTCAACCTAATTCTCTGCTAATCTACCTGTAGATGCTCATCTTGATGTGGAAACATTGTATCATTTCATTTCCTGATGATGTGCTTAGTCATTTCTTAAAAGAGAGCGAGAATTTTCAAAGTTATCTGTGCATAATTAAGCTTGTTCACTTGAGTAGCCTGCTGCCATGCATGCAGGGTGCTGGGTCTTGCAATTCAGGAGACCCACAAGGAGCTACGGAGGTTGCTGGCTTTTGTAGACTGAGCCAATGCTGAAGACAAAAACTGAGAGGAAAAAAAAAGCAACAAATGAATAATTCATTTCACTTTCTCCTTAGAACACAGAACAAGGAGCTTTGCAGGACAACTGACTCATCTGTAGTGCCCTGTAAATCTCCAGGAGATGGCCAGCCTGGCAGCCAGCCTGAAGACACTCCCCCAGTATACAAGAGCACAGGAGCTCACCAAGGAAGGGAATTTGGAAAAAAAAAAGTCATAAATATGGTTTTAGCTAAATTTTATCTAAAGTCTACATTTTTTAAAAAAAATGAAAATGTCAACCACGCTATTAGAAATCTCTGGGTGAGCATAGGGAAAAGAGTAAGACTGAATTAATAGAAGTGAATATTTTAGATTAGACTCGAGAGCTAAAACCATACATTTTCAAAAGAAAGCTTCAAGGAAATCAGCTCCAAGGTGTGACTGCTAAACTTTAGAATCAGAGATAGAGACAAGAATGACTTGAGAAGGCAAAATATGATAGAACCTTTGGAGGGAGAAAAGGTTATGTCTTTCAGAGGAGGCTGAAAAGTCAAGTTGCTGAGTGCCTGGGAAGCCGGAGGGCACTTTTGTTTCCAGGCCGCCAAGGAAAAAGTGTGTCCAAGTTTGTGAGAAACAATGTTATCTCTGCTCTGTTTTAGGAGCTTGTAATATACTCATTACTAATTCAAATAGAGATCACTACCTTGTGAAAATTGATATTTTTAAAAAAGTTACTTGGTAGACTTCTGATCATAAACTGACTAAGCATTATTCGAATAAAAATCAACAGCTTTGTTTGTGCTGTGTTGTGCTGGGAATCTGGCATCCTACATGGGATAGTGTTCATTGGATTCAGATCTGTGGGAGGTTCCCAGAGAGCTAGAATGGAGGAGGTGAGATCCATCTAGAGTGTGGCTGGCACCATTCCCTGGATCGGGGTCTGAGAGTGCATAAAAACAGAGTCCCGTGAGCTGAGCAGCCACTCTTCTCTCTCTCTGCTTCCTGATTGTGAGGGAGCTGCCTCTCCACCTCTCCTCCACTGGGAAGGGGACAGACCGCCTTCTAACTGTGAGCCACAATAAACTCTTTCTTCCTTCAGTTGTCCCTGTTAGGAATGTTGCCTCCACAACAAGAAAAGTAAAGAATATACCGAGAAAGGATAAAACGGGGAAGGACAGGACTCATGTTTGAGATCTTTGAAACATTTGTACCATAGCTGACTTCTGAGGCCAAGACAGCCACAATGCACAGATGCTGCTTCTGTGGGGATGGGACAAGTCTAGCAACAGGCACCGCTCTCTCCAGACTAATGTACCTCTGCCCTTTATTTTCTTAATCTGGAAAATGGGAGAATAATTTTTTAGTTTTTATGATGGAAGGATTTATTATTTTGATAGTTTTGATTGGACACAAGCTAGAGATACAGTCTATGGAACTACTCACTCTAAGTCATTCTTAGGTTTTGCTGTGTGAAAAGTGCCAAACGATATAGATTTGAGGAACCATAGAAAATTAAAAAATAAACTCACAGATGGTAGACAGCTTTTCGAAGTACTGTAACACCCCACTGTAAATATCTAACTAACACCACAGGATGAGCTGTTTCCTGTAGCTGTTTTTCTAATAAATCAAACTTAAAGATTGAAGCACTGGTATTTGAAACATTTTAACAAGTGTGTATGGAAAACTTTCAATACTGGATTAGAATATTCCTTGCCTTTTTTATTCTTATAACATATATTCTGAGTTTAAAAATAATGTGCTAACATTTTGAAAATAGACACACAAAAAGAAAAAGTAAGACACCTATTTCTGTCAGT
>NC_022009.1:89071685-89073420 GCF_000317375.1 Microtus ochrogaster | reverse complement strand
TTTTGTTCTTCTTGCACCTTCAAGTCCCCCCTTCTCTGTTTCTCTTTTCTGTCTTTTTTTTCTGTCTGTGTATTTCAAAACTTGGAATATTTTTACATATTTTATGTGACATAAAGATACTCAGCATTTCCCCAGATGCCTAATTATTCTTTCAATACCTAATTGTCATGGATGCTTAGTATTTCACAAAATGTGTATATGTATTAGACTCCCTGAAAATATACACTCACAATTAATGACTTAGGCTCAGTTTTCTTCTCTGAACTGTGGTGTGCTGCAAGAACCCCTTGACTGGAGTGTTCCCATGTACTTCAATGGAGTTCTCATTAGGAGCTCCTAGACATGAATGGGGCACAATCTAAGGGGGCCTTGGTAAGCCTTTAACACCACTGATGACAGTTTCATACATATTGTTCAAACCTGTCTTTCAGAAAGATCCTGAGGGTGCACATGCCTACTAGCAAGTTACAGAGAGTTGGTCCTTGTCCTGGCCACTAGCAGTACTGCCACCACCTCACTGTTTTCAAGCACTGCACTGCAGAATGACTCAGCTCCTGCCATGCATCTAAGTGGGATACATGTGATAAGTGAACCAGGTCACACAGAACACTCTGAGGCATAGAATCGAGATTTGGCAAACAACTACACAGGCCACAGTCATGATGTGATATATTAAGGCTTATTTCTTACCCATTTCAATGTAGACAATGAGGACACTGCTTAATATAACATTTAAGATACCCAACCTGCTGCTGCTGCTGCTACTTTTCTTCTATTGTGATATGTGTGTGTGCTTTGGTGTCTGTTTGTGTATGTGTGTGTATTTATGTGTGTTTATGTATATATCAGTGTATTTGTCTCTGTGTATGTGTTTATGTGCATGTGTATTTGTGTGCATGTATGTGTGTTTTTTGTCTGTTTATGTATGCGTGTTTATTTATATATGAATGTTTTTTATGTCTCTGTATGTATGTGTTTATGTGTGTGTGCACATGTGTATGTGTGTATATATGTGCGTGTGTCTATGTGTTTTTGTGTATGTGCATGTACATGCATGTGTGTATGTGCACATATATGTATGTGCATGTGCCTCTGCACGCATACATGTTTCAGGTGAAGTTCTGCAGCTGATGCTGGCTTTCTTCCAACCCCCCACTCTCTGCTTTCCTTACTGAGACAGCATGCCTTCTAAACACAGAGTTCACAGGTTGAAGCTATCTTCACTAAACAGCTTGCCTGAGGAACCCCATAGCTCTGCCTCCTTGTGAGGACCACAGTTGGGAGCCTGTTCCACCTTGACTGGAGGTCAGAGAGTTTGATTTTGTTTTTGTTCTCTCAAAGTTGTTGACCACAGGTGTGGCTACAAACAGAGATTCTGACAAAGGGTGTGGTTAATTAGTATTTGGGGTTTAGAGGTGGATCTGCTCTACCTGGATGGACTAAAGGTCAGAGAACTCAAATCGATTCCTTATATCATGTTAGCGAAGTCTGTTGCAGTCCCTCCCCTTTTGGACTGAAGTATATAAGTGTGTGGAAAATAAACGAGGCAGATTCAGCATTCATCGTAAGTCCCTCCTGATGTTCTTCTGTGTTTCTGTCTCTTATTTCTCTTACATATCTATCCCTTTTGCCTAATAATTCTAATCCTCACGCTCCTACCCTGGTACTTAAGAGTTTCAAAACTGGTCTTCAACACCTCCTGAGAACTGGGATGACTGACAGCCACTCCACAGGC
>NC_022009.1:89071185-89071400 GCF_000317375.1 Microtus ochrogaster | reverse complement strand
TTTGCTGTCTTCCAAATTCATGGCCTCTTTTCCCATTAACTGTTACTAGTATGTATATGGTTTTAGGGTATGATATTGGTATTGATAACCAACTGATGTGGTTTTCCCTGGGGAAATGTTTCTCCCATTCTCAGTGTTCCTTACTTGTCTTTAGACCTTTGTGTAGGGTTGAGGCCTCATGGGCTTTCTTCATTCCATGTTTAAGAATTCATGTT
>NC_022009.1:89011289-89070565 GCF_000317375.1 Microtus ochrogaster | reverse complement strand
AAGAGATCCTCTCTGTCCACATCCTTGCCAACATTTTTTGTCATTTGTTTTCTTGATCTCAGCCTTTCTCACAGGGTGGAACAGGATCTCAGAGTGCTGTTAACTTTCATTTTCCTCTTGACTAAGACTGTTGAAGACCTTGAAAAGTAATTATTGGCCATTTGTGTCCCCTTTTCTAAGAGCTGCCTGTTGATCTCATGATCCCTGCTGAGTGAGCTACAGGCTCCTTTCCAGGGCACTCCTGTGCTCTGTGATGTTTCAGCCTCCCGCTGTGATTCTCTGCCTTCCTAGCTGGTGCCTCTTCAACTCCATTTACCCTGAACGGATTCTCTGTGTTTTATACCATATTCCAGGGTACCTACCACTTTTCCCTCTCTATGTATCTGTTTCTTTTTCTCCTTAAATCTTTCCATGTCCCCACTTAAATGCACATTTGAAAATTTTTAATTTTTATTTTTATTTTTTTTTGTTTTTTTGAGACAGGGTTTCTCTGTAGCTTTTTTGGTGCCTGTCCCGCAACTAGCTCTTGTAGACCAGGCTACAAGAACTCCCAGAGATCCACCTGCCTTTGCCTCCCGAGTGCTGGGATTAAAGGCGTGCGCTACCACCGCCCGGCTTGAAAATTTTTAATTGTGTTTAATTAATTATAATTACATGCTTGCATCTTTATGTGTGAACAGAGGTCAAAGAACAACTTGCCAAAGTTGGTTCTCCCCTTCCATCTTGTGGGGTTAAAGTGATTTAGCTCAGCAAGATTGGTGGCAAATGTCTTTACCCCTTGATCCATCTTGCTGGTCCCTAAATGCGCAGTTTTGATTCTTCTTTCCTGCTCTTTCCATACATGCACATATAGTGTAGCAACTGTGTGAGAACACAGCTTTGGTCTAAATCTGGACCGGTCACTGGTCAGCCAGGTGATTTTGAGCAGTGTATTTTTCTGTTGAATTTGCTTAATTGAAAAATAAAAAATATCAATAGTAACTGCCTCTTAACACTGTCATAGAATTAAATGTTATAACACTTCTAAGTACCTAAGATCTGTGGGAAATAGCAAGCCCTAGATAAAATGTTAACTATGATTATGTATCAAATGCATATATAAAATTCATGTACACAGACATACACACACACACATTGAATATCTAGACAATAACTGTGAAGATATTGTTGTTGCTATTGCTGTAGTTTTTTGACAGTGCTGGGATAAAATTCAAACCTTGACCATGCTTATCACGTGTTCTGCAGATGAGTTACATCATTAGCCCATAATTTAGCAAATTTGGGTAAGTTGTGTACATATAAGTCTTCCATGATAGGTTATAGATGTGTGTATGTGTGTAATGTATGCACATGTGGTTTAGTGGACATATATGATCATGAAGGCTGGAGGAGGATTATTTTCCAACTTGTTTCTTCGAGACAGGGTCTCTCAGCCCAGAGCAGGGCTAGGCTGGTGGCTGGCTAACCCCAACAATCTTCCCGGGTCTGCCTCACAGCGCTGAGGAGACAGAACCACGTGAAATCACACCTGAGCTTTTCTATGCATGCCTAGATCTGAACTTAGGTCCTCATGACTGAGAAGCAAATGCTTTTATCAACTGAGCCATCTCTCCAACCTTAGTCACGGGTCCTTGGAAATGAAACCCTTGCTCATTGATCTTTACCTCTTCAGTCAACTGCCAGGAGAGATGCTACTAACTGTCCAGGAAACACCAGTCTTCTACAGAGTGCTAGTCCACATCCTTAACCAACACAATTGCCATTGAAAGTGACCCTGACAAGTTCTTAGCCTGCAATTGCTCATACAGTCTGTTACAAGCAAATCAAACTTTTATTACTTTCTAGTAGAAACGTGAATTGAAGGATTGAGCTGATATCTCAAAACACACAATGCAAAACAATAAAAGCATGTATTCCTTCAGAAATTCACGGAAGGAAGACATAACACTGTGACATACCACTATTGGCTGAGATTAGCCTTAAATGAAGGGGAATTTTCTGTAATATTTAGAAGCTGCAGACATTTAAAGAGATAGAAACATTAATTAGCTTAAATCCTCAAACGTGCCAATAGTCACTCAGAATCAGACAACTGCTGTGCTCAGAGTTTTATCTTAAGTGGACAGTGGGGCTGCTGTAAGATTCCTCAAGATGGGATTTTTAACCCAGGAGCATGTTTAAATCAGGGAAGCTGATGAAGACTCTTGACGTCTGGTATCATAATGCCACCTTGGTGGCTTCTTCTGGGAGCTATGAGTAGGAAGCTGCTCCTTCTTCTCAGCACCTGCCAGTTGCAGTCTTTGCCCTTCGATGCATGAGCCTGACACTTTTGTGTCTGTCCTGAGCCTCCAGTGCAATGACTTGTGATGTTTCCTCTCAGTACAAAGAGAAAACACACACCCTGATTCTAGCATACACACATGGTGCTAGGTAGCCTTCCTATTGTCAACATGTGGTACTAGCTGGCCCCGTGTGCTGGAGAAGCTTCCTCCCAAACTGTTCACCAGTCAGGAACTTGAGCTTTGCCGAAGTAATCAGTTTTGCAAATTTTGGCAGTATTGACATTTTAAGAAAGAGGAATAAATTCCAATAATTCAAATGAGGTTATTGAGCGAAAGTATTTGGATTAGCACAGAGCTTCGTGGAAGTAAAGCGCTTAGAGGAGCTGTAGAGACTCTGTAGAATAAAGGGTTAGGGGACATTGTCCCTTCAAAGAGAGAGTAAGTATACCCAATGTGAAAATGTGAAGTCCATAGCCATCTCCATTGGTTTTTTTTTTTTTTTTTTGGACAGGGTTTCTCTGTAGCTTTGGAGCCTGTCCTGGAACTAGCTCTTGTAGACCAGGCTGGCCTTGAACTTACAGAGATCCGCCTGCCCCTGCTTCCTGAGTGCTGAGATTAAAGGTGTGTGCCACCACCGTCCAGCCCATCTCCATTTTCAAAGAGAGAGGTAGAACACTGGTTCCACTCAAGCAAAAGAAGCTTGACTATTCAGCTTCTCGCCATGCCCATGAATTCCCTTTACCTTCTCCCTTTCATCTTCTTTCTTTCTTGTTTGCCTTGCTAAGAAAGTCTCCCATATTTTCTAATTCCCCTCATTATTAAGACCTTCTTGAACAATTTGTTCTATTTCTTTATATCTTCCTCTATATGAACCCATGTGAGCCATCATGTTCCTTCATAAGAACGAATCTTTCAACAGCAAAATGTGCAGTAAGGAATCCATTAAGAAGCTCAAATTAGATAATTTTGAAGAACTCTGTGTCTATCCAGCATTGTGAGTCGAGTAGAAGAAATTAATTAATAACACAGTCTTCCTTGGACTTATTAAGTTTATACCTTGTTTAGTATTTTTGACTGAAATTATTATACTTTGCTCCTTTAGTTTTGCCAGTAACAGAATATTCTCCTCCTGGGACTGGTTACACATAAGATGCCATAGGAACAAGAGCTCTTGTGGTTTTTAATTACTGTGGGCCTAGCATCTTTTCTCTTCACCTCTATCTTCTTTCAATCATAACCTTGAACGCATTGTGACTCCTACTGTGTTAGTCTCTCCCTCCCCATTATCGGTGTTTGATGCAAGTGAGATAAGAGTGTTGTTTTCATTTGCAGTTTTAGGAATCTTTTGTTTGATGGATTGTATATCATGAATAATTAAACAGTGTTGGCTTCTAAATTTCACAAGAAATACAGTATCCAGGAGAGTAACACCCAGTTCTCAAAAGATAGATTGAGTCTATCACATATAAAACTTACATTTAAGTATGAGGATTTATTTATATAATGAGAAGTAAAAATTATTTTTTTGTTGACTCTTGATGTTCTCATGCTAATATGAAATGAAAGATCATCTCATCTGCCCCTCCACTTCCCCTTAACTTCTACCATCTTCCTTCAGCATGCCACCCTCCCACCTTCATGTGCTTTATGTGGATAGCAGGGGAGCCACCCATTGGATCACAGAAAACCTACCATGGATAGGAAACTTTAAAAAGGAACAGTTCTTCTAGTTTTTCTTTTATCAGCCTTCAGTAGTGTTTCAGTAAGGGATGCGGTCTGGAAACCATCTACTTGATATCTGTGCTACACTTCTGCTGCCTGGGTTTATGTAGGATCTGTATAAGTGGCCACAGTTGCTGTGAGTTCATGATAATCACGCCATGTCCAGGAGACAGTGTTTCATGCCGTTCCTCCCCATCCCCTGGCTCCGATATTCTTTCTACCTCCTCTTCCAGGATATTCCTTGAACTTTGGTGGTAGTGAGATCGATGTAGATGTTTCCCCTTAGGGTTGAACATCCAGTATCTTGTCCTCAGCAGATTAACTAGTTATGAATCTCTCAAATGACTGCTGTCCACTACAAAGGGAAACTTTTGGGTAAAGATTGAGAGCAGTACATGTTTGCAGTCTGAATAGAAATATCAAAAAGGCAAGGTGACGGTAGAGTTTCTGGTAGGACATAGCTGAGTTCTTTAGCTACCAACTGCAAACAGCACAGGAACCTAGGGATAGGACATTTTAGTGAAGTATTGCTGGGTGAGAGATGTGGGCCTCGAGTGCCAGGACTTCCAGGGTCTAGTTCAGGCTTGCTTCCAGAAAGGTGGCGGTTGTCCTTCTAGTTCTCCCACTCCTACTGTCAGTCTCTGGATGGAAGTACTAAATGATAAATAAGATGTTCAGGGGCGTTAGGAAACAATTTTTAGCCTGCTCTTTTTTTCTCATATACGATATCTTGAGTGCAGCCCCTTTCTCCTACTCCTCCCAGCTCGTCCCGCATCCCTTCCCATCTGGATCCATCCCCTTCTTCCCTTCTAGTGTTCATTTTCCAAGAATATGTTCTTGCAAGAAATAACCAAAGTCAGCTTCTCGGCATCTTTTCACTGGTCTGGAGGACCAGCCTGCTGTGTGCGCTCCAGCTGCTGGGATGCCAGAGGGCTAATAACACAGCGTTCTCTTTAATGAGGCAGCAGATTTCCTACCTCAGAAAATTAAGAATGTCACTCTCTGCAGTAATTTGGCAGAGGGTTACCTTTCTCTTATGAAGTGGCTTCTAGTACCAGTAGAATGAGTGTCACTGTTAGCCGCAGACCTAGGGCCAACTGGACATAAAATATATTGATGGCCCAGCCTAGGTCTCAGGTGACTGTTAGAGTACTGTGTGTAATTTTTCTTGTCTTCTTTCCTGCATTTACACTTTTAAAATCCATCTTCCAAATTCAAGCTTGTTTTTATTTGGCGGTTTTAACTAGCCTGAGGTTAAATCATAAAAAAAGAAAAAATATATTAAAATTGGCTTTCATATATTTGAAAACAATAAAATTGAATCCACAAATGACACTGTAATTTGCACATTGGAAAATTGCCACTTATTTCAAGCAATTTGTCACCAGACCAAAAGAACAACTCTCCAGTTTGCATTCTTAAAATGTTTTATCTGTATATGTGTACATATAAGGAGATATGTAAGTATAGATTACACAGAAATATGTAGCGTTTAAATGAAATGTTCAGAATTATTTATGAGAAGAGAAAAAAACTAGAAGCCACTTCCTTGATGTGAGATTAGTCTGGTGTACAATTCAGTCAATACATTGAATTACTTAGCATCTAACCAATCAGCTCACTTACATTTCAGGAATATGTGTAATGTTATTATTATTTTCATTTTTAGAGAAGCAACTAAATTTAGGAGTTAAAAATCAGTTTGCCAAAAGTAAAGCATCATGTATTATGTCTAATTTTGCTTGCCTGTCTAACTACTTATTATGACAGACTTCATGGGAGTAAATAGTTCATCTTGTCCCCATATGAGTCCCCAGATCTTAATGATAAATGATACATGGTAGGAGCTCAATAATTATTTATGACATTAGTTATCAAATGATAGATTTTCATAGCCTTAGCAATTACTGTTATCAGCCCTCAAGTGTTCGATTTATCATTATTACTAAGCATTGTATTCTTTTTTTTTTTTTGAGCCAAAGCACTTTATTCAGGGACTTAGAGAAAGGCTGGAGAGGGCCACTATGTCTTCTCTCCTCCACTGGGCAGATCGTTGAGGTCTGCCCATTTCTAAGAGCTAAGCATTGCATTCTTAGTAATATTTATAGAATGATTTTCAATTGATGTAAATACTTTAATGCTTGCATTTGAGACAGTCTGTAGGAGAGAAGTGCTACCTGCTTCTGGAGCTCAGTTAATTGGATCTAGTTGTTAGTGAGACAAGTGCTGCACTTTAGGGGACGTGCTCAGACCTGCTAATGGGGTACAAGGAAAGATGGGAGCCATTTTCTTCACTGAGAAATGTGTAGCGTTGACATGATATTATGATATTTTATGACTGTAGTTCCCTGCCTCCAGTGTCTTATAAATATTGATTACTTGAGAGCAGAGTGAGATAAACTAGAGAGGTACCTAAGGAGAACGCCAAGAAGACAACTGAAACCCTTGTGGCCTGAAGACATAAATCAACTCAGAAGTAAGCTGTCACTTCTGTGAGACTGGCAAAGCACAGACTGTGGTTTAGAGATGGGCCTACTGCTGGAAATAGGACAGGATTCTAGAGAGGTATTACCAAAAAGTCATGAAAATTGCAACAAGGTACATCAAAATTATTTTCTTGCTATTAACATTTACCCGGAGGGCAGATTTGAGTAGGTTCCATGTTATAGCTCTTAGAAAATGAACAATTAGGCAATGTAAATATGTGCATATTTATAATATATTCATTATTTATTTGAAAAAGTATCTAAAAATTCTGTTTATGGTATGTGAGCCTACTTAACATGAAAGATTTTGATTTCAGAGGCTTAAGAGAATTTGGAGCAAATTGAGAACTGTATATTGAGTGATTTCCCAGGTGATGTAAGGGAGACCACATGAATAAGAAGATCCAGAGGAGAAAAATCTCTTGGTGGTAAACCAAAGGGTGTTCATTCTACCCATTGGTAAAGTGACAAGGTTCCATTCTGAGGTCTCATTCTGCCATCTTATGGAGAGCAGATGAATGAGCTTTACCAAAGGTTCAAGGTAGTGTTTTGATATGTTTTAAAAATTCAAACATTTATTTGAGTGTAAGTGGTAGATTTCCAATCGTGATTAGGACTTGGTGAAAGACAGAAGAATCTACAGTGTTAGGTGAATCAACAAGCTGTTGGGAAACTTTCGAAGGATAGTGATAGCCTTGCCTCAGGTGAGAAAGAGGAGCGGTAGACCATGTCATCATGTCATGAGAGAATGACTGATTCATGCTCTTAGTTCTTCACACTGAATAATCTACAATATGTTAGTGATGAGATTCATCAACAAGTTGATATTACATGTATTTCAGGAAAGAAATCTAGATTCCAGTTATGGACATCATCTTTACAAACACAGTGTAAAGAAGAGTCAGCGTGATTAATGTGAACATAGTAATGTAGCATTAAGTATGTTTTATTTTCTTCTAGGTAGCAGGTGAAGACATAAAAAATGACATAAGATATTAATGAAGACCCAAGTGTTGATAAAATTTAAGATATAGGCATATCGACAAGCTTCTGTTAGATTCCGAAGTGAAAGGTACGAGAGAAAAACCAAAGGGAATAGGAGAGAGGAAGCCAGTGGGTGAGAGAAGAGAGGAAGCCGGTGGGGAGAGAAGAGAGGAAGCCAGTGGGTGAGAGAAGAGAGGAAGTTGGTGGGTGAGCAGGTTTTGAGGAACTCCTACTCTGAGTGTCACATGGTAGAAATGGGGCAAGCAAGGCAAAGATGGAAAGCAGATGTTACACTTGAAAAGGCAGCATTATCTGTTTGACTACTGCATGAGGCATTTCAACAGAATAATTATAACTGAACCAGCTGAGTAACTGGAGGAAATGAGTGCAAACTCTCCTTTTAACATTCTTGTAAAAGGAGCAGACAGAGGGGGAGATAAATAGAACAGGATGGGCCAGGGAAGATTTTGTGTTTCTTGAAAATCAAAATGTCTGTGTTTTCAGGCAGTGGTAACGTGCTTCACAGGCAGGCTTAATTTGGAGACAATAAAGATGGTCCTGATGAATGGCATGATTTGGCTACTGTGGGAGTAGGATCCGGAATTCAGGAGGACATCGTCCATCCTTGAGCAATGGGGAAGAAGGGAGCAAGAAAGTAACACAGCATGGCTTTTACTATCCTTTCCTCTCCCTAACTGTTACATTCTTGAAGGAATTGAAGTTCATGTACACTGTACACCCTAAAACCCAAATCCCAGAAGCAAAAAAGGAGGTTCTTTTTTTTTTCTTAAACTTTAGTAGTTTAATGGCTCAAACATGGAGCCTTAGAACTAGACCCAAAAGATGAAAGACACCTCAGTTGTGAAATCTAGGACCCTCTGCAGACATGTTTCATTGTGATGCGAGATGGAGTTACAGCAAGAGGACCAGATTCCACTCTTCTCTCATTTCTGCCTCAGAGAAGTGATTTTCCCTCCAGTGTCAGTTCTGAGAGGCCCTCTGCATTGTCTTCTCCAGTCATGCGTCTGTATCAGCATCACAGGCAAGATGAGAACACAGAGTCATATTGACAGCCCAATTAGGACCACAGGACAGGGTACAGGAGAGCTGGAGGAAGTATCTTGGATAATGAAAGAATGAATCTTGGTATAATCTGAGAGAGGACTTAAGTTCGAAGAGATGAAAACATGAGCATCTTGTCATTTGCCTTTTTTATTTTGAGTCTGAGGATGAAGAAGAAAACTAAATTGTTGAAATGAGAAAGACTGATGCTTAGCTAGGGACTGCAGACTCACGATTCTCAACTGTCACTGAAGAGGACTGGAAAATAAGCAAACCCAGTGACACCAAGAGGTGGGCAGTATGTGGAACATTTATTTGGTTGATGGACACTAGAATTAGTTTAGAAGGATTGGGGCATGCCTGTAGGCTGCTACATGTTATAAACCTGAGTATGATGACATGATATGATTTTTAGTCTCAGAATCAGGAGAATGTCATCAAAATGATAAAGGAGACAAATGCATGATTTACTTTACAGAAAAGAGATGAAGAATGCTTTTTCCACTTTAAATTGATGCATTTTTAAATAGTGAATAGAGAATGTGACTAAATCAAATTTCCATCCCTAGAATCAAACACATTAGCAGGGTGTTTGTCATGATACTCAGTACACTCACCAATTTAGATTAAACCAGTAACAAGCATAAAAAGAAGATTGATGCCAAGATGCCCTCATGGGTCTGCATAGATACTTCATAGATTCGTAGCAGCTGCTTTCTGTATCTCATTACATCACGGTCCACACTCAAGGATAACAACGGGATTTGGTCTGATTTAATTAGTAGTAAAATTTGTAATTTACCGATGGGGAATGGCTAGATAATTAGGCTAGGTGATAGTTCTTGCTTTTTATTTATTCTTCTCAATTAGTTAATCAGGAATTTTTATATCTAACTTACTAGGATGAATATTGCCTGTGTGTAGCAACTTCATATTGCCTAGACCACAACCAGACTGTACACTGGTTGTTTTGTCCTACGAGAAATAAAATAAGATCATTTGACTATCAAATACTTAGTGTTGGATGAGTACAATACACATGCATGCATGTGTGTGTGTGTGTGCATGTGATGCACAAGTTTTTAAATTGTAATAATTTTTTAAATCAGACTTTCCTCTGGATATGTCACATGTATTAAATTACCAAATGCTGACAAAATAGATGGATACTGTTATTATTTAGCTTGCAGTATTCTGGTATTTTAGATGATGGAATTAAGGCAGGGGCCAGAGAGATGTCTTGGCAAATGAGAAAGCTTGCTGAGCAAGCATGATAAGTACTATTCAAATTTCCAGCATCCACGTGAAAAGCCAAACATGGTCATATGTCTATAATGTTAGCGCTGTGGAATGATTGCTGGGGCTTGGTGGCCACACACCACTCACACACACAACAGCTGACTTGGGCCGCCAGCCTGCAGTCAGAACCACGGTATGTAAAGAAAATCCATGAATGCGGTGATAGCTGAGGAAAAATTCTTATCTAGCTAAGGGTTAGACTTTTTCTATGTGAGGGAAAAAGGGAAATACAGTCGCTTTCTGATGGTAACTTCTCTTTGCTTCTCCTTGAAAAAAAAATCCTCTCTGAAAAATCTCTCTTGCTCTCTCTTCTCTCTGCAGCCGATGGTGCCCACTTCCCACCACTCCTTCTTTCTGTTGTGCCGCTCCCCTCTCCTGCCTCTGCTCTCTGAGGGCCAAACTCTGGACGATTATAAGTTACATTTTAAGGGCCCCAGCCACTTCCATAACACGTGATAAGTCACTTTGTCTCTCTTAGACCCATGCATGTGGCTCAAAGTTGGTGAGGGTTCCTAGACAGTAAACAGTTGGCTAAACCTTGAGGTTGCTGAGTACATGCGAAAAGGCTCATTGCTGCACAATTATATCTAATGTTGCTTCAACTCTGACCTCAAATCAGCAATAAAAAGGACCTGAGAAAATGACCTCGTGTGTTTGTCTCTAGGGGCAACCAGATATTGTCTCCAGGGGCAACCAGCCTGTTTTGAATCTGCTCTGAAGTCTAAAGTTAGCTGTTTGTGTAAAAGGCTGTCTTTGTGATTGAGAATCCTATGTCATTCTGAGTAATGTAAAATATTCTAGTATTATGTCTATTGATAAGAATTATACAGAGAGTAGAAATCATCTTTAGACCAACCACAGATATATTTGTTTTAAGTAGATGGAATACTTTCACAAGATAAATATTATTAAGGAAGGAATGAAGTTCTTAGGAAAGAAAAGGTGACTCAGGAGAGTAATCACAGACAAGAGTGTCTGCTTTCCACAGTGAAGTCAGTGACTTCACGGCCTTACCATGAAGCTCCCCACCGGGGATCATGAGGCTGATGGGTCAGCCTGCTGAATACTAATTGTCACCTGCTGTATACTCCCATGGCATCTTTTAGCGCATGCATACACACACACGCACGTGCACTCGCTTACACACACACACACACACACACACACACACACACACACACACACACACAAAGCCCAGAGAGCTGAAGTTAAACAAACTTGATATGATTCCAGATTAATGACCCCAATGATAGACTACATCAGTGACTAACTACTCTATAAACTTGAGCTGGCTTAGGGTGGCCGTTCACATAGGACTTCACTACTGCACAGCTGCTAAGGTTGAGTAATGGCGTGCAGTAACTAAGGAAAAGTTTATAGTGTTGGATCTACCACTTTACAACAGCACTCACCACTTTTCTGATTATTCATGTCTTAGAGAAAATGAAAAAGATACTAAATATTGCACATTAAATACACTGTGGAACTGATAAAATGACTATTTTTGCTCCATTTCCTTTATCTTTCCTATTAGGATGCCGTGTTAATCTTTTCTTTTATAAATTTTCAATTACATTTTAAGTACATTTTTATACTTGTCTTATCTCATATAACATTAAATTAAGACCATGTTGTTCTACATAGTCTTCAAATAAGATTTGATTTTGGATACAACATTTTCAAATAGATTTATCTTAATACAATAAATGCCTTTTGTTTCTGGATAGTGTGTGTCTCCCAGTATTTTTTTTGTGAACAGTTATGCAGTGATAATTTTAAAGACATAAATCTTGAAAAAAATTAGTCTCACACTTAAATGTTGAGTTGTTCACTTAAAACATGTGGAGAGTTTTTAAGACTCTCTGAAGGACACTTCCAAGTTGCATTCCAGGAATACGATGGTCGCAGTTTTTATTCTCAGCTACAGCGTGTGAAGATACGGTCTCGTCACACACTAATTAGCATGAGTATTTTAGTTTAAGCAGTTTTGGCATTTTGAATCATGAAAAATTACATTTTATTGGTGCATACTTTCAACTATTTGATATTAAGAAGCAGCTACGTTTGTTGGTGGGTTTTGTTTCTTTAATGAATTGCTGGAGTATTTTTATTTATCTTCTCTTTATGAATTAACTGGTAAAGAATTCATTCCTCCCTACTTTCTTCTAAATTACCATTGCTTCCCCAGTTTGGGATATTTGACTACATTTCATTAATACAAACTGATCAAATGGTCCTATGTGTACTATTTTGAAAATGTTGGTTATCTGTGTGGAAGCGTCTCCCTCATTGTCCAGTCATAGCCATCCGTATGTGTTCATGACTTATCTGTTATTAATCTCGATATCTCTAAATTCCCTTCTATCACACGTAAGGAAGACTCTAACAGTTCTTTCTAAAATAAGTTTGGAATTGTGAGGCATTAAATTAAACATTTTGACTATATCCACCTTGTTCTATGTCTTTGGCATTGAATACTCTCAGATTCCCATATCAGCTCACCCCCATTGCCATGCCCCCGATACACTAACATAAGTTTCCGGTTGCAGCGAATTATAGAAATAGTTCACAAATATCTCAAAATACCACATAGCCATTTCAATTAATCTTGGTTGAATCCTTCCTTTGGTATTTTGAATGTTATATATTGGTTCTTGAATATGTCTGTTGTAGGTTATTTCAGATACAGTGGTGAAGAAATATGATTGTAGCTGGGTAGATATACTGGGTGAAGTGAGGCAGAGATTCTCACTCCAAACCAGGAGAACAGAAAGTACAATGAGATCATTAATTGTACACTATGAAACCACAGGTAGGCAATGCCTTCTTTTTGTTTTGTTTTGTTTTTGAGGCAGAGCTTCTTGGTGTAGCTTTGGAACCTGTCCTGGAACTTGCCCTGTAGACCATGCTGGCGTTGAACTCATGGAGATCCACCTGTCTCTGCTTCCCTAGTGCTGGGATTAAACACATGTGCAACCACTACTTAGCTTCTTTAATTATTTCTAATAACTATTATGTGGATATAATCTTAAACCACATTAGGAATTAGGTGTTGAAGAAATATTTTGGAAAATTTGGTTTGGTGTCTTGTTGCACACGTAGGATTAAGCCTCAGAATTTACTCCTGTATAACTGACATGTATAAGTCAGTTTGAGTGGCCGACTCCAGTGAAGAAGCCGGTGGTTACCATTGCTTCAGTTTGAACATCTTTGAAATTCCTACTTTACAGTATCTGCGTGGAGATCACGGTTTAGGTGCATGAGCTAGGACAAGGACAGTGGCAAAAAAAGGTGGTGATGAGTGTACATCCTTCTGATGACACCTCCCTGCTGTCTCTGAAAGTCTTGTTCTGCACTCCGGAACATAATTTTGAGAAATTTTAAAGACAGTGGGGAATTGAAATGCATTGCAGGCATGTATTTAATTATCAAAGAGTAAAATATTATATTAAAAAGCTTTAAAGAGATTTTAGTTTCCATGTCAGTACATAAAGGCAATGCCATATTTTCCACTGGATATGCAAAATTACCCTTCCAACCTTTGTGTCCTAAATGAATTTTCATGAAAATCAAGCAGCTTACCGCTATTGTTACAAACTGAGTAGAATATTATGATTAACACAAAATTTACAATATTAATAGTCTTATTATTTCAAATAAAATGATAACTTTCCATTAAAAACAAAATATATTTAATGACCTCAATTAATTTTTAAAAGCTTCAAACATTTATCCAACTCTCTCTATGCTTTCCAGACTGGTTCTGAACTCCTGGGCTTGAGTGAGCTTTCTATTTCAGGTACCCAAGGAAAAAGAATAAGAAACAAAAATTTATCCAACTTGTAAGTGGGAAACTATTTTTATTATAATTAAATGAGAAAGTATACAATACACATCATTTGAAGACAAAGAACTCCTGAAGCCCAAACTAGCTTTGAATTTCATATGTAGCTGAAGCAAACACTGAATTTCCTATCCTCTTACGGCTACCTCCCAAGTCCTGTGTTTGCAGTCAGGCGACACTATGCCAAGCTTCTACAGCACTACTAATAGAACTTAGAGTGTCCACTCCACAAGCACCCTGCAAACTCCGGTTCAACCCTAGTCCCCATATTTACTTCTTGATTTTTCTATTGCTTGTTTTATTAACTTATGTAACAGTTGAAGTGCTCTCATGGAAGGTGCCTTTATTCACTTATAATTTGGTCACTCAGTAGACAAAGGTAAATGCCACTGTCTTGCATTTATTTGCCACCATTCTTGATATTGGACCAGTTCTGAAGCTTACATGATAACACCTACTTTGAAAATACCATAAACTCACATATTTAAGCATATCTGGTGGGTTTCACTCTATTTCAACAATTGTTTTGGTTTGGTTTTTCAAGACAGGATTTCTCTGTGTAGCTTTGATTTTTTTTAAATTTATTTATTTATTTATTTTTCAACAATTGTTTTGGTTTGGTTTTTCAAGACAGGATTTCTCTGTGTAGCTTTGATTTTTTTTAAATTTATTTATTTATTTACTTCTGAAGCTATAAAAAGCCTATTAAATTCCTTTAAACTATGTCGGTGGATAGGTATACAAGGCCGTGCCTGACTTCAGTTTTACTTGATAGTGTCCACCATAGACTACTTCATGCTAGAATAAATAGTTCATGGCAATTATTTCTCTCCATCTCCCCCAAATTTAGATTTCTGTCATTGAATTTTTAAAGTACATTTCACATGTTAATGTGTTGGTGGGTAACTTATGTGTGCATGCCATAAGCACATGTGTGGAAGTCAAAAGACAGTTTGCAAGAGTAGGTTCTCTCCTTCCATGTGTGTGGCAGCAGGCACGACTACCCCCTAAGGCATTGCCAGCTCTATTTGTACTATTTCTGATAATACTGGAGTTGAGCATTTCAATTTAATTGTCTTTTGTTTTCTTTCTACTCTTTGCTTAGGATGATGCTCTTATTGATTTGTCGGAGGGCCCATCTATAAATATTTGGTTAACTTTTGATGTTGCTATGCCCTCTGAACATATGTTCATTCTTTGGAAGGTTTTGTAGTTTTGCTAGTGTGCTATATAAAAATTTTGCTTAAATCTAAAGCAAAAATTTACCAAGACACCATGCCAAATTGAAAAGCTTCACAAAGGAAATAATCGGCAGAACTAACAACTAACGGGCATCATGGGGGAGGGGTGTGCTAGCAATTTATCTGACAAAATAAATATCAGAACTATGTAAAGTACCCACGCAACTTAGCAAGAAGCAGGAAACAACAAAATCATTTGCTCCAAATATCATCAAATGTTCTGAATAGAGACTTCTCAAAGAAAAACAGCCAACAGGTGTGTGAAAGTACTCAATGTCATTAACAATAAGGGAAGTAGAAGTTAAACCTACTGTGACATTCCGCCAACCCGATGATCACAAGGGAGTAACTTGTGCTGGTAACCTTGTGCAGAAAAGCCAGTGCTGACACACGGTCAGAGATAATGCCAGTGTTACAGAGCTATGGAAACAGGAAAGTTTCTTCACAAAACTGAACAGAGAACTATTTATTACATAGGCCAGTTCTCTCTCTGCTGTGTGTCTGCACAGAAGGTGGTGGCAGCATTCAGAAGACATTTTCGCATGCCCCCATTTCTTCACTATTCAGTGACTGTGCTGTGGACTCCACCTGGTGCTGTGGGTCTCAGTGGATAAACAACAAGGGCACATTTAAATATTATTCAGCCTGAAACAGCAAATTCTATCATTGTCTGAAAGGTGACTGGAACCGAAATACATCGTGTTATCAAGATTTGTATTGCATGTTCTCTGAAATATGTGTCACCTCAAACAGAAATGAATAGAATGGCAATTAGCAGGCACTGGGAAGGATGCTGGAGGGAGGGAGATGTGAGCAGAGGCGGTGCTTGTAAGGAAGTGGTCTCTGTTCCTATTTATAGGTAGTGTACTAAAGCACATATAATTTGTTTTACACATTTTAAGATTCTTTATTTTCACTGTTTTCTTTATGGATCTACTGTTATGTTTTGTTACAAAAATATATAAAAAAATGTGAAAATCCAAAACTTGCTTGAATCTCTCCCCAAGGCCAAACAAGTATTTTAAGTAAACAGTTTCAGGGGTTAAATTTTACATAGAGCTTTTTAATTCAGGGGATGTGGTTTTACTGGCCATTGGAAAGCAAAGATGACTTTGTAACTAGTCTTTCTCTGCCCTGCCAGCTAGCTCCCAAATAATGACACAGAGACTTCTTATTAATGATGAATGTTCAACCAATAGCTTAGGCTTGTTCTCAACTAGCTCTTATCTGTCCCATTTTTGTGTTCAACTCGTTCCATGTCTGTATGATATCTCCATCCTTTTTCTTCCCAGCATTCTCTCTGCCCTGAAAAATCCTGCCTAGCTATTAGCCATTTAGTTTTTTTAAAAACAATCACAGTGACGTATCTTCACACAGTGTAAGGAATATTCTACAGTGGTACTTAGCTTTTGCAATGTAAGTATGCAAATGCTACAGCAATGTTTGCTCAGTAGGACCTCTAAGTCCACTGCTTTTCATATTTCCCAAACATGGAGGTAGATTGCCAAAGTTCTCGTTTTATTTGTGCATTGTCTAGTATTTTTTCGACACTAGGAATTTCTCTAGATTTTAATAATCTGTTACTTGTTGGATATTTTGCTTGCATTTGAATTCCCAGAGAAAATTTTATGAAACATTATATGTATACACAGATGAATGTAGCAACAACTAAGAAAAAAGTAGCTCATGAATTTGAAAGAGCATGGAGAAATGGAAGGGTATGAAGTGAGGGAAGGAGGACATGATGTAATTATAGTATGATCTAAAAGTAAGACATGATGTAATTATATTATGATCTAAAAAATAAAAAAAATAAAATAAATGTAGTTTCAAAAAGAAATAAAGCTATCCAGTATATGAAAAAAAAATAAAAGTTTGTTCAGACTTATAGTCCATTTAGATTAAACTTAGAAAATAATAGTATTCACAGCACACAGAAGCTCAGCCATTAGATTGCAATTATCAGTCTAAGCATTTGGAGAAAGAAGATCTGCAGAGAAGAGTTTCCACGGCTGTTGTTTTCCTCTCTGCGCTCTTGTGTCTCTACATTTGCAGGACTAGGTCCGGCATTGATTTATTTTTGCAGATGGCTGAAGCAGAGCTCTGAGCCGCTGCAGCTCCAGAGCAGACATTACTCAGCTGAAGGCAATGGTGGGAGGGAGGCAAAAGCATATTCTAACTGTCCTTTATTACTTCCCTCCCCCATCCGTTGCTGAGCTTTGGTTTTCTAAGTTTCTTATCAAATAATCAAGCATTGCCTGATTTGTCCTGGATATTGAAACCAACACGTATTTCATTTAAGTTCAAACAAGTCCTCCTTTCTCTGAATGTTATTAAATTAATATTGCTTTAGGAAAATTCTAACACCTTATGTTAGAAATTGAATTCATTATTTTAACTTGTTTTATTTTCTTTTTAATGCAAAATTTTATACAAGAATCCATTTCGTGGTGGACTCATCTTCCCATGTCTTCCTGCCCCTTCTGCTAGCCTCTTTTACTCCCCTAAAGATGTTCATGTCTTGTGGACATCCATGATTTTACGTATTTATAGAAAAGCTACCCACCACAAGTAAGAGGAAGCATGGTACGGGCCTTTCTGAGACTGGCTAAATGCACTTGATAGCTTCTATTTTCCTACAAATGGCATAGCTTCATGTTACAATCCCATCATGCATACATATCTACCATGTTTTCTTCTGCTCCTCTCATGTTGAATGCCTGGGCTGGTTCTGTATCCTACACTATTGGAAATGATCCCTGATTTCCATGTGTCTTGTGGGATGGTGAGTTGCAGTGCTCTGAAGTCCCTGGAGGGACTGAATATGCTAGATTGATTTTCAGTTTTTTTAGAACAATAAACATCTATACTGTAACTTGTCTTCTTCTCTGATAAATACATTTAAATTTGTCAACCATCTTCTAAGTAGTGCTATAGAAGTAGCCCACAAAACATGCATTTTTCTCGTTATCCCTTATAATTTTATTAAATTGTGTTACAACTTATCTAGCTTATAAATAATTAAAGGATATACTTATAAATTTTCAAACCATTAAATGAGAATTCGTGAATTACTATTTTGTTATTTTGATTTACTGCTGTTGAAAGGTGAGTTATATATAATACTAATCTCTAATATTTGCTAAGGCGACCTTTGTATTCACCTCATTGGATTTCCACGTGTACTTTAAATAATATTAATCCACCAATTGCTCTGCGTGGGATTTTGTATATATCAATTAGCTATTATTTACTTTCCCCAAGCCTTCCAGATTCTTACGTTCCTTTTATATGTTTTATCCTTCAAATGTCAAGACTCCTGGGTTAAATTTGTCAAACTCAATTTTCCCTTTTGTGGTTTTCCCTTACACTTGTACTAACCCTTTTTTTTTGCACCAATATTTTTAAGGACCATTCAAACAAATTATAAAATCTACCTTGTGCAGTGTTGTTTTTTATTACCATAAATTTTTCCAATTTGATTACAATATTTTTATTTTTTTAATTTGGTACTTGGAGTAAAACCCATTGAATCACTGATGTTAGATAAATGTTCCATGTCTGTGTTTCTCCCTCTACTCTTCTGATATTTCCTTTCCCATAAAATGCTTCTGAAACCTGCAAAGCTGTAGCCTTATTTCTGGTCTTTTTTCTTGTTTCTATTTTTCTTGCTAGAGGTTTGTCCATAAATATTAGTTCTTCGTAAGCATCATACATCTGCCATTTTAAATATATTTTAAGATTTTCTGGTTTTGAACTTAAGATTTTTAATATGTATTTATTCTAGCTCCTGATTCATTTTAATCTCCTCCTTTAAACTTCAAAGGTGCTTTATAGCTATTGTTTATTATTTATTTCTCCATTTGACTGATGAAATTTTCTTTGTTTTACATTGTACATTACAGATTCTGTTATTTTTAGTATTATAATAATTTGAAATCTTTAATTCTTGCTGAAACAATATTAACATTAAACAATAGTCATCCTGTTGTAAAACACAATTTCACTTGGACTTCTATGCACTTTAGTACTCTGTGTACAATTGTTTTCATTTGTTTTAGAATTTTTGTCTCAACTCAACTTTTACTACATCTCTGTGAATTCTTACTGTGTGTGTCTGTGAAGATAGAGGGAGGGAAAGAGAGAAGGAGGGGAAGAGAGAATGTGTGTGTGTGTTACGAACAAAGAGCTTTTAGCAGTCCACAACATATCTTTCTTCTTCTTTGCTATGAATTATTTCTTATTTTCTGGAGGTTCATGATAAATTAAATCTTCTCTTCCTAAAGTACAATTTTCGTTCTTTCTGTCTGTGAGTGCGTGTAGTTCATGGAAAGCACACCTTTGTTTTGCATTCTGATGAGTTGAGTGTGGCCTTTCTGTGAAACCACAGTGTCTCTCAGAATAACTTACATTTTTTCATTGCATTGTGGTCTGTTTTGTTAGTGGTACATCTGGTGTCATCTAAATATTGTCCGAAAAGAATCTTCTTTTTTTGCTTTTTCTTTTGTGTCACATAGGAAGGCTTATTTGCCTGGTGTTAGATCTAGGGTTTATTATCAGTCATTCTACTGAGCAGTTGTTGCTAACCATCATTGCTTTTTCATTTTTTTTCATTATAATTTCTTCACTTTTCTTTGGAGCTCCTCCTCTAGCCCAGAAAAATATTTTCCTGTTTCTCTATGCATGATTTTATATTCTTGCCAAAGCTTTGGACACAGACTTACTTTTCACTAATTTTCCCCCTTCTCCACGTTAACTTTAAGTGTCTGGTTCCCTTTGCAACCTTTAAAATCCTTTCTCCATTTTTCTGTATCTTGTCTTTTTTTTTGTAGGGTTCTCATTTCTACCCATACCATCAGCAGGCAGTGTAATTTTCATCAGCTTTATTTACTCCCACCCTTGAATTGGGACTTTCATACCTGTATCTTTAAGATGGTTCAGAGTTGAGTGCTTTGATGTCTCTCATGTTCCAAAGTCCCCCATCCGATTTCCCCAAATCCCTCTTCTAGAAACTGTTTTTGAATCCAAGTATGAAGTCATAATAAATGTATCAGTAGTTGCTGGATGTAGCACTGGTCACCAGACCCTGTTTATTATACTACTTAGGGGTGACTGTTCTTTAATCTTCTGCTGCCTTGGTCCTTATCAATGATCAGTTTGTCTTTGAAGTTCCTCCTCCCTGGGAAGTAGAAGCAAGGCTGATGGACTTCGAAGACATCTCTGGCTTTATAGTATCATCTTTATGCATTTTTCCCGAGCCACATAACGTGGCAGAGATAATAATCATCACATCACGAAGTTGATAGAAGTATTTAAGAAGAAAACGTATGAGACATTGAGACATGTTTAATGCCCTGCCTGTCATATGGTGGGTGTGGAGGAATGTTAAATTCTATAACCGTTAGGAACGGGTCTTTCGGAATTTGCCAACAACGTCTCTGTAAGGTAGAGCTGCCACAAAAAAAAATCGTTTGCTGAGCTTAAGATTTAATGTTAACCTGCTTAGATAAGATGGGTAATTCACCTATGATTAGAGTGTTAGGCTTGGTAATTGTTATGTGCATAGCATTGTGGATAGACACGTGCTTCTTAGGAATCAATCAAGCCAAACTGCAAAGCAGAGATGAAAGTCATAAATGAAAGTGTTTGCTACCTTAGAATTTCCTATATATTTGGGTACCCTTAAGGCAAGGTTAAATAAGCATGCAAATTTATGGTTCATGATTGTATTAAAATTAAATTAATTGGAAAGGGTTAGATTATAATAATACAACATGATGGCATAACGCAGTGACATAAAAAGAAATGAATTAAGCAGAAGATTTTGAATAAAATACTAAATCAAGATACCTTGCAACTGCAAGTATTCTGAATTGGGAGGACAATAGAAAAGTAGAATGGACTGGAAAACTAACAATGGAAGCGCTTATAGCCTTTGATTTAATAGTATGTAGTGAATTATTAAAAATATGATGGTACATATAAATCATGCTATCCAGATTTAGACTTAAAATTTGGAATATGAAACCAGGTGTGTAGCATACACATGTAGTCCTAGCCCTCCAAAGAGGGAGACAGAAATGCTGGAAATTCAAGTTCCTTGGCCATACAATGAATTCAAGGTTAGTCTGGACTTCACGAGGCTCTGCCTCAATTTTTGTTAAAATGTGTTTGGAATATATATGTCAATAGTCTGACACGGTAAGCATGGGTATATGCCTAGATGTCCTCTTAGAACAATACATTTTCTAGACCTTTTCCTGCAGGTGTAGCTTATTTTCAATGGTTCTTGCTTTTAGATAACAGTAACCATTTCTTGAGTTGTAAAATATTAGGACTTCCCTTATTGAGTTTATATTACATGCTGTAGCTTGTACTGAAGTTTTATGCATAGTAAATTTCTTTTATTCCTAAATACATGGCTATGGGATGTTATCAACCTCATTTTCCAAATGAAGAAACTGAAGCTCAGCAACATTAAATATCAAGCCCCAGGTCACACAGCTGCGCAGTCACTTGCCCGAGAGTTCGGTCCATGCACGTTTACGAGATCTGAACCAGAATCTTTGCCTTCTGGGGTATTCCATACTTGGCCTAAGCAACGGAGAGATTCATTTGCACATGCTCCCTGATACAAAGAATATAAAACAGCATCATTTCAATACCTAATAGACAAAAACTGTGTGACAAACTGCACTTTGTGTTTATCAGTGACAACTGCTAATAAACTCCAGGATTAGTTGTTCCCAAACTGCTGTTCATGCTTGCCTGTTGAACATATGTACATGGCTTAATGTACATATGCAATAATATTGTAATAGCTAAGGTTTTACTTAATGTTTACCTTGTGCGAGGCAAAATTCTAAGCACTTAAAATGCACAAGCTCTTTTTATGCTAACAACAACACATGAAAATATTGCCCCATCACTCAAATATTACAAAGATGAAATCTAGGCACAATGAAGCTAAATATTATATGACATCACATGATCATTAAGAGGAAATCTCAGACCAGAACTGCACCCGTGGTGCAGAAGAAGGTTGGCAATCAACCAGTTGGAAAAATATAAGAAATTTTATGGTATGTAGGGCAAGTAACTTATTTGAAATACACTGATTATTTCTTTGGCCGTTCAATTTGTACTTTTGATCTTTTCTTGATACTCTCTAAATATTTGTGAATGCTGGAAGAAAACCGTAATAAGCTCCTGAATCTCAGTTCCCAGCTTCAACAACTGTAACTGAAACTATAAACACCTAAAGTTTCTTAGCATGCTGCATTCCTCTTCATTTTCTACATGGCATTTTTTAGTAAGTAGGAATATTATTTAATAAGGTATGATGTATCATTTTTCCTTATTGACTTGCATTTTAAGGTCTACCCAAAAAACTTTCTGATTACTCTTAAATTCTATAAGTATTAGATATTTTCTTTTACTTTCTATATATCTATCATTTATCAGTTATCTATAATCCATCTACCAATTATCTCTCCTCATCTAACTGTCTCTATAATATATTAATGATTTATGTTTTGCATATATTTAGCTATTATTTTTATCTGTTTTATATGTATATTATTATCTATCATTTATATTCCTATCTCTGTCATCTATTTGTCATTTATCTATTTCTCTATGTATCCATATTGTGTATCATATTAATGCCATCCATAGGCCTCCAGTAAAACATGGAATGTATATGTGCTGATGATTTTCTCTTGATTGTAGGGAGGAATTGCAGCATCGTTTTATGTTAACTGTAGGATTTGGGGCACACTTATACATGTCAGGGCAACATTCTTCTTTTCCAAGTATGCTGGGGAAATTTTCTAAAACGTTGAAGTTTACTAATTCAGATGTCACAAGCAACAAAGGAGGGTATTATAAAAGTCCAAGAACACATAAATATCAAATTAATCTGCTATTTTCCATTGTGATTCATACAGAAAATCACCTGATGGCAAGGTCTGCTCCTCTGCCTGGATTTATTTCCTAGAATCTGTGAACTTTCATGGCATCAAAATCATGGAGCTTGTTCTAGTTTGTGAGTATCATCTTTTACTATTAATTTACAATGCTATAAGATATGTAATTACAATGGTCTCCCTTCCCCTTTTCCCAACAAACCCTCCAGCAGATCTCTCTCTTCTTGCTCTCTATCAGCTTCATGGCCTCTCTTTTGTAATTGTTGTTTCTGCTGTTGCTGCTGGTAGTGATGATGGTGATAGTGGTAGTTGTTGTGGGGTGTGTGCATGTATGACATATGTTGTATATTATATACACATACAAACATATACACACATGCACAAATATACTTGTGTGTGTGCAGTGTGTGTGTATCTCTAAGCACATAAACACAATCGGCTCAGTCTCTATAATGTCATGACCATTTGGTATTGTGTAACCAACCGTTTGTTTTGGTCTTCTCTGGGAAATACTTTTGCTCACACTCTCAGCTTACCATAGCTGTGTGTTCTTCCCTCTACCGTCAACTGAGACTAAGGTAGCATTCGTTCTTTGGGTGCCTTTAATCTTATTTTTGAGACAGTCCCTTATGTACTGGGGCTTGCCAACCGGGTCCCAGGAAACTCCCTCTCTGTGGTTCAAAGTCTCCTGGATTATGCATGTGGTCAAGCAACTAAAACTTATAAAAATCAATCTTTTTTCTGGATATAGAATTCAGGTCCTCCCTCAAGCCTTCAAGGGAAACCCTTTACCCTGAGTTATATTATCAGCCCCAAACTATATTTCAGAGGGCAAATTTTGAAGACCAATATTTTACTTTTTTATTAATTTATTTTTTGTTCTGGAGATTTAGTCTGTAGGTTCTTTGGCTCATTGGTGCACTGCAGGTAGGTTCTGGTTTTTAGGATGTATTATTTATCAAACTTTCCTTTGTAACTTTGTTATTTTGATGTCTAATATTTAAAAGATTTGCTTTGTTCAAGGTCAAAAGAATTTATCTTGTTTTTTTTTGTAGGGTTCAGTTTTGATCTTATGCATTTAAATCTTAGAACCACTTATAATATGTTTTCTTGTACTTCTTCTGTGAGGTACAGGTCATAGACAACATTTTTTCCCTTGAATATGTAATTAGTCAAGTATAGTTTCTTGTAAAGGCCATCTGCTTTCTCATCAAATTTTCTTGTCACTTTTCTTAAAAATCAATTGCCTGAAAAGGTGCCAGTCTATCACTGAAGTTGCTTTTGTCTTCCATTGATCTCTGTGTCTCACTTTGTGCTGGTCAGAGACCCTTTTGATTATTGTCTGTATACTAAATCTTAAAATCAGCTACTGCAAGTCATTTAATGGGTTTTCAAAACTGGTTCAGGTGTTCAAAGCCCTCTGTATATGGATAATAGATTTCACAGTCTCTTTGACAATATCTGCAGAGAAAGATGCAAAGATTTTATTGGGGTTGCACCTAACCTGCGAATTGATTTCAGAGAGCAGCTGTCTTCTAGCTTGTGGTCATGGCACATTGATTTGTGAACTTTGATCTTGTGTGTCTATACCTGACTTTGATGTGCAGATTTCATTCTTTTACAGATTTTTTAAGATCACCCATTACGTTTACGTTTACCCCTTAATACTTCACATAATGGAGTTGTCACTGTGGATAATATTGAGTTTGTCACAGGTCTGTGCAGATACAATTTGTATTTCATACTGACTATGCATCTATTTTGTAAGTTTAGAGATCCTGGGGCTCCCCTTTACATAGATTCCTTTTCTGTTTCTTTATTCAGATAATTGGGTTGACCATGAAGAACACATTCTATCTCTTCCCTTACTTTCTATGTGATTATATTAATTTTTTTACATTGTTAACTAGGATGTCTGGCATAAAATAAAATGTCCTCAAAGCAGATATTATTGTTTGTTTCTAAAACAAGAAGAAAATATTAATGATACAATTTTTTTGGATAGTTAAGTAGATTATAAACCCCAGATTTTTTTTTATATTGTTCTGTTACACTCCCTGGATATTATCAAGCTCACTATTAGCCTCCCAAGTAGTTAGAATTGCAAGTATTATCATTATATTTCATTCATTTGTTTTATTATAAGTGGCTTACTAACATATGAGTTTATTGTCTTTTACATAGCAAGACATTGACTAGCACTTGTTTACCTGGTTGGCTTGACAGGGTGAGTCCCCATCAATACCCACTTGGTTTCATACAGATTGTCTTGGAAATCTAAAAGATAAAATAAAATTATTTTAGTAAAATTCATTTTTTATTGTTTTAAGACATAGACTTTCTTTTTATAACCATTTCACAGTTTTGAAAATAATATATTGATTGCTGGCTTTCATTTTTATTCATAGTTGTTAATATCATGAATTGCATACCGATTAATTTCAACTATCAAGCCAACCTTGCATTCCTTGTGTGAATCTTGCTTGCTTTGGATATTGCTGATTTTAATTAAATAGGATTTTCAAAGGATTATGCGTCAATATTAATTAAGGCTATTAATTTGAGATATCTATTACTACAAGGTCTTATTCTGGTTTATGACACAGTAAACTTTGTCCCATAATTGTTAAAACTTTTCTATTATCAGAAAATGATTTTATTGGGAATACTTCTTTTTTAGTCTCTGTACTTGTTTAGTAGAATTCATGAATAAAAATATCTTGTTTTAAGGTTTTACATTTAGATATTTCTGCTTTCAATTTTTACCTTATAAGTTTTTATATTTACTTATTTTAGTGACTTGCTTAATTTTTTAATTCCATATCTTTGGTTTTTCTATTAATACAGGCAAAACAATTTTAACATTTTTATATTACTAATTTTAATTAATTCTTTTTAACTCCTTGTCTTTTAAAGTTTAAATTAAATTAAAATCCCTTTAACACATTTCCACATTTTGTGGTAACTCCAACCATAAAATTATTTTTTTATTCATAACTGCAAATTTGCAGTGTTATGAATTATAATATAAATATTTGATACTTAGGCATCTGAGAATCAAGACAATTGATATGTAATCCCCCAAGGGGGTCAAGACCTACAGGATGGGAGTCACTTGTGTATAGTAATGTTCAAGGTTCTTTGCTAACTTTCCTGTGGATACTTGGAATTTCCAGCACAAGTGAGAAAGAATGGCTGCTTCAGGTTTCTGCACCATGTCTTCTTCTACAATGCTGCTGACTCTACTTTTCCAATATTCACAGTTTGGGTTGTAAACTTCTAGGATAGTCTGGGATGTTGTGCATAGATGAAAATTTGTTCATTAAATATTTCCCTATTTGAAACACATGTGATTTTATGTGAGTACCAATTACTCCATTTTTCTACACAAAAGATTTTTTTTTCTTAATTTATTTATTTATTGAGGATTTTACCGGACTTGCTGAACATACCGGACAATGAGGACTACAGAGAACTCAAGATTTTTGTTTTTATAATTATTATTTTTTTTTACTGTGGAAAGCCTTATTTTTCTCCTAAGCATGGGTAGATCCATACAAATCATCTCTCAGGCTGTCATACACTTTTCTTCTGTGTCTATCTCAGGGCCAAATTTATACAAACATATGTACTTTATAACATATATTCACAGAACAAACCAAATACCATATATTTAGATTTACATTATGAAACAGTCACAGACTGATTTGTAAGTCAAGAAAAGTTTCTCTAAATCAGTCTTCTCATTTCGAAAATTCTAGGTTGTTAACTGATGAAACTATTTATCAATTTAAAAGCAAAAATTTCTTTACATTTCATTTATAAAAGACAAACATTTATATTAGAAAACATATTAATAGTGTAGCATACCTAATAAACATTATTTTCAATAGATGATCAACACGTATGTATCTTTATCTTATGGTATCTAAAAAAATCTACATAGGCAATTAACATATCTGAAATGTAATACAGATTTCTTTGCTGTTGAGAAGATAGGTACAATTTATTAGATAATCAACATCTTGTTTCCTCTAGCGTTCATGTTCATTTTCATTCCTATTCAGGTGTATGGATATCGGTTTCTCTAAACCATTTGTCCCATTAAATAGGCTAATTTGCTTGAATGACTTTATTTTCACATAGACCCAACCCTAATTGCACCTTACCTAATACTTACCAAGCACTATCCTCTCTTGAGTTCATATTTCTTCAGAAAGTCCAGTTTATGAAATGGTATCCATAGGTTAACTGCCTCTGCTCCTGCATTCATGGGGTTGTCTTAAGGAAATGGGATGATGGGTGGCTTTTGTTTATACCACACTGCCATTTCTTAACATGTAACAGACAGGACAGACAACAGCTGCAAGGTTTGATGAGCGTCTCATGATGGCATCTGTTCTTTCCAATGCCGGCCTCCATTTGTTTTATTGTTTCATTGTCTCAAAGTGAGACGTGAATACTAGAATCACTGCTGAAGCTTGTCTTTCTGGCTTCCAGTTTCCAGAAAGAATTAAGTTGCAGTCGACTAGCAAATGAAAAGCAAAGCAAAGGAAACAAACAAACAAAAAACAAAACAAACAAAAAATAAAAACAGGCTCATAAGCATCGTAGAAACTTTCTCCTGTAGCAGATGGGAACAAATACAGACACCTGTTAGCGGAGGCGGCTCCTTCGTTCCTAGTCAACCAGACTTGAAATAACCACATAGAAATCTGTATTGACTGCAATACTGTTTGGCTGATAGTATTTTTGGCTAACTCTTGTATCTTAAACTAACCCATTTCTATTAATCTGGGTATTGCCACGAGGCTGTGCCTTACTGCCAAGGTTCCAGTGCATCTGTCTCCTGCTGGTGGCTACATGGCTTCTCTTCTGATTCTGCCTACTTTTCTATATATCTCTTTCAGCCTGGCTTTACTATGTTAAGCCATTGGACGAAAGCAGCTTCTTTATTATGACAATAAAACATATTCACAGCATACATCACTTCCCACATCAGACACTCACAGACAGACATTGCATAGAGAGTAAGACCTGGGAAAACACAGCTCTAACTGGCATATCTCCATCAATCCCTCTCCTCAGAGCCCAGGGAACCCCATGAGTGGATCTCTGATTCTTGTGATTTCTCTTGGGCTCTTTTTTTTCTATTGGTTCGCTTGTCCTACTTTGATGTGGTGGTTTTTGTTTTACCTTATTCTATTTTATTTCATTGTTTGGTTGCTGTCTCTTAGAAGCCTGTTCTTTGTTTTTTGTTTTCTAATGAGAAACAAAAAGGATGGAGATCAGGATGGAAGGGGAGATGTGGAGGAACTGGGAGAGAAACTTGTAATCAAGATGTATTGTATGAGAAAATAATCTCTTTTTAATAAAAGAATATATATAAAGCTTTATAAAATATTTAAAAATAAAGGGGACATTTCAAAGAATATAAAAGAAATGCATATGGTGAAGCATTATAAGATCTTACCAATTAAAAAAGAATAAAAATAGACAAATAACTAAACAAAGGCTATTAAACATATGAAACTGGGTTCTACTCACTTACTTAAAGATTTTATAATTTTATGATTTTTTTTCATTATTAAGTTTACTTCAATGTTTTTCTTATTTTTTGTTCTATGTATTAACAATTATATTAATAATTGTTTTATTTTTTCCCAATGGTGTTGCCAGTTTTTTTTCTATTTTTAAATTCTTTTCTTTTCAAATTCTTATTTTAGCAACTGTTTTTGTTATAAAGTCCAATCAATTTCATCATTCTTATTAGTGGTTTCAGTGGTTTGATCTATTTCTGAGGAAATGGGAGAAACATATTATGTACCAGGTAATTCTGCATTTCTTTTTTTTAACTGAATTTTATTGAGCTCTACAGTTTCTCTGCTTCCCTCTCTGCCTTTCCCCTCCCATTCGACCCTCTCCTAAGGTCCCCATGCTCCCGATTTACTCAGGAGATCTTGTCTTTTTCTACTTCCCATGCAGAATTGATCTATGTATGTCTCTCTTAGGGTCTTCATTATTGTCTAGGTACTCAGCGATTGTAACTTGTGGGCTGATTTTCTTTGCTTTATGTTTAAAAACTACTTAGGAATGAGTACATGTGATAATTGTCTTTCTGGGTCTGTGTTACCTCACTCAAAATGATGCTTTCTAGCTCTATACATTTGCCTGCAAAATTCAAGATGTCATTATTTTTTCTGTGTAGTACTTCGTTGTGTAAATGTACCACATTTTCCTTGTCCATTCTTCAGTCAAGGGGAAACTAGGTTGTTTCCAGGTTCTGGCTATGACAAACAATGCTGCTATAAATATGGTTGAGCACATGTCCTTGTGGTACGATTGAGATATATATCCAAAAGTGGTATTACCTTTTTCATGTATACAAAAACTGGTCAATAATACAGGTATGACATTTTTGTTTAAGAAGTTGATTTGTACCCAAATCATTAACTAACAGGTGAATAATCAGCTAAAAAGTTATTGATTGGGAAACCTGTCAGGGAAAACACCTACTCTTGATGCATAATGCAGTCCCTAAGAAAGTAGGGAAAACAGGAAGGTGACAGAAAGCTAAGAACTTGGAAATTCTGTGGAGTCACGAGCAGACAAGAAATAAATTATTCACCAACATGTAGGTCTCTAGGCAGGCAGTTGTAGGCAGGCCCTCCAGTGCAAGCTAGCAAACAGGTCTACAGACAAACACATGTAGGCATGCTGACAAAGCCTCCAGTTCAGGCTAAAGTTCCTCATCTCAAGGCTGTAAGTATGCAGAATCACACAAAAATAGTGCTCTACCAAAAATAATGTTGTAACAGATTACATCACTATTTCCTTGGGGGTTCCCTGGACATCTGGTATAAGCTAAGTTGTGCTGACTCATACGCCTCCATGTCTGGTGTCAGCCATGTTTTAGCTGAGTCATACTGGATGTCTGCATCAGTATATGTTGGATATATATATATAAAATCTGGCTCTTATAGCCTTCCGTTCTCAACACCTTTATAATGTGGGGGCTGGTTCCATGTTTAAATATTTAGAAGAAGTGTGGTCATCATTGCCACAAAAGCTTCCAGATTTTGGTTCCTGATTATGCTTGAATTGTTGCTTATTGTGAATCAAATTTAAGCTTAATTACATATTAATTACAATATAATTAATAACTAAAAATATAAATACATTAAAATCATTTTATATTATACAGTTTATAGATGCACAAAAATATCTTATTTGTTCCTCATCCTTAACATGAAGTGTATATGTACTAATGTATATATATTTATATATACACACACATAATATATATATATATATATATATATATTAACCTTACTTAACAAATAAGCTGGGGAGATATCAGAGGACTAACACGAGATATCACAGTATACTGAACCTCATGTCCAATGTCTTGGATACTTAAGATTTTTGTGAAGCTCTCTAGAGTAAATACACAAGAATTAAGCAACATGACAACGAATAAATTCATTAGCAAATGTTTGCTGAGTGCCTACTGTGTACAGTGCAGTGTAGGAACCTCATTTTCTTGGTGCTTAGCAGCGTTTTCTAAAGCCTTGGATGTTTTATAGTTGCATTTTCATCATTATAAAGGCATGACCCTCTTCTGGGCTTCCAGCCAAGCACTGAACAGCATGAGATAATGCACAGAGGCTTCTTGTTGTCATCTGATAATTTATAAAAATGAAGTTGTTCATGAGAACGATTTCTATAAATATGTTTTCTGTAAAACATTTTACTTTGGGAATTAAACCATTTGTGTTCCTGTGTTTTAAGATTGTTGATGATTTGGGATCATGGGAGCATCCTGGGACCTGACAATCCTAGTGCCTGCAGTTTTCCCCGGGACATCATGGGACCTGACATTCCTAGTGCCTGTGGTTTTCCCCGGGACATCATGGGACCTGACATTCCTAGTGCCTGTGGTTTTCCCCGGGAGCTCTTGTCGCTTTGCAGGAACAGTATTATCTTTTTGAGGCCACCTGGGGATAAGTTATTAATTTGTTAGTTTACCAGTTTCTAATTATCCTGAATGACTTAATGCTGTTTCTTAGGTGCTATGGGATGCAGCACTGTAAATCTGATTCTCGTTGGTAATTCTCATCTTTTATGAGAAGCTCTGGGAGAGTGTCTAGATGGGAACCCCAACTGAGATTCTTCTCTCTTTTCCTCATTATACTCCATTCACAGCCCTTCCTTTCTTTTGTGTTCGAAATAGAAGAAATAACACACATGAATTACTGGCTGCAAACGGAACAATGGCAACATCAAAGATGTGGTAATTAGGAGGTCTAGAATGGCACACATGTGTCACAAACTGCCAATTAATCTTGATGATGAGAAACAATCAATTCAGTCACCACTGCTTCTTCCTTTCAGCAGATCCAGGCAAGCATCAGTGGTCTCTGCGCTCTGCTTGTATTTTCTTAGTCTCCCCAGTGCACATCTTTTCCCCGCTACAGAGGGTGTTTTTCTTTAGATGGTGAAGAATGATGTTTCTAGTTTTGAGTGTGAACCATACACTTGCTATTTGTTCGTGATACACAGCATATGTATGAAACATTTGCTTGATCCATGTGGAACAGAGTATCTTCTAAGACCTCTCAGCTGATAGCTCATATTTAAGCTTGAGCATCCCTAGAAATCATTAATGTCTTTATTTCTCTTGCATCAACTTTACTTCAGTTATTTTTTTTAACCAACCAATAATTTAAAATATGATCTTACAAGAACAAAACTACTGTAGCCAGGTGAGTTCCCATGATTTATGTGCTCTGTAGTGTGAGGATGGTCAAACTCTTAGCTTCTCACTTGACACTTACATTGTCCAGCTGCCACACAGGTTTTATAGAGGCCTCTCTGGGAAGAAACAAGTTTTCCACTTTCTCATTCTCTATTTTTCCTTCTACCCACCGTCCAGTCCACTTGAACTCTGCATGCAGACAGATTTCCTAGGGCGGAGTGTCACGCACACCAGTCTATCTTTGTTAAAATCTGTGAGTACCATCTGATCTTTATTGGACGTCTTCCCTTCTTTCTTCCAATAATTCCATTTAGTATTAGACTTTCCCCAGCTGTTAAAATTCAGGTTCCCCATTCGCAACAGCAGCCACAGAGATTCTAGAGCCCTCTTGATGGCTCCCCTTCATGAGACTAGAACTTCAGAAGTATGTTACTCACACAATGACTCAATTGCATCAAAACTTCCCTTTCTGGTTTGTGTCTCTCTCAGTAAATGATTGCCCTTTTCCACCACTGCTTTTAGAAAACAGAGAAGCAACTTCATCACCAAACTCTTGTCATCCTTCTATCCTAGTGGCCACTTTTATTTATGAATCCTCCTGGGAGTTTCCTCTTCCTTACTTACTATAGATGCTCATAGGTGGGCACATTAAGACAACGGTTGCCATTGTGGGTCTAAAAGACAGCATATTTAACATTTTAGCAAAGCAAATTTGAACAAATCATTAAGTTTTCACTTGAGTTTGTTTGTTTTTTGTCATTATACTGTTCAGTTGTGTTGACTTCAAAGATTCCATTGAAAATATTTTTCAGTTTTTGCTTGAATCCAGCATTTCTCTCTAACTTAGATTTCAACATTATGCCGTTCTACCCTTACTCTGGTGTGTCTTTACTTGGACAAACCACGAGCATCTCACATCAGTATCACTTCCAGATCATCTCTACATTACGCATATGATAGGTATTTCACTTGATAATATGGTATCTTACCACAGTGCTAACAGATACATAAACCACGTCATGACAAGTTCAGCTTAATTAAAATATATCTGATGAGTAGGTCTGCTTATTGCAGAATTTTAGAATTTTTTTGTTCATTTAATGAATTAAAACTTTACCCTAGGAAAGTGCTTTCTTCTTGACCAGGTTGGCACTGAATCCATTTCACAAAATCCTAAAGAATCCTGAAGTTTCCTGTTTTCTTTTTAAATACTAAGTCATTGATTGAGTGTTCAGAAAAAATTCTTTAAGGAAGTGTGCTCAATAGTTTTATGTCAATTTGAAAGAAGATAAAGCTGTCTGAGAGGAGGAATCCTCATTTAAGAAAGCCCCTCCCTAAGATTAGACTGTCGACAGCTTGTAGGGCATTTTATTTATTAGTGATTGGTTGAGGAGGACCCGTCTCATTGTGGGTGGGGCCATTCCTGGCCTTGTGACTCTGGGTTCTATTAGAAAATGGGTTGAGCAAGTCCTGAAGAACAAGCCAGTAAACAGCACCCTTCCCTGGCCTCTGCTCTGTTCTCCCTGTTCCTGCGCTATTAGGTTTCTGTTCTGAATCTTTTCAATCCTGGACTAAAATGCAGAAGTGTAAGCCAAATCAACCCTTCCTCCCCCAAAGTTGCCTTTGGTGATGGTGGTACACCACAGCCATAGAAACCCTCATTGGAGAAAGAAGACTGTAGTTTCTCTAGCAAAGGTCTCAGTGAAAAGGGTCCTACAGCCAAACTCAAAACTTGGGTTTTCCAAACGCTCTGTGCTGCCAGCGCATCATTCCTTTTCATCACAAACCCTTCTCGCCTGAGGCTAAAGCCGAGACATTGAAGTCACACTGAGCCCTACAGCATGTGTAATTTCACATTGCTTAACAGAAAACAAATTCTTTTATATTACCTTTTTCACTTCTACTATAGGGATTAAACACACTTATTCTGATGAGGAGAAAAAAATGGTTAAGGCTCACTGTGTCGTGGGTCACAAGAAACTGAGCTTCTGAATGAACGATGTCTGCAGAGGCATCACCACATTGCAATACTGAGAGTAGAGGAGCTGTGTGAGCACCCTTGGATGGTTGGCAAGGGACAACTGAATTCACCCAGATGAAAGAAAAATGCAAGGGCCCAGATAGCCAGGCCTTGGTTTTTGTTTATACAACAGTTTTCACTTCTTATGGTCAGTAATTTTTAAGTAGTGTAGTGTTTTCCATAATTATTGAGAACAATATTATGTTTAATATATTCATATAATACATAGATATCGAATCAAGGTAATTAGCTTTATATCTGATAATCCCTTTATGTTCAGAGATCTTAAATTAACTTCTAGTTTTTCACAAAATATACAGTAGGCTATTACCAACTAAAATCTCAGCTCTGTGCTGCAGATCTAAATTTAAACTGATTTCTCATGCCTTTATTTTATACCTGCCCCACTTCCTATTTCTCCTCTTCTTCCCTCTTTCTAGTCTTTCGTGATGAGTGTTCTGATCTTCTCTGCTTTGAGACCATGTTCTCCATTCCCACATTTCAGAGACAGCACAAGATTCGTCTTCCTGTTTCTACTTTATTTTAAGAAAAGGAAGTTCATCTTTCTAACACCATTCTTTCCGTCTGAAGTTTCAGGATATTAATCTTTTTATACAAGAATATAACATTCCTCTTTGAATACAGACCACATTTTCTTTAATGTCTTCATTCATTAATGAATAACTATGTCAATTCTTTACTTTGGCTACAGTGGATAGTGATTTAGAACATGTGAAAAAGCAGAACTATGTTTTATGAGATGATTTTATTTCCTTTGGAATTGCAGAGATATGAAAACCATGTGACTTTTTGAAGAATATTCATATATTTTTTTTAGTGCTTCAGTTGTTTACATTTTCACTTACATTGTTCAAGAATTCCCATTTCTCTATCCTTGCTAGCAATTTTATTTAGGAACTCTCAGATAGCATCTGCTCTGACAGGGACAACGAGGTGCCTCATTTTGGTTTCAACTGAGCCCTCTCTGGTCGCTACTCATGTGGAGCATTTGTCTTGTGCTTTCCTTTATTTTACTGGAATTTTTCCTAAGTGTTTGTCTTCTTGCTTTCCTAAGAATGTTTTGCTTATGTATTTCTTTCTACAGTCTACAGTGAATTCATCCTGACCCTAAGAACTGCATCCTCTTATTGAAGGTCTGCTTTTCCTGGGATGTGCCAAATTCCACAGAGGACAGCAAATGGCATTGCAGCAGCATATCCAGACTGGATTGCTGGCTCTTTTGTTCACATCATTGTGTGACTGTGGGTAATTTATGCAGCCATAGCTCAGTTTACTCAGCTATAACAGAGGGCATCAATGCTCCTTCATGCTGCCCCATTGATTAAAGGAAATAGTAGGTATCCATTGAGAGATACATATCAGGTAACTAATAAACAACAAGGATAAAATTAGTGTGTTGTAAAATTCTGTCTTCAGGACAACGAGAAGGCTAGTGTGTTTGCCAATACGAAAGATCTGCTTTAGTGCTCTTTTGTCTCCTTTTAGTGGCTCACACATCACTACTGGAAGAGTATTTGTTAGCCTCAGTTCTATTTTGCCTTGGCTCTTTTTTCCTTATTTTTGTATTTTCAGTCACAGCATTTAGTTTTATGGCCAGCACTTCTTTTGTTATATGTATATACATCTCTCTCATGCAGTCAGTGAATCATCTAATGCCACACTCATATTGTAACATGCATGTGATGTTTATTACAGATTCTATTGGGCGTTGGGTGGATTTATTAGGTTTAGTAACTGTTTTTCCTGTTTTCTTCTTGGTATCATTTTAGATGTCAGAAGCTACAATAAGAAGGTAGTATAATACAGGGGTACTTCCCTATGTAATCTTTGAATCTCATCTAAGCTCTCTGGGAAAACCTAACTGTGTAACTAAGAAAGCCAGATACAGTGGCATTAGATGGAGAAACATAAAATTTTTCCGAGCGGCTTTCTGTAATTGTTTTCTCTTTGGAGCTCTCTGCTCTAGTTTTGCCTCTGCTTCTTGGCCAACTGATAACTAAAGATCATTAGCCTGTCTCATTTGAGATACAGATCTTATATTCTTATCCTCTTCATTAAGGGAGAAGCCCACAGTGCTTGCACTTGTTTCTATAGGCACACAATTCTCCAGCTGGACTCTGCAGACTGGCGGGGATGGAAGGGACAGCACCCAGTGAAGCTCAGCCGTGACTCTGACCGAGGACTGAGTATCATCCATTCTGCCGCTCTAGCGACTGCTGCTGTCTACCGAGCCCACAACCAAAAGGGTCTTCTTTGAGTGTTAACAAACACAAAAAATATTCTCTGAAAACTGATGACCTTCAAGCTTTCTGACTCATCACAAGGTCTTAAAAAAAGGCACTTCTAGAATATGTTCACTTTTTTCCTTTGTAGGGTTGATAATAAAGAATATAGACAGGAAATTCATAAAAATTTCCTCATAAAATTTGCTCTCCTACTACTAAACAAGCTACTTTGCAGACCTTGAACATAACCTAACAACCTCTAAGTGATAAAAACAGTGCTGTTGCCAAATATACAAAAATGAAATAAGAATATATGTATATGAATAAAAGAAATTACAGTATTTTTAACATTTAGACACTTGGAAGAGAAATTTTAAGATCCATTTTCATTCTATTTAATGCTGTTCCACACAATTTGTTTTGCTTTACAGGTTTGCTACGTTTCCCCTTCATTCAAATCCAACTTACGAATGTAACTTATCTAACTTATGAATGGTATTTACATGGTTACAGATTTTCATATTTTTCCCTAACTAAAAATCCAGATATGTAAGTAAAAATCACAACTAGATAACAACAGTGCCAAAACTCTCAGAAAAACCTGAAAACATAAGAAATTACGACATATACCATACAATGAGTTTTCTTTAGTATATATTTTGAATTTTAAAATATTACTGTAGCATATACTTTTTGTTAAAATTATGAATCGATTAGACATATTTCCTATCAAGTTAATCTTAGGAGGGTGGATTTGCTTGAGCACGTCGGGAAACATCTAATTTCAGTGTTCAAAAGCCTCGTGATGTGAAAGGAGATAAACACCCGGCGTTCTCAGTTTTCTATCTTAGGGATACATCTGTTAGCAGTTTTCATATGGAACAACCTAACAAGGTAAAGTCTTCACTTTCACGATCAAAATGTATGTAGACCTAAATATTTTTGAAGTCAGCCGTTCTAAGAGTAGCTTTGATTCATTGTCACTGTTTTCTTAGGACTTAGCTGCAAACCTCCTGTAAACGAGGTTACGGATGTTTCTATTTGGGTATTTTTGTCTCTATGTCTTCTTTCTTTCTTAATCTTTAGCAGCGTCACCCAACAGACACGTATTCTATGACAGATATAGAGTTTTAAAAGTCTATGGAGTAGCAGAAATGAAGGTGGTCAGGACCTCCAGTAGCATTTCACCTAAAATGGTTGAACTCAGACTTTGAAACCACATAGAACAGAAGGGGCTGAGATACAGCACCTGTGTGGAAGGCAGCACTACACATGTGACAGAACTCATGTGCGTTTTCTTTTTTTTGCTTTATTTTTATTTATTTTTTTAAACTTTTTTTTATTTTATTGAGAAAAGGAAAAAAAAGTTTCAGCCTCCTCCCAGCCTCCCACTTCCCTCCCCCTCCTCCCACTTCTCTTCCCCTCCTCCCACTCCTCTCCCCCTCCCTCTCCAAAGAGCAGTCAGGGTTCCCTTGCCCTGTGAAAAGTCCAAGGTCCTCCCCCCTCCGTCCATGTCTAGGAAGGTGAACATCCAAACTGGCTAGGCTCCCACAAAGCCAGAACATGAAGTAGGATCACAACCCTGTGCCATTGTCCTTGGCTTCTCATCAGCCCTCATTGCTCGCCATGTTCAGAGAGTCCGGTTTTATCCCATGCTTTTTCAGTCATAGTCCAGTTGGCCTTGGTGAGCTCTCAATAGATCAGCCCCACTGTCTCAGTGGGTGGGTACATCCCTCGTGGTCCTGACTTCCTTGCTCATCTTCTCCCTCCTTCTGCTCCTCATTGGGACCTTGGGAGCTCAGTCCAGTGCTCCAGTGTGGGCCTCTCATGTGCGTTTTCTTGAGCAATATTTTCACAGCAGTGGTAGGATTGACATCTCAAGACCTTGTATTCCACTAACAACCCGTGAATACTATAGATTTCTATTGCAGATGGACTTTTTGCATTCAAGTCTGATGTATGGGAAAACATGTAAAACCAGTGATAGATGAGAGACACATGAAACACACAGATCACACGCAGTCAGTTCTTCCTGGGAAGGAGCTGCATAAGCAGAACTCTTCCCTAAATCTCTGACATTCATGATTTAAACTAGCTAATTACTAAAACAAACAAAAGTCCTCAGCTTTCATTCCTGAGTGTGTGTGACCCTGAGACAGGTTTGCTTGTTAATAGAAACATTAGGTTTCAAATTTCTATACACTGGGGAGAAATGTAGAGCTGTAACTGACTTTTAACTGCCTGTTCTTGACACCGTGTCTGCCATATTGGATGGGACTGATGAACTAAATGGGAATATTTTTGTTCTTTTGAGGAGACAAATGCAGTAGATGGTGAATAATGTATTGATTATTTGTTTAGACAGAACACTTTTGGTGATTGTTTTATGTATAGACGTGATCAAGGAAAAGTCTAGAAACTGAACAGAGAGAAGGTCTGGACTTACTCCCATGTTACTGTGTCTCTCTACACAGTACTTGTCCTTTAACTTGGCTACCAAGGCTAGCATCTTTCTGCTAGCACAGAACCTTCTGAAGTTATCCTGTTTTAGACTTCAGATGATGATCTGAGCAACATTAGTGTTTTAGTACCAGAAAATTATGAGCAATGTGCCAACACCTGTGGTTCAATCCGGAAAAGAAAGCTACAGAGCAGTATAGGAACCCAGTTGTCAATCAGCGTTCTTCTCCACAGTACCAAGGAAGTTTAGCACCCTCTTGGAGAACAAACCTTAGGAACTTGTGGCTCCTCATGGCAAGGCTTTTGCATTTCTGTCTTTAAGAGCAGCTAGAGTGATATTGATCATAGAGTATATTTGGTAAATACCACTCAGACTAAAGCACAGATACTGATGTTTATATAGGATAAGAGGTGACTGAGTACGACCAGTTTCAATTGATTTTATCTGAATGTGTGAATGCAAAAAAAATGAAAAACTGATAATTCTCACTTGTTGTCTATGGATTTTTATCGCATAACCCAGAGCTTTCACAGCATAGTGTACAATTCATGTACACTCCAAGTTCCATTGATTATATAACTCTGACACTAAAATATGTTCCTGGGCATATAGCTGAATATATATTTTGTTATAAATTGTGATTATATACAAATTGTTAAGGAATTTACAATTATGTAAACAAAGCTTAAATGAATTAAAAATAGGATATTAGCAAGGAAAAGAAAATTTCTCTGATTATCCTTGCATAAACCTATTTTATCAATTGGTGTGCTAGTGAATTATGCACCATGGTGGGAAACGGCAACTTTGTTATAGCATGTCTTTAATACTAATAATTTCTGAAAAATTTCATACAAAAATACAATTTCTAAGTAAATATTTTAATGGTGAATACCAATAAAAATGGGTGGAGAGCCATTGCTTACAGCCAGATACATTAATTAAAGACCAAGGAGCAACGTCATGCATGTGAGCACGTTTTCTCTTGCTATTATACTTTAATTCAATTAAATACAACCCCTTTTATTTCAAGATATGTTGTTTTCAATTTGCATCTATTGATTCTTTCGTAAACTGCAGTGTATGCTAAGCAGGATTTATGATGTGTGCTGGTTATACTGTCTCATAAACTATTCTTAATACCACAGGCTACATTTATTTTCCCTTAGCAATTCTGTGAGAGTGTATGGTGTAACTCCCATAATCAGAAGCGTATTCATATACTATTTTATGTTAGGGGCTATAACTTCAACTTCAAATAGATGAGTACTGAACTGGATCTTAAGATTTGATCCTTTCAGAGTTTCCATTCCCCCATCTTATTGAACTCTGCTCTTACACTCTACTGTAACTCGTGTCTCACAAGCAGTAGAAGATTCTCACATTGGAAAAGTTTCCCTGAGAGGAGGTTCTGGGTGTTAAGCTGTCAGCAGATTTGGTGTCTAATGACGACTCACCTTCTGTTCCTCCTAGCTTGGGTCTCCGTATACCCTTATGCAGGTTAGGAGTAAATACTTCTTGGGCTTCCTTTAAAAGGGCATTATCCCACTCACAAGGACTCTGTCCTTCTAGGCTAATCTTAATATATAACCCCCAAAAGGATCACACTCAAGGTGATATTCAAGATATGTGATGTGGGAATGATTTCTTATTAATAAAGAAACTGCCTAGGCCCATTTCATAGGCCAACCCTTAGGTAGGCGGAGAAAACAGAACAGGATGCTGGGAGAAAGAAGCTGAGTCAGTGAGTCGCCGTGATTGTCCCACTCCAGACAGACGCAGGTTAAGATCTTTCCTGGTAAGCCAGCTTGTGAGCTACATGGATATTAGAAATGGGCTAGTCCAGGTGTGAGAGTTAGCCGAGAAAAGGCTAGATGTAATGGGCCAAGCGGTGTTTAAAAGAATACAGTTTCTGTGTAATTATTTCGGGGCATAAGCTAAGCTAGCCATGTGGGCGGCCGGGTGCCGAGGACGCAGCTCCGCCGCTCTTATTTCAACAGATATGAGTTTAGGTAGAGAACCCAATAATTCAGAATATAAGCATATAAATTTGAGACATATATTCTGGGGACACACACATGATAATATATATGATCACTTTTCTCAGTTTTCAAACCATATCCATTTGCACAGTTACAATTTCGTTTTCTCATGAAAATATAAAAATGTCTTTTGATAGACAGTGGGAGAAACTGAGACTCCCATTCTTTTTATTTTTTTACATTTACCTCCCTTATTCATTCGGATGATTGATGCCACACACCTGTCATTTAGCTTAATATTCTATTCTTGGCAACGGTTAGTCTCCATTAGCTTCAGTGGATAATGTCAGCACTGTCCGTATGATTAAACGACACTTAACAGTATGGATTTCCCCAACTGTGTGATGTCTTCCTGGTATGTCATCTCTATCCCCATTTTTATAGCCAGACATGCTGGAATTTGTCTATGCAATGAAGGGTTCAGATAGATAAATATGAGAAGGGGCGGTTTTCATTTGCCACTGGCATTGTTTAACATTCATAAAAAAATTGTTTTATTGCCCAGATGTTGGAAATTTATTAATTATCATATTGGCTCTTGGGCCTGGATCTTGCAAGAGCGATAGTAGATGCCAGAAGCTAAATAACCTTTGTTATCCTGCTGAATAAAGGATTGTTTGTGCTCTCCAGTTGATGAATTATCTCCATGCCCTGTCGTTATAAAAAGCAACTCATCTTGTTCCCTGGGCTGGCAGGAGATGAGGAGCCCTAGAGAGAGCACAGAGTCTTCCTTTCACAAATCATGTGTAGGATGTGTGCTGTGGGTCCTGTCTGGAAATTAATGTGGAAAGAACCCGGGATTGGGCAGAATATTTTCCTTGTTACCTCCTGCCATGTGATGGATTGCCACACATTTGCAGCATTGAACTTCGCCTTTACCCGTAGTAAATTATTTTCAATCCAGAAACCAATCCCAGGATGGAAAACCATACTTGTCTACACCCTTTCTAAGGAGAAGGGAAGCTTAACATTCTATTGCGGCTAAGCCAGTGTTGGCACTATCACGACTACTGTGTTAGTTTATAATAGATGCACGGATATATTTGCCTTCTAAGCTATCATTGCACATTGAAGAGAAAAGCCTTGGGTTAGCTCTTAAACTGTTGTTCCTAATAATGGATGCGTCAAAGGACCGGGGGTGTGGCTCCGGAGTGCCGTGTTTACCTAGCCCATACCACACCCTGAGAAACAGCAGCAGCACTGAAAACAAACAAATTTAAAAACTGAAAGAAAGTCAAGCAAAAGAAATGTTGGCCCAATGAGATGGGTAAAAGCATTTACCTAGTAAACCTCGCAATTTGAATTCGATCCCTGGATCCCAAGGCCAGAGGGAAGACTTGATGTCTGAAACTGTTCTCTGACCTCCACGCTTGCTGTGGCACGAAAGCGTGTATATGTACACACACAGGCACGTGCACACACACACACACATTAAAAAAATTCAAATAATTTTTGTTGATTTTTTATTAAATTTTATAAATCTTATCAAGCAGCTCTAGTTTCAGAGTCAAATGGGAGAAGTAAGGAAACCGTCTTTCTCTGTATTCCCAATGGCACAATCTCCCTGCTTCTCAAGAGGCATCTTGAACTACAGCAGGGCATTTGTTCCAGCTCACGATTTTACAGTAACACACCACCACTGTGAAAATCCGTTAGTATTCTCATGGTAGTCTGCATTTTATGGACCTGAACAGCTTTGTCCTGGGGTATCCCCTTCCTTACACTATCAGATAGAATCACATCAGCCTCCCAGACATCTTTAGTGACTCAACCTATTGAACATCTCCCAACCATGAGTTGGCAAGCGCTGATTTCTCTGCTGTTTCCCTGGTTTTGCCTGCCTAGCATGCTGCATTCTTGTAACAGAACATGATGAACTTTTTCATTATTGGCATCATTCAGTTTGAAATGTGTTGTTTAAGTTTCCTCTTGTCATTTTGTAACTTGATATTTCATTTCTTCCTCGTGCTGAATAAGTTCTCCATGGTTTATATGTACCTGAGTTAGTTTGTTCATCTAGTTATAGATATCTCAGTTGCTCCCAAATTTTGACAATTATGAGTCTAGTTGCCATAATTATCTCATACACAGATTTTTACAGAAATACAAACTTTTTTTACTTAGGTTGACATTATAGTAAGAATATGTTTTGTTTTGTGACAAAATGTAATTTTCCCCCAGGAATACCTTTTGCATTTCTAGCAGTGATAATATGATTTCTATTGATCCACATTCTCTTCGTCATTCTGTGTCACTGCTTTTGGGTCTAGCTGTTCTCAGATTGTGCAGTAGCAACTTTTCTAGATGACAGGCCCTGATGAGGGACATCTCTCCTCATGAGTGTCATCTCTCTGCACATCTTTCATGGTAAACTATCTTACTATGTTTGCCTCCTTAATTTTGTTTTATTTCTGTTATTAGAATATAACAAAACATTTCTTTCTTTCCTTTCTTCCACCCATGCCTTCCTCTAAACCTCTCCTTATGCTATTTCAAATTCATGTCCTCTTTTGTAATTGACTGTTGTTATATTAGTATACTTAATGCATATACAAAGATATTCCTAAATACAACCTACTGAGTCCATATAATGTTCCTTGAATGTACCTTTTCATGGATGACCATTTAGCATTCGATTACCAATTGGTGTGCTCTTCCCTGGAGAAGAGAACTTCTCCCACTCTTGCTATTTTTTAGTTTGTAGCCTAATTTTTAATTGACTTGACCCTTTTATAGTTAAATTTGAAGAGCCAATTCTATATATTTATTATAGCACTTTACAAACTGCATTTTTCCCGAAGGCATTCTGTGTGCTGTGTCTTGTAGCCTTTACTCTCCCAGTAGTTTAGCTATATTATTAATCATCCTATCATGAATCAGATCTTTGGTGATAGAAATGTCTGCATATTCTTCTGTGTTAACTTTTATGAGTTTTATTGTTTTTTTATTTTGTACTTAATTCTATGGTTCATCATGTGTAAATCCTTGTGAAGAATGTGTGTTCTTTGTGAAGAATCTTTGTGTGTGTGTGTGTGTATGTGTGTGTGTGTTTGAAGGCAGATGCACAAAGTTTCCAGAGCCACTGGTTGCAAGGGATGTTTACCCCTTGGTTTTGCCTTTACTACTATGTCAAGGATCAGTGCCCTGCATCTATGTGGACCTATTTCTGGGTCCTCTGCTTTGTCATATTGATCCACATTTATCTAAATTATGCCACATCACACTCTTCTCCCAGTAGCTTCATAGTAAACATTGAAGTCCAGTAATATCAATACTCAAACTTTGTTATTCTATTTAATATTGGGGTTTCAATAAAGGGCTTTTTATTTCTCCACTAAAATTTCAATGGGCACCCTCAATCTATTGGTCAGTCACTAAACTAAATGTATCAAAAAACAAAGCCAAAAGGTATGAGTCTTTGAAAGGAAGTGGTAGGAATGAGGACTTTGATAAAGATGGTGGGGGGTAAGACAGGACTGAAGGAGGAGATGATCAAAATATACTACAGGCACATATGTGATTGACAGAATTAATAAAGTTCAGTTGAATATAAGATCGACTCATATCAAATTCTGTGTTGTAAGCATGTAGTATTGATTACAGTATACAGGGTTTGTGAGTATCATTGCTTCTTTCAGACTTTTACATTTTAAAAAACCCTATAAACAACAATATATATCTTCCTTGCACAGTTGTGGATGTTTTTTACATTGACTTATTAGCAAGTATTTACAGCACAATACTCAAAAGATGTGAAAGAAAATCCCTTAAGTTGTCCTGATATGAGCAGAAAGTTTCAAATTCCTTATTGTGCACTAGAGTATTGACTGGAGCTTTTCACATATGCCTTTACCTAATAAAATAAGATCACTTGTGTTATGAATTTACTATTTTGTTTTTTCTTGTACCTTTTTAGTTGTTGAAATTATATTTGAATCATTTCTTCCTTTCCCTTGATGCCTTCCAACCCCTCCTGTGTAATCCAATCCTCATGCTCTCTTTTGAATTAATGGTCCCTTTTACTTTAATATATATATAATATACTGTAGTATATTGTGATCTCTCTCTCTCTCTCTCTCTCTCTCTCTCTCTCTCTCTCTCTCTTTCTCCCCTCTCTCTCTCTCTCACACACACACACACATCTAAATATTTAACTATAAAATGTTCACTCAGTATAGTGACCACTTAAGGTTGTATATCCAGTTTGAGGGCTCTTTCCCAGGGAATAATTTTTTCTTTAGTTCTTGATTTTAGTTGTCTGTAACTTGTTTAGATAGAGTTAAGGCCCCCCTGAGATTTACTTCTTCCATGTTAGAATATTTATTAGTGTCATCTTTGTTTGGGTCTTGTTTAGGCAGCTACATTTATGAGGTTAATGGCTGTAGTTTCTCTAGTATTTCTAGAACACACAACCCAACAGAAAACTTCCTGTTTCCCAGGCTTTAACAATCTCACAACATCCTCTTCAGCAATGTTTCCTGAGGTTTATGTAAAGAAATTGTCTTGTAGATGTATCAGTTGGAACTGGCCATCTTTTAACCAGTTGGATTTTTCTATAATGGTCTCAATTCCTGGGCAAATGGCTTCCTCTTCAGAACGTCCATTCCTGCACCCAAATCCTTCAGGGTTCTGCTGTGATTGTCCTCTCATAGTTTTGGCTCTTGCATTGGGTCTTTCATCCATTTGCAGGGGTTTGGGTTTTTTGTTGTTGTTGTAATTGTTTGTACATGGTTAAAGACACAGGTCTAATTTCATTCTTCTAAATATGATCATCAAGTTTTTCAGGAACTATTTATTGAAGATGCTTATATTTTCCAGTGTACGTTTTAATCTCTTTGTAGAAAATCAGATGACTGTAGTTATGTACACATATGTTTGGCTCTTCAATGATGCTCCATTGGTCCACATGCTTATTTTTGCGTCAGTACCGTATTGTTTTTGTTACTATGGCTCTGTGCTATATCTTGAAGTGGAATGGAAGGGAGGGAGATTAGAAGATACAAACATATATATCTTGTTTATTGCCATATGTTCTGTGTTCTCAAACAACCACTAAAATACCATCAACAGGTACAGCCCCTAAAATTTACTCAAAGATGAATAAAAATAAACCCCTTTTCTGTAAAACCTGTCCAGCCTTCGGTATTATGTAATTAGTGACTGAAATGGACTCATATGCTTTCTTTCTCAAGTTCTCATTCACACTGGAAAATGCCTTCCCACTGTACCCTTAAGTCCCAGACCCATCTTGAACACAGAATTCAAGAATAGTCTTTAAATAATGTGCACTTCATTACTTCTATCTCTCCTGTGAAATTGTTAGTGTACTCCCTGCTGCCTAGAACACAAAATTCCAACTTCAGTTTCACAACACCCCCCACCCAGTATCTGCCTACCTACACAACTTTACATGCATTTATGTAGTGATTCAGTGATGCTCCCCATACTATATGCTGCTGTTCCTTGCTTTGACATTGTAGCCTTCAGGAAGCAGATTACTGGCAGGAAATCTGTATTTTTAAATTTACAAAAACCTGATTTTAAAGCCTAGTTGTAAAATCTTTCGCCATGAGGCGGCATACAAATGCATTAAGCTCATGGGATTTTGTTCAATACCTAAGATGCTCAGGTTAGGGATACACACAGTATCGTTCCACTTGCTTGTGTTCATTTCATTCAGATATCTTCCAGTAGTCATTCAGCCACTTGGCAAGCAGTAAATTCATTGATGTAATTATCCCAAGCAGTGACTTTCTTATGCGCTAGTAATATGCTCTTGTTAATTCCTCTAATTGCTTTAGAGCATCTAGTATGGTAATGAAGGAGGGGTCTATATGTGTTGCTTTCTTGATTGTTTGAAAGACTTAACTCATCCACCATGAGATTATTAGGGTTCTTAGGTAATGCAGTGAGAAGAAAATGCAAAATATAAAACATGTTATAGCTCCTTTACTGGGAGAATGGAGCACATAAATACAGAACACTCGTTGTAGTTTGTTTGTGACTGTTGGCATCTTTGCCTGTATTCTCCAAAGATTACAAGATTTCTCTCATTCCCTTGTCTCTGATTGCTGTTATTCTCAAGTGAGAATAACTTCCTAACCACGTATGTTGCAATTCTACTCACATTGCCATTTGATGAAGCTTCTTGGTGCTAATAAAATGGATTCATTTGCAGTGTTTATCTTATATATCCTTCAAATTCATTTAAGATACACAAACTATTTATTCAGTGTTCTAACCTTTCTTACCCTGTAATTTTTCTTTCTATATTTTTTTGTTTCTGACATCTTCTCTCTTACTTCATAAATCTCAGATACTTTTATGACATTTCATTAAAATTCTTTTTCTCTTTGTGTATTTTCCTGGAGCAATCACACCATCTTCCATGGCTAGAATTTTAACTTTTATTATTATGACTCCCAAGCCTATGCCTTTTGTATAGATCTACTTTTATGAACTGTAGGCCAATCTGCATGTTTATTGGACAGTCCTTCAGAAGTAGCTCTCAGGCATGCATGGAATGCCGGTTTCAGAGACTGGTTCCTCTGTGCTCTTGTCTCAGTGCTGGGCACAGCTGTGCCACTGCTGCTCATGGGACCTTATCATACTACACTGTTCCAAAAGAGAGCTTACCATCCCACGATGGCTACGACAGGACCTTACCTTACCACATGATGCCAACAGGCATTACTGTACCACAGCTGCTGCAGCATGGCCTTGCCATACCATGGCTGCTACAACAGGGCCTTACCAACTGCTCTGTTAGATGTTACCGTGTTATGCTACTCTACATATCATGCTGTTCCAACAAAGAGATTGCCATGTCATGGTGCTCTAGCAGAAACATTAGGAATAATTCTCAACTCTTCACCTTTCCTAGATCCAAAATACCATTTACTTAAGTTCTTTAGAGTCTTTGAATCTTTTGATGTTTTATCTTTAACAGTCTCTGTCATTGTTGTTTTAGTGTGAAATCATTACCTCCTCGTCTGTTTCCCAATATCCATCTGTTATCAAATTTCTTAGAGGCCTGTGTTAATATTTCAATGACCTTGAGCTTCTTTTAGACGAGATTGGCTGAGGTCAGGGTTGGAAGGAAGTACACTTCACATTTATTTAAGGAAAGGACAATGGCGTCTCCTATTTTTAATGAATGGTCATATTATTTTCCTTTAATAGAACTCGTTCTCATACCCATTCTATCCATTCACATTTTGTTTGATGAGCATAAACTGTGAGTAAGGAACCTCTTTTCCGAGATCTCCCATTTTTGTGGCACATTATGTTATGAGACTTCCACATTGTTCCATTAGCCTGGCCATTTGCCTCTTTCATTAGACTGAATGCTCCCGGAGAGACCAGGCCCTGGTCCTGACTCCTCGGGACAGCGTTTCTGTATGGTATTCCATTAAAGGAATGCCATGCAGTAGATAATCTATTACTTCCCTTTGTTGGGAAACAAGACTAAGCAGACTGGAAACAATGTAACTGGGAAAGACTTATATTGTCTGCAGCTCTCTCCTGTAAGATTTTGGATATTTCATTGGAAAGAGGAGAATCTTCTGTAGGAGACGTGGGAAATAAGGAAGTAAAGGGAAACAGCAAGGGTGCCATGTAAAAAGACTAAAGAGAAGAGAAAAGCTCTGCTATTTTAAACATTTCTAGTTCATTTTTAGCTAATATATACACATATAGATGATACACAATTCCAAAGTGCACCAGTGAAGACAATAAAATTGACTCTCCTTGTCTCCTCTTCTAGCTGGCTTTTGGCGTCCATGTACAACACAACTATCACTAATCACCTTTGTGTTATTGTGCCATACACATACATGAATGTCCAATACTGACATGTTTCTTTGTATATGGTTGTTTAAAGAATTTTACAGGGTTAGCAACAGAGTAAACACTTTGTTTCTGTTTAGTTTGATTTTTCTATCAACTGTATATTATTTCTCCACAATATATTTATTCACTTGTCATTTATCATGTATGTATGTATGTATGTATGTATGTATGTATGTATGTATGTGTATCCCAATATACTATCTATAGATGCATCTTTTCTGTATCATGTATCAATCATCTATATATTGTTCACCATATGTAATTCTATCATCTATCAATCATTATCAGGTCTATAGTCTGTATGTCTATCTATCTACTCAGCACAGTTATTGGCTGCTTGAGTCCTTTATATCTTGTATAACTTTATCACATGTATATGGGTGCACCATATCTTATTCAGCCTACTCTATATCCTGGTGAGCAATTAGACTGTGCATAAGTTTCCACAATAAGAGACTGCTTACAGTATACACCCTAAAATAAACATTCTTGGACACATGGAAAAGGAATGCATATTAATTATAAGTGTTAGGTTGGAGAAGGGAAATGCTTAATCTTAAAAGCCCTCTTGAGCTATCTGAGACTCTGCTTTTTAAAGCCATGCCACAGAGTTCTTCATTTGACTTTCTGGGCAATGACATCAATGCTAGGCAACCAAGAAACGTACTGTTGCAGCAAATTGATAGTTAAAGTATCCCAGTTTTATTTGAATTTATACAACTTATTGCTAAAATAAAATTGTTTTTACTAAACCTAAGAGTTATGTTGTGGATGCTTCTATGAGAGTTGGAAGATTTGTCTCAAATTATTTTTATTTAGCTATAATGGCCTACAAATATTTACATATGAATCTGTAGTTATATACATATGTACTCATAGTTTATAAAAATTTACATATGAGAGTGTATGTGTGTGTGTTTTTGCATCAAAATGCTAAATTTATTTTAAGTATCCTCATTTATTTCTACCTTTCTGACTCTGCTCAGAGAGTTTTCACCCTTCAAAACATCTTTTAGTTCTTTGAAATCAATTTTTTCACTTGCCATTTTAATGTCTCTAAAATTTTCGTTTTATTTGTTTCTTTTGAGATTATATTTTAATTACAACACTTCTTCCTTTCCTTCCTCCAAACCCTCTCTGTTCACCTTCAAATTCAGGGCGTTTTTTTATCAATTGTTATTACATATATATAGGTATTTGTAAGTGCATATATATTTCCAAATATATCCGAATTAGTCCATATAATCTAACTCATATGTATGTTTTCAGGCTGACCATTTGGCACTGGATAACCCATTGGTGTGCTCTTCCTGGAGAAGACTGCCCCTTCCACGCCCAGGCTTACACATTTGCCTGCAGTTCTTTGTATAGGGCTAAGACATTATGGACTTTTCCTATGCATTTTGGCATAGTCATTGATGTCATCTTTGTTTAGTTCACATTTGAGAGATTTTCATCATATTTTTTAAATGTTGATTAGACTTGTGTATATCTTCTGAGGTTATGAAGCAAAACAATCTTACAGGAAAGTTTCTGATCTTTGGCTCATACAGTATTTCTTTCCCCTCTTCTTCAATGTTGCTATTGCAGAATGTTTTTAATTGCTTTAACACAAACTTATCACATCTCTGTGAGCAATTTTAACTATTTATGTTACATTTAAATCACTGACTTAGTGAAACTTTATTTTGTTTTAGGGTGTGAGAACATATACAACTTTTATTTTTCAAATATTTCCAGAGTATCCAATATCATCCACCATTGATATATATTTTCTTATTAAGATGATGCTGATCACGTCTTAGGTTTCCATATTATTTATTTGCAGTCATTTAATCTAGTCTTCTCTTATGTCCTTCCTAATCAGGGCAATTTGTGTGTGTGTTGTATGTATGTGTTCATATGTGTGTGATGTGGGGGCTAGAAGTTGAGAGATGTTGTGTTCTATTGCTGTCCATCTTATTCTTTGAGTTGCTGTCTCTCACTGAAACCTCAACTCCCTGATGGGGCAAGACGAGATGTTTGATCAGCCCCAGGAATCTAAATTAATTTAATTTAATTTAAATAATATTACTAGATTTTTTTCACTTTAGTTATCTTTGGTAAGTTATATTAATATTTTTCATAATATTTTGCTTTTCTTGTGATTCTAAAGGAAATCATACTTGGCATTTTAATATGCTGCTGGATTAGGATTGTGCTTTTCTTAATATGATAGAAATAAATGCAAATATATATTGGTATGAGACTGAGTGAATATGGGTCTTTATTATTATTAACCTTGGTAATGCCGCTGAAGTAAAATGAGTGATGATTTATTTAGTTAAGCAATTTGAAACCTACCACAGACACTGACCACTCTATCTACTGATGGGTGTACTCAGAACACAGAAATGACCTTGTTTTTGTCTTTTGTGACTCACAGCAGAGTCACACACAGTAGGCTAACTACAAAGAGTGCTGAAATCATTCACAGACAGTTTCAGCTTTCAGGAGCTCGGATGTCTCAGTAATGTGGAGATTGAGGAAGGCTTCAGGAGCTGTGGTATTTGGGCTGCTTTGAAATTTTAAGTCTGAATTCTCATTGGAAGTAGAAGTAAAGAAACTTAAATAAAAAGAGGACATGTGGGCACATGGAGTTATACTAGTGCACGGGAAACTGACGTACTTGAAACATGTACACTGAGAGCCTAGCAATTAAGGTAAAGACACTTACTGTAAAGCAGAAAAATTACTTATGCAGCCTAGACAGAGAGAAGAAATAGCTTGAACCTAAAAGTGGGTTGTAGACCTGCTTCCACAAATAGACTTAGCAAAAGTGAAGGGCAAAAGAAAGGTCTTACTTCATTAACTTAACCACCTTAGATGACATCACAGTTCTTTACCCCAAGAGTAGGAACTAACAGGACCAAATATGACAAAGGACATGAGAAGCTGTTGTATGCCAGAGAGCAGGGCCCTTTGGACATCCTGATCATGTGACCTCCAGGGGAAAGCAGGTCATTCCTTATACTGAGAGAGGTTGTGAAATGTACGAGAGAGTCCTGATATGAGTCGGTGTAGCTGCTATGTAACATGATTAATGAACACCCAGAGTTAGATTTTGGGATTTGACCTGAAGGTCAGAAAAGCAAAACAGTCAGCCACTGTCTCTTATCTCTACCTAAGTCTGAAATGGTGATCCTGCTTTCAGGAACCTCAGAATGAGATTGTGTCTGAGAGCTGTCTCCTCCTGTTTTATATTCCTTTCTAGGGGTGGAATTGAAGGCATGCACCACTATTCCCTGGTTTCTATGGCAAACTAGTGTGGCTACTGGGGTTAAAGGTATATGTCATCACTACCTGGTCTGTAAGGCTGAGCAGTAGGCCTACTTGACTCTCTGACCTTCAGGCAAGCTTTATTTATTAAAAGACAAATAAAATATCACTACATCTACTCTTTACATCTAAAATTTAAAAAGACTATAACTAATATAAGAAAACTATATGCAATGAATGCAATAACTATATTCATTATATACAGGTAATAAATACATCAACAATGTCTAATACATTTGCATTTGACAAACTCAGAGAGAATGCTCCCCATCTATCCGAGTTCAAAGTCTTATACCTAATTTACTTTCTATCTTAATTCACTTTCTGCATCAAGAAAACAGGAAAATTATAACTATCTAGTCTTCAAGCCCGTCAGAGACCCAGGAGGAAATAATAGTAACTGAGTAAGCAGGAATTGCAAACAAGTAACTTCCAAAAAAAATGTGAAAAATGACAGAAACAGCCGACTGTCCAGACAGTCACCTGAAATTTCTTTGCAACATTAGTCTACAGACCTAGCATATTTGATAGGATTTTCTGTGAAGCAGGATATTCTCTCTCTCTTTTTTTGACAATGTTTGGCAGTCACTTTCTTTTGTGTCCTCCTTATCCAATTATAGCAGAATATTGTCAGCAGTTGAGGCAAGGATATTTCCTTGCCCAGAGATTTACTTTTTCCACAAAGAAAATAAACTCCATGTGGAGTTTCTTCAATTCCCATTATGTTCTCGGAAGTAGATTGGTGCTGCCAGGAGCAGACATGTATCACTGTCATATAAAAGAGCTTGTGTTATTAAAACATCTTAAATGCCATGTTCTGTAGATCTCTAAAGTGTTTGAAGAAGATATATCTTTGTTTGACCTTGAAAACATACCTAATGGGACTACAAGTTTGATTATAAGAAGTGACTAATGACTAACCTGTATTTCCTTATTATCCTAAACAATTGTTAATAACAACTTTCAAAGATGAGAAATCTGCACTACATTGTTAAATGAGCTGTGTAGGTACAATACCTTGAACAAGATTGAAAATGTATGTACAGTATGTTTTAACAAAATTAATCTCAAATATGTATCAATACACAAAATTCATATACAATATACAAAATCCAATCCAATGAAAACATTTAAAACTAGTAGTTGATTTTTAAAAGTAGATTCAATAATCTATCTTTTTATCTTATCATATCTATATCCTCCCCTTTTTTCAGAATAGATTAAATAATTTACACTTCTATCATATCTATTCTATCATATTCTATATCATATCTATTCTATCATATCTATATTCCCTTTTTTCTTTTCAAAGCAAGAAACTTGAGTCTAATTTTCTTTGTTTATCTTTTTTGCTGACCATTACAAATAATAACTTGTAACCAACATCCCTAAACAATGACAAATATCCATAATCCATTGAACAACCAAACACCACCCACTCCATTTTTTGGGAATATGGGCATCCTATTCTTAAATTTGCTTCCTGCTGCCTAGGGCCGAGGGTATATTTAGGAGATCCAGAAAAGAAAAATTTTTGGTTAATTGTCAAGTCCTGAGAGAAGTAGCTTTATCATCTGCTATTCAGTCTCTGAGTAATGAGAAAGTGCAGGGTTTGTCTCAAATCCTGGTTGGAGTAGTCTGTTAGGATGGATCATCTCAGCCACCATGAAATTCTCCTGAGCAGTTTATAGTCAAAAGTCAATTTTTAGGTGGTATTTCTTCAGCTTAGTACTGTTTTTATTGTCATTGTGGGGCCCCTTCGTCCTTATGGAGACTTCAAAGGCTGCTGTTAGGCATGCTCATGGCTCATTGTAGAAAACTGAGAGAGACTCAAACCCAAAATCATGTACAAAAAGGTAGATGGAATATTTTTCTCGAATTAGTTAGCATTCTATATGACTATTAATATCATGACAAAAAGTTTAAAAAAAAATATATATCATATATAATACTTAATATATTATGCATAATATATTCTATATACTATTATAGTAATTATTATATATAATATATATTTATATTCAACTACTGCTTAATGTTTGGAACATGTATTAGTGTGGGTTTCTACTGCTGTGACAAAAACAAGCATTTATTTCAGCTTGTCATCAATGAGACAGCACAGAGAGATCTGAAGTTCCATTCTGTGAGAGGAAAGTCAAAGCAGAAACCAGGAGGCAGACTAAAGCCGAGATGATAGAGGAACCCTACTCGCTGTCTTACTTCTCATAGCTTACCTGGACACCTTCTTTTTTAATCACCCCTAGGCACCTCCCCAGAGATACTTCCTAAAGTAGGCAGGGCCCTTTTCTATTATTTAGCAATTGAGAAAATGCTCAGTGGAGTTGCTTCTTGGCAATCTAATGAAGACATTTTCTCAGTTGAAGTTCTTCTTCCTGGATAAAGCTAGTCAACCAGAACAGAAGGCATATGTTGTCCCTAAACTTCACAGCAGCCTTGGGAGATAATCATAGCAGAAGTGAGGAGCCATACATACTACGCAATTTGTCTGAACCAAAAATCTGGTAAATGATAAAGTTTGTATTAGAAACCTATACTGATTATACTCAGTGGCTTATAACTAGAAGAAAAAGAAAGAGGACATGAAGTTGGAAGAATATATTGGAGAGAGAACAAGAGGGTTGAATTGATTAAGATATACTGGACTGGTAAATTTATATAAAGACTGAAATAAAGTAGGTCTGGCAACATCCTCTTTTGCAAAACATTTTTTTAAAGACCCATGCAATGAGAAAAAAAAAATCCTGTCTGTTGGGTGCTAGAGTGCAGTCATATAGCAGAAAGAAGCACACCAGACAAAACTCAGTAATGTCCCATGAGGTCAGCCAGTGTTCTGACAAGGATTTTCTGTGTAGCTTTGGAGCCTGTCCTCGAACTTACTCTGTGGACCAGTTTGGCCTCAAACTCACAGAGCTCCACCTGACTCTGCCTCCTAAGTGTTAGGATTAAAGGTGAGTGCCACCACTGACTGACTTGGACTTAGATCTTGATGAAATTCACAAGCACTTCATTTGTGCCAGGGTGTACTAAATGCTTTATAGCCTTCTTTCTTATGATAGCACTGTAGCTCAGAAGTAGGGGAGTACTGTGGTTATGTGATGAATGAATAAACATGTGGATGTTAAACAAAGTCGGGCTAATGAGAGCCCAGGTATCTTTGATTCCTATGTTTTTTCTGTATCACTGTGCCTGGGATTCCACATTCTGAACCACCTATCTGTCCACATTGGGTCTTGTCCTTTAATTTATTTTGAATCCCTGGGATTGAATGCGGGAACTTCTGAGTGCTAGGCCAGCAGTCTACCATGTCACTATTCCCCCCCGCCCCCCCCCTCACTTTTTACTTTCTGTTTTGGCAAATGGTCATACTAACTTCCTGAGACTGCCATTGAACTTACGCTGTTCCTGCCTCCACTCTGAGGAGATGGGACTGCCGATTTCACCGGCATTCGAGAGATGAAGGAACTGAACACTCTGCTGGGCTGAATGCACAGTCATCCTGCACATTAGAGCATGTGAGTCATAGGCTGAGTGTGAAAGAAGGCGGTCACACAGAGAAGAAATACCTTGACCTCTCACACGGAAATTATTTGTGAGAGTAATTTCCTGAGGCAAGCTAAGTTTACCTACTTAGCTCCTTAACCACATGAATTATAATGTCCATTGTCTTTATTAATATTTCCTATTGGGAGCCACAGGCACTGTCCTTCTATCCGCAGAGAATAGTACTGGGCTGCCACCCCAGGAGTTAGTGAACTGACGAGTTCAGTTCCTCATGCTTCACCTCGAAGAGTCTATTATGACACTAAACCAATGTTGTTTTTTTTTTTCGTTAAAGTCAGAAAATAGATCTGAAGTCACTTTTATGTTCATATCACTCTTTATCAATTACTTAGGTTATAATTATTTTCAATGTTTTGTGCTTTAGTTGAAACTATTACCTTTTTGCTTTCCTGTAAAGACCATTGCTAGTTTACCCTCCTGATCTGATTTTGGTGCATTTTTGTTTCTTTGTTTTTCTAAAAGTATTATTGATTATCCATTGCTATGAAAATATTGTATTAATTAGCCAACTCTCATTTTTTTTTATTCCATTTAAACTCCAGCTATCCATAAAACCCATGTCTCCATTCAGTGAAGCCCAAGTAACCAATTATTTAAACATTTAATTCTGCGCTGATCAAAGACTTTATCATTGATTGGCAGTCAATCCACAGTTTTATCTTTGGAGTTCTTACTTTAAGCCTCCAGATGGGACCCTGGATCCCTGTCTAAGTCCTCAGCCACTTTCTGCCCTCACAACTCTCATGAAAGTTTTATTTCCTTCATTTCACAGACCCACAAATGTGTGTTTTCTCTGTTGGCTTTCCCAGCTCCTCCACGGAGAGGTGGCTCTTTCTTACTGAAATGTTTTCTACTTTTCTTTCCGGATTCCATTTCACTCATCTCATTGCTTCAGTTTCTCTTCACTACATTTCCTTTGAAATTCCATTAATTTGGTCCCTCAGCTCAGGAGCTGACCAAAGCTGCATTTTGAAATGATGCTAATAATCATTCTTACCAAATCTCAATGCTCTTTCTTCTGATTTTGTCTTCTTTCACTCTGGATGATGTTAGAAATATTTAAAACTCTGTCTTCACTTCTTCTGCATTTTCTCCATCCTGTAGATCCTTGCAGAGACGAGTAGACATGTATTATTAGCCAGTTGAGATATATATTTTATTTAGAACAAATAATAATAACTCATTTCTTGAGCCCCAGCTTTGGGTATTTTAAAGTGTAGTTTTGTCTTATGCATTGTATCCCAGTCTTTTAATTACATTTAATGTACAATGCTCTGTGCTAGATTTGACTCATGTTTTTTTCAGTGCCTGGAAGAAATATTGGCTATCTTAAACCATGTCCATTTTAAAGCAAGTGAGGATTTACCAAACTTCCTTCTTTCTCTGCCACTTTTCTAATTAAATATACATGTGTTTCTAAGTAATATGATTGAAAGAATACTATAAATTGTCTATTTTCATAATATATTTAATATATACATTATGACTATATATATACATATATATTCGCTAACAGAGCAACTACCCACCTATGACTACTGAGCACTTGAAATATTTTTATTTCTATATGCTTCTTCTTGTAGTTGTGTGTGTGGGGGTGAATGGGTATTTTCATGTGCATGGTTATATGTGTATGTGAAATTGCGTGTGCACAATGTGTGAGCCTGTATTTGGAGGTCTGAAGTTCACCTGTGTCTTCTTTGACGACTCTTTATTAATCGAGGCAGGGTCTCTCACTCTCACTGAACCTAGAGCTAGAGCTTACCAATTCAACTACTCTGATGAGCCAGCTTGTCCTTCCTTTAGAATTCAGGGATTAGGATTACAGGTAACTGCCAAACTTGTCCAGCCTTTACATGGGTTCTGGGGAATCTGCATTCTGTTGCTCATGCTTGCTTGACAAGTACTTTATTAACTGAGATATCTCCATCACCCTTTTATTTTTTTAAGATATGGCTGTTAGACGATTTAAGATTACATATGTAGTTGAAGCTTTATTTTTAATGGGCCATGATGGTATAAGCTATGCTTCAGGTCATAATTGCCATTCTAGGGATTGATAGTCACATGAGATTTCTTCTCCTCTCCATTTCATATTTATTGACAATTTCCCGAACATTTTGCCCTTTATCCCTTTATCCCAGGACTTCAGTTGATGAAGCAAACACCATTTCAGAGTTTATCAGGCAGCAGGATCTCAGATAATTTTTCACTAATTATGAAACACTTATATGTGGAGATCACTCATTTTAAATTTCCATTCCCAGCTTATTGGCCAACATTGGCCACATGGTCAACACGACAACAATAGTATCAAGGGGCATCCCTGTAGAAACAAAAGAGAAGAATATATGAAAGCAGAAAGTTGTTGCAAATGCCACCAATGACTATTAGAGGATCTTCTAGAAATTTCATTATGTTGTTCTGTCCACTAAATATAGTCTATTCAATAAAATGACCTTTATTGTCTGCTTACCCGTAGATCACTCTTTAGATATGCTACTTTTATAGCATTTTTATGGTACAATAATTATATAATACCATACAATATAATATTTTATAATATGATTTAATCTGTATAACTACTTTGCATTATTTTTCATTTAAGATAAATTGCTAGTTATAACTGAGCAAGACACAGATAACTGTAACAGTTCAGTTGAATGTATATTCTAAAATCTAGGAGAGCAAACATTGAGAAGTTGTTATTCAACCTCTCTACTTACAGATCATTTATTTTCCTTCTTTTTTGTACTTTGGATTATTCTGTTGATTACAGAGATGAGCGTCCAATTTAGCTGAGACTTCATAGCAATCAACACTGTTGGGAGCTATAATCACCAGAAAAACACAGTGTTCATGAGTGTGGTGGCAACTACCCTTTTTTCTGAGACATCACTGATGTTAAAGTCACATGCTTCTACAAAGTGAGGCCTGGTATTATATTTCCTAAAATTCACAGATGATTATATCAGAGGATGTTTGTGAAAACAGAAATAAAGGATCAATACACTGTGACAATGTTAAAGCCTTGCTTTGTACCCCAGCATCATGAAAGATCCCTTAAGATACAATTACTAAATCAGAGGTTATGTTGATGATTTTAGTAAGGTAAATGGGCTTTCGAGGGTGGTTTTGTCAGGTGAAAGCATCTCCACGGTCCTGCTTCTTAAGTGACTTAATGAAAACATTCACAGTTACTAAGCCATATTTTCCACTCTGAGGAATGGAGTAATCCTTAGCAGGTGGCTTGACCTGTTCCTAACTGACATCTGGAACATACTGCTTGAATATCAAAGCTTGTTATTATGAATGTGGTATCATGTAACTCTTTTCTGCTAACATTACTTTTTACTTTGTAAAAGTGCTTTTGTTATTAGTTATCTCTTGTTAGTTTTTACCTAGCATTTAGCCTGTACACACTGTACCAATGGGCCCCTCTTTACTGAATCTCCAATGCCTTTAATATGATTCCTTAATCTTCATAGTAAGAGGTTTTCATGGACTCTTCCTATGCTCAAAATCAAAATTTTTTGTCTGTCTGTTTCCCTATTTTCTTAATATTTTGTCAATGACACTTTCATTGTAATATTTGCTACATGTGCCCTTGAATTATAGACATCTATACATGACTATCAAAATATTAGGCTTCTTAGGACAACAGCAACCATTCTAAGAATCAAATAAAATGGATGGAAGACATGGTCCGTACTAAATTTGTTAATCTATTTATACAAATTAAAATTTCTAAAAGACACAAAATAGAGGTCCACTGTGTTCTTGTTAATGAATAAATATGTGAAGTTAAGACCTTTAAGTGCTCATGACTGTAACAACAGTAAGATGCAGACCCAGGACTCAAAGTATAATTTGGCCCCTGCCTAGGAGTAGTGTTCTGAACCATTGCCTATGTGTACTGTACGAGTGTTACAGCTTAGGAGGGAACGGTAGCCTGACTTGTCAGGAAGTCAGACTATTCATGAAGCCAGGGTGCAGTGAGGCTGGTCTCCCTGCAGGATGGAGCAATCCTGCTCCTCTCTTAGAGAGAGCCATTAAAGCTGAGCTCTGCTCTGTTCTCCTAAGGGAACATTCTAACTGAGCTATCCATTTCTTCTACTGTTCTCCTCAGCTCCTGCCCAAGACATTACTT
>NC_022009.1:89004861-89010279 GCF_000317375.1 Microtus ochrogaster | reverse complement strand
ATTGGGGGAGGGGGAGGGAAATGGGAGGAGGTGGCAGAAAAGAGACAGAAATCTTTAATAAATAAATAAATTAAAAAAAGAGAGTTATTTGGGAATGAGAATTGAAGATATTGGCTGCCTCTGCCAGGGTGGGAAAGGACAGTTCATAACTGAACAGGTGGAGGGGCTAATATAGGGCTGTATAGGTGTAGAGCTTTCCTGGGGAGAAGATTTTATGCCCAGGGATTTGTTGGTTTAGGAGTTGACTCTCGTTTCAGGGACAAACCATTTTATTGGTCCTTTTTAGTCTTTTGGCTCTATTTTTAAGGCTGAGGTATATTTCTTTCACTGGCTCCGGTTCTAGGGCCAAAGTATGTTTCTTTATCTCTGGTTTCAGAGTCAGGGTATATTTCTTTGGTTCTGGGTTCAGGGTTAAAGTGTTTCTTTCACTGGCTCTAAATTCAGGGCCAGAGTATGTTTCTTTCACTACCTCTAGTTTCCCGGCCAGGGCATGTTTCTCTGCCTGGCTCTTTTACCCTACATATTGTTGACACCCTGTTAATTTCTTCTACAATTCTGTTTTGGGGGCTTTTCACAATGTTTAAAGAATGCAATTAATCTGTGAATAAATTCAAGTGGTATGAAGCAACATGATTTTATTCATAAAAAACTCATATTATTCACATAAGAACTAAATTACAGAGTGATCTATCTTTCCCTAGTTATGGGGCAGGCTGCCTTGGACTCTTGAGGTCAACTCTAATCCATTATGCCACACTGTTGAGCTTCTTTGTAAAACCTTGCATTCCTGCTTTATTTCATAATTTATCTATATTATTATGCTTTTTAGTCAAACATTGTTTTGAGGTGGCTGTATAAAATATACAAAATTGCAATACGAGAAAAGAGTAGTCAAAACAATCATACAAACAAAACAAATAGGACAAGAATATGATTACCTACAAAGCCAGTGTTCAAGTATCTCCAGATAGTGGGTAGGAAAAGACTTCAAATTTGATATCTTTATACTAGCATACATTAAAAATATAATCTTTCTGAAATTTAGTATTCCTCTAATAGAAAAGACTACCCACACAAGGAAAATTTGTTAACACATCTGGAAACTTCTTAGAGTCATGAGGGGCATTCTACATCAAATTCCTTGTGTTCCTAAGGGCTCTTAGTAAGGTCTGTGATTGTAAACATCAACACAACAGAACTCACTTGTTAAGCAGTGTGCATCTCGGTGAAGCATCTGTCTAGTCTGCTAGTATTCCTGAACATCAAGCTTCAGCTGGCAGGTCAAGTCTACTTGGTGTGTCAGCATCTGTAAGATAAACAAGAGCTAGAACCCAGCTAAATAGACTGTGGCTAGTTTTCTAAGCATATCAGACACACAGACTTGGGTGAGATGGCCAGAACCGTGTGATGATAACCACATAATCAACTCACTTTTGGTGAGAATTACTTTCAATATAGTTTCATATGGTTTTAATACATGTTTTTATTTCAATATTGTTTATTCAATAACTGTGGTAAACCTTTTCCTTTACTGTGGTATACATTTTTATTTTCTGTTGTCAAAATAAATAGAAGAAATAGGTGGTCAAGTGGTTATGAAGTGCCAGACTTCAAAATAGACACATAATTTGAAGAAGCACAAGCATCTTTGGAAGGAATTGAGAATGTGTGTGCTGTTATCAGATTATCTTATTTTCCTGAGACCTATGGCCTTGCAGAGTTATACGGCTAATTGAAAGCTTAGCTCAGGTTCCAGAATTTTAATGTAGCAAAGTCTTGTGGCTAAGTAGCATCAAGAAGTAGTCCTTCCTTAGCTTGGAGAACATAAGCTAAAACTTCTGCAAGATAGAGACCTTAGGAAACTGTCTGACCCAGGGAAATGGTTCCTCTCTGCCCTGCCTGGCCTACTGGGATCTGTGGCATGTGGATCTAACTGGCCATCTATCTGCTGCTTTCTGAGAAGTGACCAGATACAGCCATAGAGTTTATAGTTAAGATGAGTGCTCGGATGGTTGGTTTATCATCACTAATAACTAGGATTTAATTGTATTTCAGTTGTGACTTTAGATTTTATTTGCTTTCAATGTAGCTTACCTGTTAATTGTCTTTATTCTTTGAGTATTAACACTTGTAAATTAACATTTGAGGGCTTGAGTTAACAATGATCTTTTGAACCTTAGTGTATTTAAACTTATATTTAAGCTTACAGCATCATTGCATATATCTCAGAATTACCCTCATTAGAGTATCATTGTTTTTAAAATACACATTTGATTGTTGACAGGGTTGAATGGATAAAGAGGCTTTCTGTGAAGCTGAATGCCTCGTTTTAATTCCTCAAAAACCACGTGATGAAAGGATGACCTCTCCATGTGTGCCTTAGCATGCTCATAACATACAATCAATAATGTAAATGAAATTAAAATAAAATGCATGACCACTATGCTGAGTTAAGAAATACCATGTATAAACTAGTAAAGCAAAATAGAAATTCTTTAATCCATGAGATGCCTTGCTCTGGTAACACAATGTTGAAGAATGACTAGCTAAATTTCTGTGATTTGTTCTTCAAAAATCAGAGCTAATAGTTACCTTGCATCACTTCATATTTCAGAAGTTCTTGTTCAAGGATTATTTTTCTAATGCTCAGTAAAAGGTTAATACCAATTTTTCACAAGAACAGCAGTTTTCTGCAAAGAGTATCAGGACCTTAATGCCTAAATTCCAAGAAGCTGTTGCTGTAATGTCCAACAGGGTCTACTGAAAGTTCCAGCAGAATGCTTCTCTGTCATTGCCCCTTCAAATGCCACTGGATCTACCAGATCACGGGGCTCAATTGGCAAAGAAGCTTGTTAAACAGTCTGGACTGGCAGTCTTGTTTCCTATCCTGTACTTTCTCAAAGCTGGCATCTTTAGGGACCTATGGGAAGCAATTCAGTGCAAAATGAGGTATTTTCTGTCTCCAAAATATGACTTGTTCTACAAGATATTGTGTGTCATCTGTGGTTGTAAAAGGAAAAAGCATATTTTTTTGTTTGTTTTTTGTTTTTTGAGACAGGGTTTCTCTGTGGCATTGGAGCCTGTCATGGATCTTGGAAAACACATTTTTTTAAGTCTCACATGGATGTAACACAGGCCACTTTCCCTCTTCTGTTCTTGGCAGTGACTAGTTCCACAGATGGTGGCCATTTCAAACAGGGTTGGGAAGGGCAACCCTGCCACCATGCCAGTGGTCAGAGCACATCTGATGAGCAGCACTGAGGACTGAGATTTATTCCAAACACTACCAACTTCTAGACCTGGGGATATATATATAGCCAATGATAGTTTTTCTAGTTTTAGCACTTTGTGTGTATATTTTAAAGTACATTGATAATTCAGTTGTTTGACATTATACTTTTACTCCCTGGTATGAAATTAAAGTATTTAGCGAATTCCTACCATTAATATTTTTTGTTTCATATACTGTATTCTCTTCCCCACTACCTTATTTTCGTAGGGAACTAATTGAAGATGAGCTTATGTTTTTTTTTTAAAGGGGTCTATTCTAAGAATGACAAACATATGAGCACTCTGCTTCTGAAAAGCAGAATAACAGGGTCTCTGGACAGAAGCCTACAGGAACATAATATACCAAGACTGAGAGAATACAAACAAAATTGAGTCTGTGGGAGAGGTATTTGGTGGAGGTGTAAAACATACTGCTCTTTTTAAATTGTTGAAGTATTTTCCCCTTATGGAAGCCCAGGGGATATCTGATTTATAAGGGGATGAAATGTTATCCTTATGTTTGATTGAAGGTTATAAAAAAAAACCCTATTTCCATCATCATTGTAATAATCATTGCTTATTATTTTGGAAAGTTCAGAGGCAGCTTACATAAATATAAATGTAAATATATAAAATTGAATATTGTAAAAATTGGCACAAGGAGATCAGGGGTTATTAATATGCTGTCTACTTTGACGGGAGAATAATCAATGCATATGGTCTGCGCTTCATGACATTTATTTTTTATTTTTGTTTTTTTCGAGACAGGGTTTCTCTGTGGTTTTGGAGCCTGTCCTGTAACTAGCTCTTGTAGACTAGGCTGGTCTCGAACTCACAGAGATCCGCCTGCCTCTGCCTCCCAAGTGCTGAGATTAAAGGCGTGCGCCACCACCGCTCGGCGCTTCATGACATTTGAAAAGAAGAGTTGGCTAACAATGTTTGCGAGGGTTGATGTACCTGCCTAGAGTCTGAGAAGGACAGTGCAGTTCCATATGAGTTGGGGACAGACCTGAAGGAGCATGCAGTGGTGTTTGTTTTCTAAAGCTTTGTCTTCTGAACTCATCTTTATTCCGCCCCCACATTCTACTGGCAGTTTCATTTTATTTAGAAAAGTTTTCTTCAATATAGTTCATGACTGGGATGAGCAGGGCCTCATTTGTTTTCATGCATGCAGTGTTCTGGAAGTGAATGGTATTACAGTTGCTTCATTGCAAACCTGATTTTTAAAGAAGAGTTTGTGATACCGCCCGTGAATCCGATGTTGTTAACTTTCCTGAGGGTCTACCTCAGTACAGAATATTTTTTCATTATTTTTGCTGAATATTTGATCTGTCCTTTCAGAAAATAAATATGCAAACAAATAAAAAGCAAATACATATTCTCGCCCAAGTAAATGTTCATTTTATCTGGTTATATACATTACAGTTACCTATTTTGTTCTATATTTATTTATTTATTTGTGTGTGTTTCCTTGTCTGTATGTGAGCTGTATCTGTGCCCATGGAAATCACAGAGAACTTCCACTGCACTGGAACTGGAGTTACAGAAGGTGGTGAACTGCCATGTGTATGCTGGATATTAACCCCTGAGTCATTTCCCCAACAGCTATAATACTTTTAATAGTATGCCCCCAATTCCACTCTATTTTTCCCCTTTTCTCTCATTCCTTGATTGTGTTGTGTGTTAGGTCTCCATGTTGAACCACTCTATTAAGTATTTTCTCTTTTCTACTTTATCTTTTTTTTATAGCACATTTGCACTCCTTTAGGGATATTTTCTTAAATTTCATTTTTCTTTTAATGAATATTTGTGTCTCATTTACATAGGATGCTCTTGCTTTGTGGAGGCATACTGATCATTGACCTCAAAATACCAATGATAAATATTTTTAAAATCATACTAATTTTATTTTTATCTTAATATCTATTGGAGTTAATTTTTTATCTTACCATTTGCTTGTATTTTTTTCCATCTCCCAACACAATTCTCCTAGAATTCTAATTAATCATTGATTATTTATATAATTATATATGAGGAAAGTTCCAGTATTAAATTCTACACTTCTTAGTGAGCATCCATAGAGTTAGCAAGGCTATTCTGAAACAATAGAGCTCTACCTGGGTTTTGCACTTTCACTATTACCTCACA
>NC_022009.1:88995361-89004605 GCF_000317375.1 Microtus ochrogaster | reverse complement strand
CTTTTACTTGTGAGTTAATTAGAATATATATATATATACATATATATATATATGTATATATATATATATAATCTTTAAAAGACGAAATGGCAAGAAGAAATCTCTAGAAACTCTGTTTCTGGACAGAATTAACTATGCATTGTTTTGTTATGACAAGAAATCTCTCATTAAAGGTCCATAAATCTCACAGGATGAGTTGTCCTTTTATATTTGATAGAAGAACCATTATTCTTCACTTATTTTAACATGGAATGAGTGTTGGGCTGTAAGTTGTGTTGTTGCATGAGGTTTTTTGTTTAGAGACTTCCATTTAGTCTCCTCTTTCCTACCCATTTCATAAACAATTATCTATTATCATGAAAGATAATGTTTCTCTTACTCTATTCAGGTCTGGCCATATGTTTACTAAATCTTTCATTTTCCAGTGACTGCAAGATGTGTGCTATTATCCAAGTAGTTGTAACTACTGTATTTTGAATATTTCTCCTAAGGTTTCCACCAGTCCTGTCCAGGTAACGTTGCAAGTCTTCACCTCTCATGTCACACGAGCTGGCATAGCAGATTGTCCTGAACAAAGCTCATGGCTCCCTGCTAGGTTTGTCTCCCTCTCCTGCTTCTCTGCCTAGATGAATGCATGATCTCTCTGAATTTGCTCCATTTCAGGATCATGTACTAGAATGTCCTTCTTGCATATTAAATGTCAAAAAATGATGTCTTTGAACCTAAAATCCTCTTCCAGAAAATAAAACCTTGCTATTATAGCTCCTATCTAATTTTACAACATATGTTCCGATTTTCTACTTTTTCCTAATAGCATAGCACTCAACAATGTTCCACAAAGATAGCAATACGGATGTGCTGCTAATAAAATCTGTCATTTGGAAGCAGGGCTTCCCTGGCAGAACCTACTAAGATCTTCGAGCATTTTCAAAATAATGACTCACTGCAGCTCTGTTCTGCCTTTCAAAGCAGCATGCAAAACCAAGTATGGATGGTGAACATGTCTATTGGGGAGAATCTGACCCTGGTGTATATGGTGAGCATGTCTAGTGGGGAGAATCTGACCCTGGTGTGTATGGTGAGCATGTTTGGGGGGGACAAGACCCTGGCGTGTAAGGTGAGCGTGTGTAGTGGGGGAATCAGACCCAGGTGTGTATGGTGAGCGTGTATCTTGGGAAGATTCAGACCCTGGTGTGTATGATGAGCATGTCTACTGGGCGGAAATCAGACCTTGAGTATGTGTTTGAAGATCTGTGTGATGGTGCTGTGTTTCCTGAGTGGAAAGGCTCATCAGAAGAGAGCAGGTTTGCTAACAATGAGTTATGTTCTCAGTCATGACTAGAATATATCAAATCAGTCAGATCCTATAAGCTAAGTGTTCATAACAAATGGACAACAATTTCTGAGATTAAAACTTGAGAATTCATCTCTCATTTATATATGGAATTTAAAATATTTATAGAACTCTAAATTTGTGATAATTATAGTAGAGAATATTTAAAAAGTCATGGAAAAATAAATAGAACCAGAGTCTTTAGGGGGATTAGAGATAAATCAAGGTATATCTGGAAAATGGGGTGAGCAGAATTAATATTGTTTGCAGGCAAACATAGATGGTGACAATACTAAGACTGCATGGATGGGTGTATACCAAAGCATAATATCTTCTGGAATTCTTGGAATATGAATGAGACAAGACTGTGTAGGGGCTCTGTATTTTATTCAGTGATAGAGGACACACCTGGAAAGGAAAGAAAAACAAAAGGAAGAGGAAGAACAGGAAGGGGAAGGAAGAAGGAGGGTAAGAAGAGGAGAAGAGACTATATAATCATACAGGCATTTAATTGACCAGATGTGTTTTTTTCTAGAAAACTCATGGAACATTCTGAATTATATATGGGAACATCATATGAATATGTAAGAATGACAGTATGAATGACTGGTAATTTTTAAAAATTGAGATGATAAGGATAAATTAAGATATAAAATATACCAATACTTAATAAACTGATTTCCTTAATTCAGAGTAATAGAAATCCTCATGCAAGTGGGAGAGTACCATGACTGCATTTATGTGTATGCGATATAGATATTGTGTGTGTGATATAGTTATACAGGTGTGTGTGTATGCATGTGATGTAGGTGTATGTGATATGGGTGTGTGTATGGATGGATGACTGATGTGGGAGTGATTTCTTTCTAATCTGTTGCTTTCATTGGTTAATTAATAAAGAAACTGCCTAGGCCCATTTGATAGGCCAACCCTTAGGTAGGTGGAGTAAACAGAACAGAATGCTGGGAGAAAGAAGCCAAATCAGGCAGTCGCCATGATTCTCCCACCCGACACAGCCACAGGTTAAGATCTTCCTTGGTAAGCCACCTCGTGGGCTACACAGATTATTAGAAATGGGTTAGATCAATATGTAAGAGCTTGCCAATAAGAGGCTGGAACTAATGGGCCAAGTCGTGTTTAAAAGAATACAGTTTAAATGTAATTATTTTGGGTAAAGCTAGCCGGGTGGCGGGAAGCAGCCCGCCGCTCCTATTTCAACAGATGACATAAGTGACATAGATGTGTATGTGTGATATAGGTATATACGTGTGTGAGTATGCATGTGATATAGGTGTATGCGATTTGGGTGTGTATGTATGTATGCATGACATAGGTGTGATGTGTGTGATATAGGTTTATAGGTGGATGTGCATTGTGTTATAGGTGTGTGTGTGATACGTGTGTATGTATGTATGTCAAAGGTGTGTATGTGTGTGATATAGGTATATACATGTGTGAGTATGCATGTGATATAGGTGTATGTGATATGTGTGTGTATGTATGCATGACAAAGGTGTGTATGTGTGTGATATAGGCGTGTATGTGTACTATTAATGGGTGTGTGATATAGGTGTGGGGTGATAAACTGACTGCTGCATGCACAGTGGTTTATAGAGAATCGACTGAGACAGGGATACTAATTTAATGAACTTATGTCTGTAAGATATTAGAAACTCCCAGTGAAGACAAAGGAAGAGTGATGCACTCTAGCATTTGTTTGAACACAATGAGTAAAGAAATTTACTCAAGGAATACAATTTCAAATGGAGTCCTTTTGTGTCTGTGTCACAGGATGAAAAGGTGAATGCAAGAAAAACATCTCTCAAGCATATGTAAGACATATTGAGTCTGAAGTATCTAAGGGTCATTCAAATTGAAATATTTGGTTGGTGAGAAGAAAATGCATTAAAATATTTACCCTAAATAATATAGACTTGAAAAATTTCTACATGTAAGTAAAAAAAGAAGCCACAAAGCTTATGGCAAATATCTAGTAAGAAACTGTAGGATAAAAGGGAAAAGGTCAAGAACAAAAAAGGAGACTAAACAGAAGAAGGGTAGGGCACTGAAGCCTGAGAAGAGGGGAGACACTGGAGGCAGGAGGAAGAACAGAGCAGAATGCCATCCTGGAAGCTTCCAGGCAGCACTGTGAGAGGGAGGCTGAATGTAACCAAGGATGTAAAGGACATGATGGACTGGCATACGGTCAGAGCATATGTGTGTGAGAATTGCTTAGACAAAGGCCGCTGATAGCTCCACAAGGTGTGCATTGCCAAACACATGGTCAGAAACAGATATGGAACCAGATGTCACTGTTTGAAGAGGAGCATGTGAGCATCGTACTTTATCTGCAGCCTTTTGAGAGGAGACTATAAATTAAGAGAGATTGATTAAAAGATTAAGTTGAACAAAAGCTGAGATTTTTATGGCATGTATCCCAGTAAAAGAAAGATCATTTAAGCTGTGTTGCACAGGGGTGGTTCTAGGGTCCACCACATCCCTTCTTTCTGTGGAAAGTGTGGCAGGAGTTGGAAGATGAACTGTGCCATAAAATTCATGCACTATTTTCAATTGATAATGAAATGATATGAAAATGGCCAATTTTATTTCTCTGCAGAAACTTTTACTTCTGTCCTTAAAGTTGATCAGCTCCATAGTTTTATGAGGGAAATAACAAAGTATTTACATCTGTAAATAATGAGCAATGCTCTTTCTTTGTAAATGCCACTTGAAATGAGAAAATAATTCATGCAAATAGAGCACACGGTACCAAATTAAAAAGCATAAAAAAGTAGGACAAGTGATATGGGTCAACATTAAAGGCAACTATCACTAAGTCTGATGACTTGAGTTTGGTCTCTAGGTTCCACATAGAAGACGACAACTGACTTCTGCAAGTTGTTTTCTGACCCAGTGACATATGTTCCCAGCCCACCCCACTCAGTATACAGAAATGGTAAAAACGTGAAGTATAAAATAAACCTCTTATTTACCTTCTAGGGGAAGCTGCCATTTCAGAAATGCTTCCTGGATCTGTAAGGCATGTGAGTTAGAGAAACTTCACTACTGTACTGCACGGCTTATTAAATCTCAGCGCAGAGTGGCTTCCATTACTACAACTTTTCTTGGGTGTAACTCCTGCTTTTCCTTAAGCTCATTCTGGTGACTCTTAGCCTCAATATCCATAGGTACCATGATTTCTATAGCACAGGCCACCCTTAGATTCCATTTGGGTTTCTTCTCGCTCTGCCATAGTTCTGTACGTTTTGTGTTCTCTAACAGAATCATGGGCCACATGTTGGAAGAGTCCTTTACTGCAATTAGATGCCCAGTGCCATTCTTCTAAAATGGAAAAAGGTTTTAGACTGTCTCCCAAAATATGTCTGTGAGTCATTTCTCCTTTCATAAAAACACTCGCTTCCAAGTCAGGGCTCCCCAAGGGCCCTCTGGGATGTGAAATATGCCATTACAACTTTTGAGCCATGATTGCTCCAATATTATTAACTTATCCCATCTTCTCCCTGATTGCTAATGAAGCACCCTCATGCTTCTTTGTTGGTTTTGTGCACTTGTTTTTCCTCAGGTTACTACCAAAGGTAAGTCCTCTCCACAGCAGGCAGTACGTGTCAGCTTTCAGAGAATTCCATTCTTTATGATGTTGGGATGGGGATAAGGTATTTACAGACAATGGATTCATGGTTGATACTTTCCACATTGTAAGCAGCACAAGTTGTTAGCACTCTCTTGAGGTGTATAAAGTACAGGTGATCTGATGGCAGAAGCAGCTCAATCGGTAGGAGCATGCTCAGATGCAATGCGTAGGCCAGATCAAGAGTCTTGCTATGATCTGACCTCTCCAGTTAGCTACCCCCTTCCTTTGTTCTAATCATTTTCTTCACTGTATGTTTTCCTGTTTATTTATTCATTCACCACATTTTCCACTATCAAAGAACTTGTAAAACTCAATGAGTTCCTATTTAAGATTTTTCTTTTAAATCGAAGTGCTTCAAAATCAAACTGCCTTTGTCTCCTCACTTGACATGCAGCCAGTACTTACTGGCCTGGACCTCTTAACTTATAGCTCTTAAAATACATTTATTATTATTATCTTTTAATTATGTGTATGTGTGTATGTTTGCCCATGTGAGTGCAGGTGCCTGTGAAGGCCAGTGGCATTTCGTAATCCTGTAGCTGAAGTTACAAGCAGCTCTGATTGACCAGTGTAGAGCTGGGACCAAACTCAGGTTCTCTGCAAGTGCAATATTCACTTTTAAATGCTGAGTCATGACTCCAGACTTAATTTTCTGCCTTTTAAATGGATATTGTACTTCTCCCCTGCCTTTGTAAAACTGACTCTTTGAGAACAGTTAACTATATAAACTAGGGTAACATATATGTAAGAAAATTCTGCAATACTTTTTATTTATTAGCTAAGCTTTGGAGGTGTGCGTGTCTTAATATAATAAAAAAGTAAGAGGTAGGAGAGTTGTCTCTCTCTGTTGCCAAAGGGCACGCTTTAGAAGCAGGAAGACCTGAGGTTGGATTCCAAGCACTCACATAAAAAGCCATGATCAGTTATAACATTACAGTGGGGGGAGGAACAGGATTGTGTGAGCCTTGGAACTTATCAGTGAGGTCCTAGTTCAGCAGAAATTCCTGTCTCAAAGGCTAAGTTAGAGAGTTATGGAAGACTGGATGCCAAACCCTGGCTTCCACATGTATATGCATTGTGTATCCAAATGCATGCACTTACACTTGTGTGTCCATGCCTGTGTGCCCACAGTTTGTACAACCACACATAAAAAACAACAAAAGCAACAAAAAGTAAAAGAGAAAATGTGAGAAAGCGAGAGGGACCTGGATGCTGCCTGGGAAGCAGACACAAGGCGAGCTCCTAAACCTTTCTTTCTAGGAGTAGATGCTCAATGCAACAATCCCTGGGGTTTGTAGAAGGAATGAGATCCGCCTGTAAGGTGAGTGGGAGTTCATGAATTTTTAGAGAACTTTCTTTCTTTCTTTCTTTCTTTCTTTCTTTCTTTCTTTCTTTCTTTCTTTCTTTCTCTTTCTTTCTTTCTTTCTTTCTTTCTTTCTTTCTCTCTCTCTCTTTCTTTCCTTCCTTCCTTTCTTTCTTAATTTATTTTTCCTTTTTTAATTAATCAATTAATTATATTCCCCAGTTCCCTCACAGTTTCTCCTCCCACTCTCTTCTCCTGCCAGTCCCTCTTCCAGTCTCTAGCCCATTCTCTCCCTCTCCATTCCCTTCAGAAAAGTACATGTTTCCCATATATATTAACAGATGTGGTATTATCAAGTTCCAGGGAGACTAGGCAGCTCCTCTCCTAATAAGGCTAGGACAGGACCACTCAGCAGAGGAAAGGGTCCCAAGAGCAGGCAACAGAGTCAGAGACGGTCCCTATTCTTTCTGCTAGGAGTCCCACAAGAAAATCAGGCCCCACAATTGCTTCATATGTGCAGAGGGTACAAGTTAATCCCATTCAAATTCCCTGGTTGGCGGGTCAGTCTCTGTGAGCTTCCATGAGCCCAGGTCTATTGATTATCTGTGTTTCCTCATGGTAGACTTTATCCCTCTGGATCCCATAATTCTTCCAACCTTCCTTCCACAGGCTTTCCCAAAGTCTTCATAAGATCTGGCTGTGGGTCACAGTGTGTGAGCTTCTAGCAGGTGCTGTGTGAAGCTGTTCTGATGGCAATCGGGCTAAGCACCAATCTTTGAGTATAGCAGAATAACATTAAGAATCATTTCATTATTTTTTTTTCTTTCCTGGAAGTTAGGTTTGGTCTACCGTAGGTCTCCTTGTCTGTCCAGCCTCGGGTCTAGGCTTTCCAGGCACTGAAGGGTCGGCTCCTTCTCACAGAAGGTCCTCAAGCCAGAGCAGTCTTTGGTTGTCTCTTCCCACAATTTCTGCACCATATTTGTCCCGGCATATCTTATAGGCTGAGCAAATTTTAGGTCAGAGGTTATGTGTCTGGGTTGGGGTCCCAATCCCTTCACTGTAAGTTGAAACAATTTTCTAGGGAACAAACAATCTATTGTTTCAGTTTAATGATAAAGACCAGACTTTGATAGTGATATAAACAGAACAAGTTTAATATATTTTCACCAAGGTCCAGAGAGAAATGCACAAATTTTGTTTTATCAGGATCGGAAACACAGGCATGCAGGTGTGTATGGGTGTGTACATGTGTGCTTTTGCATATGATGTGAAACAGATGTTGTTATACAAGATGTTGTGCAGTGCCCTCCAATATATTCAGTTCTCCTTTCTTCTGCATTATGTTATTGAAAACAATAACTGCACACACCCCATTTGCTTCACATTCAATGAACTGGGCATGCACTGCATGTTGAAATGCATTGATCTGTGTGACTCATTGAGAAGTTTTAGCATGCAATGCTCTATGTCCTCCCACTGCAGCTTAGTTCTCACAGACATCTTATTGTAAGGCAGGCTTTTGCACTGGGGAGAGTTTAAATCACTAACTCTGACTTTCTTAGACATGAAAAGCCGCACATTCTAAGAGCGACGGCTTCAAACACAGTTGCTATCATTATGGATTGAAATCATCTGTAATGCTCGCCTTTTGTGAAACTAGAGGGCAAAACCAGATAAACTAAGTTTTAAAAATGAGTATTGAAATTTTTCCCTTCACCCATACCTATCTAATGTTCAAATAAATAAAAGACTATTTACTGGGGCATTGCCACAAACTACTTAAGGCTTATAAATATTCTTCAGCAAAAAGTCAAGAGAAAACATTTCCAACATTGATTGTTGAAATGACTGCATACATATTTCACCATGTAGATCGACTTTAATGTAATCCACTGCAGGCACAGAGATTTTTTTTTTCTGTTTATTGGGCAATACTGCTGTGCCAACAAAAGAAAGTAACCTCTCATTTTACACTAAAATTCATCTCTTCTTTCAGAGAAGATAATACTTCCTCTTTTTATTAGATTAACTTATTTATAGAAGAGACGCTGAATCGTGTAAAGTCTGTGGCCCAGCAGGTTTAGCCAATTAGTTATATGCAAAATTCCAAGTGGAGGAAAATCATGTGTGTTTCTGAACCAGCTTTTGTTGGCTGCCAACACAAATGTTTGGAACTTGGAGGGCACTACAGTCCTGTGTAAATTATAGTGGATTTCTTCTTACAAGACATCAGCTTTATTCAGGTTTTACAGAAGTAAGTCACTGACCCTCTTCTAGAAGCTCACTTTTCCCAGTGGGACAGTGCTTGTGCCATCACCTTAGCTTCCCCTTCAACGATGAGTTCTAATGTTCACCCATAGATTGCCCTTCTCAAAATACAGGAAGTAGTGGGAGGATCATGAATGTCTGCATCAGGTGAGCTAGAGTACCAGAGACAGAGAAGTGACATGAATCCTATTGTTTGTTCAAGCAAGATGTGACGTTTAATGTCTCAGCTGAACTTCTCTGAGCTGCCAGTACTGAGGTTTGCTGTACTTTTTCCTTACTAATCTTGTAAAATTTTTCCCCATGAATTGTGGAGGAAAATTGTATTTTTGGTAGACAAGGTGTGAAAATTGTTTAAAACAGATGCAAATATTTGAAAGCTGCAGACACACGTCTTCTTCGGCTAGGTATGAGATGTCTTAGAAGCTGAGATCTAATGTTTAGCAGACGTGCATGATGTTGAGGAAGACTCTTCCAATCCCATTACATGTTTCACAGAGAGACACTTAAGAAAGATTGTATCCTTAAGACTTCTGTTAGATATTTCTAATACATTTCCCTGTAATATACACAAATACTGCAACACTTCCCTGTGTTCCAGAAACCATTCTATGTCTTGTTAGTTTTAAACATATGATCTAAAACTATTAAAAGTGCACCACTCATTAAAGACTGAAAACTGGAGCCGGGC
>NC_022009.1:88986207-88995145 GCF_000317375.1 Microtus ochrogaster | reverse complement strand
AGCTAGTTCCAGGACAGGAACCAAAAAGCTACGGAGAAACCCTGTCTCGAAAAAATCCAAAAAAAAAAAAAAATACTGAAAACTGTCATGGTTTATGAACCAAATTTGTAGTCTACAATGTCCTTTAAACATATTTTTACTTATCCGTATGTAATTTCCAACATAGAAAATATATTATGGTCATATTCACCCCGTATTTCCCACTTCAACTCGCAACCTTGATCACAGTCTCCTCTGTTTTCTTCTCTAGTGTGGACACCACCCACGTGGTCAGCGTGCCCAGAATAGGTGACTTGAGTGCTCAGCCCTAAGCGGAGCAGACATGTCACCCTCCATGAGGCTCAGTAACAACCAGAAATAGAGGTCGCAAAGAGTCTGGAAGGAGTGCTGTGCAAGGCAGTGTCTTTTGGAGACCATTGTACAACTGCTTAGTGACACTGCTTTACTAACAGACTGGTGACTTTTAGGGTGAAATGAGTTTAGCTGTTACTCTGAACCATCTCGGACACTGATGGCTTCTGACTCATTATATAGTAGCTTGTATCTATGTCACAGAAGGAATCACTTTTATTTAAATTGTCATTTCAAATTTTCTTCCTACGGGTAAGGCATTTTGTATATTTCTCTTAAATATTTTCTAACTCTAATCAGATTTCTCCCTGTCCTGAGTTACTACCTTTTCTTTGAAGGTTTCCCTCTTCTCCTCAACACCTCTCCCCGATTATCCGACCCTCACTTAAGAATTCTTAGCTCTCAAGCCATAGATGACAGATGATGCAGGAAGAAAATGGCAGGAATGGCTGAGAGAGTGTTTTCACTCAAATTAGAGGGATAATATTGATTACACAGATTTCAGGGTTAAAGTAATTTTTTTTTTTTTTAAAAAAGCAAAACCAAAAAGACCATTTAGGCGCTCTCCATGGTGCTAAGGGCGGGGGCTCTCCGTGCTGCTAAGGTCTGGACTGGGAGTTCTGCGAGTCCCGTTAAGGTCTTCATCTTCTGGTCAATATGTGAGCATTAAATAGCTTTAAAGTTGCAGTGATTGTGTTTTAAAAAATGTTGCTTTAGACTGAAGTTTTTAATGATCTTTGATCTGAAAAAGGCTGGGTAGAAATCACATTGAGAAAGATCCTTTTTTTTTTCATACTTACATTCTGAGTCTAGAGCAATGGAAGTCCTATTTTTTATAATATTATTGTATTTTTAAACAGGAATCCTTTATATCTTAATATGAATACTTCTTTCTGTAGTTGACTTTAGTATTTCTTATATTTTACAATAAAATCACCTAAAATTTTCCTAATGTATATCCAGTGTAGAATGCAGTATTCTTAGCAAATTCAAATTAGGTACTGTAGTTACAGTATTGTATATTGGAACTCTAGACACACTCCATATCTTTGCTCGTTAATTTATTTTCTTTTCAAGTAATTGCAGTTTTACCCTGTGAAGCTATTCTTAGAGATAGGCAAATTAGTGCTGTTTTGGCATCTGAGTTATAGAGCTGCAGATCTTGACCTGACTGTACACACATCCCTTAACTACAGATCTATGAATGTCCATTTTAACACCTGTAGTAGCAGTTATAATCCATTTGTTTTTTAGAATTATATTTGAATAAAACAAGAATTTGCATGCAACAGCAGTGTTGATTCTTATTGCATTGCTGTTCTTGCACAACACTTCATAGGAATCTATTAGTAAGTAGTAAGGAATTAACTACAGTGCTTGGTATATGCTTGTAGTGGCATAGAATCCTCCTGGGAAGCAGGCACGAGATGACAATTGTTAAAAATGGTAGGCCCTTTCTTCAGGGAAGAGAAAATTACTTCTTCCTTATTAAAAAGAACTCAGTGCAGAAATGGAAAACCGTGGCCAGGAGAACCTGTCTGCTGTATGTGTGTCCAGTCCCCTGAGAAATAATTCATTTTCACCCTCATAGAAATATGCAAAGGTCTTTTTGATGGGGATAGTGCAAGCCTGCCCCTTGGGAGAAGACAAAGTCAGCTTGTGGAAATCAAATTCCTAATTAATAGGTTTGAGGTCAGAAAAAGTTAGGGTAGCTTTAATCACTGCAGAGGGTTTGAGAAATTATTGGTTTCTAAATAAATCAAATAACCAAAGAGAATATTTTTTCTAGTTGCAAGGCGCCTGTGGATCTGATAATAACCATTGGTAATGAAGAGCTTCTGAAAACACCTCTAGGATTTCCTGCAAATGACATTAATGACATCATTTGTTCATATTCACATGTTAATCCATTATCTATATGTTTATATAAAACAGTACTGTCTAGGAAACATTGCTATCTTTGGAACTTAATTAATCTATGTTAGCTATTCAACTGGGAGTTCTTTCCTAGTAATGTGGCCCCTGGACCACTCTCAAGGACAATCCTGAAGTACAGACTCCAAGTCCCTGTCACAAAACACAGCCAGATACTGCCTTTTAAATGATTCCCAGGTAATTCAATGCACACTAAGTTAGGAAGCATTAGTGTAGATCATGGATTTTTTTTCTGATTTGGGGCGTTCTTAGGTCTGTAACTTTGTAAATGTTTGGGTGTTTCTCTTTGCGCATCAAAGTTCCAAGGAAACTGAACCACCAACTTAAGCTAGAGACCTACAGCCAAGCAGCACGCCAAGCCCCTGGAGTCCAATCAAAGAGATGGAGGAGCATTAACATGAGCAAAAAGGTAAAGATCATAAGACCATGATGGGGAAAGCCACAGAAATAGTTGACCTGAGCTAGCAGGAGCTCACTAACTCTGGACTGACAGCAGGGGAGCTTTTATAGGACTAACTAGACCCTCTGAATGATGGTGACAGTTGTGTGGCTTGGGTAGTTTGTGTGGCCACTGGCAGTGGACTAGTATTTATTCCCAGTGCATGAACTGGCTTTCTGGAGCCCATACCCTATGGAGGATACCTTGCTCAGCCTAGGTACAGTGGAGAGGGCCTTGGTCCTGCCTCAACATGATGTGACAGACTTTGTTGATTCCCCATGGGAGACCTCACCCTCTGTGATAAGTGGATAGGGAGGGATGGTGAGGGGCAAAGTGGGGGAGCAGGAGGAGGGAAGGGAGTGGGAACTGTGATTGGTATGTAAAATAAAGAAGATTGCTCTAAAATAACAAAATTAAAAATTAAAAAAGAGACAAATCTAGGCAAGCTAATCAAGTGAGGATATACACAAAAAGAAATTTATATTGTTTACTGAGGTTGTTGCATAGATCCTAAGCGATGGCAAAAGCAAGTTTTAAATATGTGAAGGGTTATCTTCCCAAGGAAGAAATAATAAGTTGACTCCACATAGGATAAAGACAGTGGGACACATGAACTGGATTTACAGGATGAAAAATCTTGATGGTAGAGGTTGGACAACATATAAATGCAAAGCCTTTCCTTGCAATCACTCCCCAGTTCCCTGCCTTTCCCAAGCCAGTTCACCCACTTATGTCTTGAAAGCTTTTCAGAAGGAAGATGTTTGAAGTGACAGGCCTTAGAGAAAGGACCTTGAATGCTGTCTACTCTGATGACAAATGCCTGCTAACAGTTGGGTCTGGGTGGCAATGAGAAGCCGAGCAGTCTGAATGAGCACAGGCAGTGCTTACGTTTAACGACTAATAAGAATAATCAGCTCCATGCCTGTGTGGATTTAACAGGCAAATTACATGTTTAACCAAACCCGCACAGGGAGGTGCTCTGAGATCCTCCCTTAGGATTCAACACCCACTAGTTGAGCCCTCTGCTGGTGCATAATCCAGCAGGCACTGAATTTCTTCCCTGCAGGGACAAGACTCTTGCCCCTCCATGATGTTCCTGCATGTGTAAGAGAGAAAGTACAGGGTGAGTGGATTGAGGTGACCCCAGAGTCAGCATATGTGAGAATTTTAGAACTTCATTTTGTATTATCTTTGTAATAGTGATTGATTTAATTGCTGTCCTATGATCAAAGGCACATAACTAAAAAAAAAACAAACACATTCTCACTGGGCAGCGGTGGGGTACGCCTTTAATCCTACTACTCAGGAGGCAGAGGCAGGAGGATCTCTGTAAGTTCAAGGGCAGCCTGGTCTACAGAGTGAGTTCTAGGACAGCCAGGGCTGTTGCACAGAGAAACCCTGGTTCAAAAACAAATAAACAAAATTATCATATTCTCAATAACTGTGCTAAAGTCAATCTGATAATGGTTTTCAGCAGTATAATGAAAATGAAGTACAATTCAAGGAGTTAGACACAACTCTGTAAGTTTCTTCTGGTGTTTGTACACAGGGTGTGTGTGTGTGTGTGTGTGCACGTGTGTCACGTAACTCAGGCTGACCTATGGAGTTAAGAGAAACACTGAATTTCCTGATCCTCCTGTCTCTCTCCTAGGGCACTGGGGATGTAGGTGAATACAATGATGCCAGGTTGTTCAGCATGTTTAGAGGTTCTGGTTTTTCTTACTGAATCACAATTGGAGATGAAATTGATACTTTCACGACATGGAGGAGCAGTGTAGGGCCCAGCACATGGGAATGCCATGAGAGACACTATCTCATGTCTCCATCATTTATAAATGGGCATTTGCAGTTACTCACCTGGACAGAATTCTGGTTATGCTTTCCAAATCAGGGGATCTCTGTGACCTGTGCAACCCAGGAACCCATTCTGTCTCAAATTCCACTTAATCTGTCCTCGCCTGTTCTTGAACATCAGTGCTAGTGACTTGTATGTGGCCTGCGAGATTTACCCAGGAGTGCTTACAATCAGGTAATCCTTTCCACTGATAGACAGTATTTCACAATTTATCACCTTCCTTGGTGGTGGATGATTAATGGTTTAGTTTTTTGATTTCTAGGAAGAAAGCTTCAATGAAATTTTAATTCATCTTTTGTAAGTTCCAAGGAGTGGGATCCTCTGCTTCCTTTCATATCTGTAGTATTATAAAAACTAGTTTAAAACTGCTTTTGTTATTAAATAACTGAACATTTCAGTATATCATCAAGCAGAACTTGAGAGTTGCAGTTACTCTATATTCTTGTTAATATTTAGTTCTTTTTATTTTAGCTCCTATTCGGTGAGAAGTGCAGTATCACTGTAGTTTTAATTGGTAAATTGAGATATTGAACATGTATTTTTTCTGCTAAGCTATTTGAACATGTCTTCTTTGGTGACTTAGCTCTTCAAATAGTTGGGCATGTTTATGTGCGTGTGTACTTGTATGTATGTGTATATACACACATATGTATTTAATATATACCGAATGTAAACTAATAATGAAATCGCTGGCTATCATTCCTTTGCTGAGAAATTTTAAATTACCACAATGACCCTGCTAGAGCAGGTGTGCATGAACCAGCCAGGAAATTCTGAGCATGGAAGAGCTATTACCCACCTGTCTTATGGCAGCCAGGGCAGGGGAGAGATGCTCCCCCACCCAACCATCAGTGCCTGAGGTGGGTAGGAGAGCTGACCCCATGTTCCTAAGTGTGGGAGAACTATCCCTGACTTCCATCAGCAGCATCACTTGGGAGAGCAGGCCCTGCACTTAACCTGGGAAGCACAATAGAGCCAACCCTGTTGGTGAAGCTATGAGTGAGCCAGCCCTGAAGTTGTAAGCCTGGGAGAGCTGCTCCTATGACTGTCTGTCAGGTGGTGGTGTTTGAGGATGAGAGATCCCCCCTTGCTCCACACCCCTTACTGCCTGCAACAGATAAGAGAGCTAACCCTCAATCTTAGCAGCTGTAGCACCCAGGAAACAGGCCCTGCCCCTCACCTAAGCAGCAGAGCAGAGCTGCCTGGTGCTCAGAGATGTGGGTGACCCAGCTCCAGTGTTAGGAGCACAGGGAACCTGCCCCCATTCATCAACAGACATATGGTAGATGGGCAGAGAAGAGAAGCCCTACACCTCACCTCCCTCCCACCAATGCCTAAGACAGGTGGAAGGAAGCTGGCCCTGGGGTCATAAAGCAGGAGGGCTGTCCCTATCCCTCACCAACTGCAGCACTCTGGAGAGTGGCCCCTATAGCGCTACTGGACAACACAACACAGTTGGCCCTAATGGCATAGGCGTGGGAGAGCTGACCCTAAGAACACGAAAGCAGGAGAAACCCTTGCTGATTATTGTGAGAGGCAAATTAGCTGGAGAGCTCACCCTAGTAGTGAGGCCAGGGGAGGAGATCTAGCAGACCCACCCTACAGCTGCCCAGGCCCAGAACCAAGCTTATGACTTGGCCTGCCCCAACATTCACTTAATCTATGATATGATGGAGCATATGAAGAGACCTGAGCTACAGACCCAAACCTGCAGGATCTCCACAACATAAGGGTAACAACAAGATACTCAAGATACTCAAGACAAGGATAATGCCATTAAGAGCCCAGCATTGATAGTGTAGAAAAAAGCAGAGGCCTCAAACCAGAGCACTGACTCTTTGCAATGAACTGCAAGTAAAGATAAAGGGGCTTACTGAGTGGGTGTCACACTGCAGCTTCCCCCTTTCTCCTTTTTTTCTCATACATTTTGTTTTATTGGGGAGTATGCAAGGGCGGAGGGTGGATGTAAAAGGACAGAAAATGATTGGAATCAAGATACATGATGCAATAAAAGATGCATAGAATAAATAAAAAGAAAAAAAAACTTTAAATCAATTGAGCTGCTTATATGGTTTTATTATTCAACTGTTTTATTGAATTATATTTGAAAGGTAAGCTCATTATTTTTGACTCTAATAATCCTCGTCAATTAAATATTCACCATGTACAGCCAGATGTGTTAGAGAATATTGTAGTAAGCTATGCTGTTGCTATCTTCAGAAGAATTATTAGTTGCATATTTTGCAAACTGAGATTTCTGTCTTTCTGTTCACATGGCTGTCCCATTGGTTCATAATGACCATGTATTTCTTCCTATCACTGCAGTTTATCGCTCTTTTGCTATCTTCCTCACAACATTGCTGGCTGACTGCTGCCTTTTTCCTTGGCTACTCTTCCAATATGTTTTCAGTTCACCTGTCTTTACCTCGACTTTTTTGTTCTTTGTTTAGATTTGCTATATTTCACTTGATTTACTCTTGTTTTGCTAAGTTCTTGATTACTATCTTTGAGTTTCTCTTGAGACCAGGCTTTAATAGAATCTACTACATTTTCATATTGCATATCTTTAGTGTTGTTTTATTAAACTAGTTTCTATATTACCTCATTTCCTATTTAAAGGGCAAGCTTTTAGGGAAGTAGTTTAACTTCTAATATATAGAATTTAAATAATATTTTTGAGCTTGACTTCTAAGTTAATTCTATTTAATTAAAAACTTCTATGGCTCTAGTATTTAATAATTTGAAACTTGTTTTGTGTTCTAGCATATAGTCTGTCTTGGTAAATGTTCCATCTGTATTATTAATTTTTATTTAATTTTTATTTTTTGATAATTTCATAGTTAAGTACTATATTTATGTTATTTTTATATTTCCCTTTTCTTCCAAAACTTCTTCTGTGACCCTCCTCTTGATCATAAGTTTATGGCTTATACTTCTATAATTAACATTATTACACATGCACACACACACACACACACACACACACACACACACACACAAAACCTACTGAGCACATGCAATATTGCTCTTATATACATAGGTTTAGGACGTGGAATTGTGTAGCCTATCAAGGGGCTCATTCTTGGAGAAAGTGTTTCTCCGTTTCTCCCTCTCTCAACAGCCATTGATTGTTCACAGTTCTTCATCTAGGGTGGAACCAGGGAAAACTTTCTTTCCATGGTGGGGCACAAACTGCTGTGCTCAATGTGCAGGTTTTGTTTGCCACATTTTCAAGGTTTCCAAGATGTGGCTTCTCTTTGGTGTTTAGAGGATCCTGTCTCACAGCAATAGGCATCCTGGTTCCCTAGTTCTGACAATGCCCCTTTCCACACCGTGATCATTCCATGGCATTCTCTGAGCCTTAGCTGTCAGGGATGTGTTGTAGATGTGCTAATCAGAACTGGGGATGTTCATGATGTTCTTTGAGCTGTAACTGTCAGGGGTGTGTTGTAGATGTGCTAACTGGGGCTGGAAACCCCACAGTCACTTATTCTCTGCTTCCAACCAGTCAGGGCTCTTGGTAGTAGCCTCAGTGTGTAGGAAGTTTCTTTGGTGAGGGTTGAGAGTTACACTTATTTATGGGTGTCAAAACCAATCGGTACTTAGAATACAGTTAGAAACTATTTTATTTAAGAAAATGGCAAAAAATTCCTTTACCTATACTCTTTTAGTAGAATTTTTAAAATATTCATAAATTTAATAGGTTTGTTTAACTTTTGATAAGCATTGTATTGTCTGTTTTCTCCTTATTCCATCAATTATTGAGAATGTTGTGAATTCTTCAGCCATCTGAATGTGAGTCCTGATGTTCATTTTTTAGACAATCCATTTTCACTTGTATTTTATTCATAAATAGATCTTTCTATTTCCATGTGGTGTTGCTCTTGACTCTGAAAAGACTTTTTGTCTCAATTCTATCCTTCGGGTATTATCAGATCTTTGTCATCTCCCTGCAATCACCATTCAATATGTTCATGGGCTTCTCCCTTTTTTGTTTTTTAACTTATATGTATTTCTCTTTAAAACATCTGTTGCACACATCACATAATTCATTTCACCTTTCAGATTATTTTGTAATCTAGTTTTTGAATTATTACACTTAACATGAGTTTTTATAAGATTATATTGAATGTTTCCTCCTTTCCCTGTGTGAATTTCTTTATTTTGTTTATCATTTTCTGCAGCATTAAACATATTAGTCTTTTAATTTTATATCTTCAATTAACTTTTCAGGTGTAATGTGCTTAGGGTTTGCTGAAGAAACTAAAATACGAGTTTCTTTCTTTCTTTCTTTCTTTCTTTCTTTCTTTCTTTCTTTCTTTCTTTCTTTCTTTCTTTTATTCTTTATTAAAGATTTC
>NC_022009.1:88984793-88985721 GCF_000317375.1 Microtus ochrogaster | reverse complement strand
ACAGAGACAGAGACCCACATTGGAGCACCGGACATAATTCTCAAGGTTAAAATACGAGTTCTTAATTTATCATATTCTACCATGGAGTAAAACTTCATCATGTCATATATAATGCTATATCATGTTGTTTTCATGTTATGTTATATCGCTCGTTTATATAACAACCATCATGACTCTTTGCTATGGTTGCTTTAGTCAATGATGATCTAACATGTTAAGATAAAAGTCTTTTTTATTTAAGCCATTTAGCTAGTGTAGCTTTAAATTCTATCATCACTTCTTTCTCAAAGACCTTGCTGTTTGCTAGCAGCAAATTACTTTAGCATTTGTTTATATGAAAATGACTTTTAAAAATTATCATTGTTTGACTAGGATATAGACTCTTCCCTTCCTAACACTGAGAACTATTCCTTGTTACCTGTTTTACATTATTTCTATTATAGTGTTGTCTGTAATGTCTTAGTTATTTTCCTTACTAAACTGCCTCTTTTCCTTCATTACTACTGGCTTTCATTACCTCAATCATTATATACCTAAGTGTGATGTTCTTTGGATATTGGCCTTCTGTAAGTGAATGTATTACGTTAAATTGTCAAACACTTGCTCATTTCTTCATTTGTTTCTCATCTCCCCCTGTGTAGCTTCTCCTCTTGCATTCCAGGCTCTCATCCTGCGTTTTTGCATGCTATCATCCCACAGGGCAGGTTCTCTGCCTCTTATCTCTTTTCTATTTATTTACATCTATCAATGAATAACCTACATCTCTGCCTACCATCTATTTATACGTAACTATATATATTATCTATGTATCTCCTATCATTTGTCTATCATGTATCTCCTATAATCATCTATTGATTTACCATCGATCTTTCTATCTAGTTATCTCTGTTATCTAACACCTAATTCTTCCTATCTATCTGTCATCAAT
>NC_022009.1:88981515-88984041 GCF_000317375.1 Microtus ochrogaster | reverse complement strand
TCTATCATCTATCAGACAGAACCATCTATCTTACTTCTGTCCATATACTACCTATTAGTCTCTCTGAGTTTACTGATTCTGCCTTGGGAGCATTTCCTTACTGTGAAACTAATGAATTGAATTTTATGTTTTTCTTTTTCTGCTGTTTGTATTTCTCTTTTAACACACTTCATGTCAACAGCATTTTACCCAATCCTCTTGACATTTTAAATGGTTCCAACATCTCTTTTTGATGAGGATGACCTGGATCACTTGTGGATCTGTTCAGCTGAATGAATTTCCTTTAGATATGGTCACATCTTCTTGCATATTGATATATTTAAAACAAAATTTTATTATATGTTGCACTGTCTTATTTCTCTTACTTTTTAGTCTTGTTTTCCCTGTTGCTTTCAGAAATAAACGGATCAGGAAGTGTAGACAACATCCTGATGGTTAACATATGGGTGTTTTTTAGATCCACCTAAATGCTACCTTCCCTCCGATGCTATCTCAGCTTACTTGCCCACGCCTCTTAGATCTATAGTAAATCCAGACTTGTGTGTTCACCCTGATTAAACACCAAACTCAGACTACACAAATGCTATCCTTATGAATCAACAATTATTTGTTAATTTCTGACATTTTTTCCTAGAATTTGGCTCATCAAGACAGTCTCCCAAGCATCACTAACTACACCGAATCCCATGACATTTTATATGCTTTCATGAAGAGAATGTACCTGGTTATTAATGAAAACAGCATTCTATTTGATTTCACTGATGGCATCACTTTGTATAGGCTATATTTTTATTTAAGAATTTTAAAATTTGTAATACAGTATATTTTGATAATATTCTTTCCCATCCCCCAATGCTTCCTAGATACTCTCCCTCTCCCTACCCATCAAACTTCCTATTCTTTTTCTCTCTCAAAACAAAACAAGCAAACGAAAATGCTTACAAAAATATGGAATCTGTTTTGTGTTGTTCAAATACTTCAAACATAAGTCCTGCTATAGAGTGTGGATGGTATACCCTGCTATAGAGTGTGGATGGTATACCCTGCTATAGAGTGTGGATGGTATACCCTGCTATAGAGTGTGGATGGTATACCCTGCTATAGAATGTGGATGGTATACCCAGTCTCACACCACTGATTTTCTCTCTCCCAGGGGTATAAATTACAAACGACCTTTCTGTAGGAATGGGACTTTGTGGATCCACTTTCCCATTCTCAGTGCTGAGACCCTATCTGGAATGTGCATATCTTTTATGTGCTTTCAGTCTCTGTGAGTTGATAAGCCCTGTTGTGTATAGAAGATGCTCGTCCTTGGGGTCATTCAAGTAAATTTGAGTATTATTGCTTTTGTAAGTGTAGAAATGCAGATTCATAAACAGAAATTTAGTAATGACTTTAAAAGGGGTACAGGAGAAAAAAATGAAGTGAGGAGATGGAAAGAATGATATAAGGAGGGAGAAAGAAATAAGGATAAATACTGAAGAACACAAGTAAAACAATGGAGGTTTAATTAATTATTTACTCATGCAGATTCAAAACAATTTGCAAAATTTTGGTTTCATTTTATAAATTCTTCTAGCTTCAAATGCTCACTAAATTTATGTCACTGGTAGTTTTTCTGTGGGCATTTACATTGCAGAGACTTGTAAAATTTGCAGAAAGCTTGGTGACTTGAATGTACTTATGGATTAAAAAAAGTACAAAAAATAGAAATAGTGAAGTGGCTCGAGAGTAATTATATTGCGTCTATAGAATATTAAATATATTTATTTTGCTCCCAATAAATCCTTTTTAAGAGTATTTTTATTTTTTCACAAATACAAAAATGCCCATGTCTTCATCATTGGCTAAGGTTACAATGGAATGAAGAACAAACACATGTGTACTGATGTTTAAAATACTTATATTCTGCCACATGTCACCTCTCAGTAAATTTAGTTTAGTTTTTTCATTTCTTTCTTAGTCTCCTATCAAAAGGAAATCTAGATTATTTAAAATCTAGGTTATAATACTCAAGAACTAAAAGATAAGTGTTTTCTTGTGAGCATAGATTTCAGCCAATACAAAATGAACTGATACTTGATTTCTAGATCAGGTACCAAAAACTGTATAATAGTATAAATGCTATGCGAATATCTTTCTGTATAAAGTAAGAAGGCCTTTTAAAAATATGTATTTAAAAAAAAACTGAGATTTTAATTACATTAACCCATAGAAGCAGGATTCAATATGATGCAGTGAAAAACACAAGTATTTCTAAGAATATTATCTCTATCTATAAAATATTTGCTGTTAAGTAGGAAAGATAAAACATCCACATTAATAATTGGAGAAAAAGGTATTATCTGACAAAATTATGGAACATTGAAGAAAGAGTGTTGTAATGGCATGATTTGCTTTTACCTATTTGACTAAAGGTTGAATAAAGTCGACCATGGCAAAACAGGATAAATAGGATTCTGCCTTTCCTTCCTTCCTTCCTTCCTTCCTTCCTTCCTTCCTTCCTTCCTTCCTTCCTTCCTTCCT
>NC_022009.1:88934023-88981415 GCF_000317375.1 Microtus ochrogaster | reverse complement strand
ATCTCTCTCTATCTCTATCCCTCTATCTATCTATTATCTATCAATCTATCTATCTATCTATCTATCTATCTATCTATCTATCTATCATCTATCTATATATTATCTATCTATCCATTTTTAAAATGTTTTCTCTCCCTTTTGGTCCAGTGAGTTTATTTAGAGTTAATCATTAATCCAGCTCTTTGCTGGAACATGATCAACTCACAAATGGCTATACCACTAAAGAAACTATCATCTTTTCTCCAAGTGGTATTCTTTAGAGAATGAGGACCTATGATTGCATTGTCTACACTGAGAAGAAAGCAAACTAAAAACAAAGGAGAATTATTGATAGTGATGCCCAAGTAAGGAAAGGTAATACATCTTGACTCAGTCACAGGGAATGCATGGGGTTGGGGTCTCTCTAGGAAAAGTCTCAGAAAAGAGTAGGCCTCCCAGGGACATCAACTAACATGGTGTAATATGCTACAATAAGACCAGGCACATCCCATCACATCAAGGCTGGATGAAGGGACCCAGTTGGAGGGAAAGGGTCCTAAAGGTAGGCAATAGAGTCAGCAACTGTCCTACTCCCACTGATAGGAATCCTGCAAGAAAACCAAGCATTGAGTCCATTTTATGTTGGATTTCCAGTGCTGGGAATGCAGCCTACCTTTAAACATAGTTTGTTTCTCCAGTGAAACTCCTTGGAGAAAACTAATTTTCATTTTCTAGTGGTTATCAATTGAAAATAGCTTCTGGATTAGGGATTGGATATATGTCGAATTATTCCAGTTCTAAGACTCCATCTGGTACTTATCTGCATAGACCCAAAGCATACTGCCCCAGTCTCTATGAATTCATACATACGTTCAGTTCATCCTGTTGACTTAGAGAGTCTTATTTTCTTGGTGTCTGCCATTCCTTCTGACTGTTCCACTCTTCCTTCCTCATCTTCCAAGGGGTTCCCTGATCTCTTAGGAGAGGGATTTGATGGAGACATTGTAAACACAGTTTTGTGTTCCAAAGCCTCTCATTCTCTGAGTAATATTTGGTTGTGGATCTCTGTTTTTGTTCCCATCTGATGCTAGAAGAAGATTCTATTATGACGGCTGAAAAAGATACATATACAAGGAAAGCAGAGAATAACATTAGGAGTCATTTTATTTCTATAGTTGTTTATTTATTTATTTTAGAACGTTAGTATTTAGTTTTATCCTGGGTCTTTGGGCTATCCAGTCTCAGGTTCTTGGTCATCCATGTAGTGCTGGGTATTACTTCTATTGTGTGGAACACATCTTAAGTCAAGTCACATATTTGTTGGTTGCTCCAACAAGCTTTGTACCACTATTTCTCTAGAATATACTGCAGGCAGTACACCACTGTAGATCAAAGTGTTTGTGAGAGTGTTGATGTTTACATTTTTTCTCTTGTAGCATGTAGAGAAACTTTCTCTATCAAAGATGTCAGAACATATGTGTGATTGCTCTATATAGGCACTAGCTCAACTTCTCCAAGTTCATTGAGACCTGTAAATCTTGTTTTAAGAAATGGGGCCTTGTCACTTTGTAGAGAACAATATATATATAGTCTTGGCAACAGGCTGGGCTGTTTGGGAACTCCTGCAGATTTTTTTTTGTTTGGTCAACAACTCAATTATGTGTACCTTAGTCCTGTTACTGGTAGCTTCATTTGTTGACAAGAGATGTGTAGTTGGGGCTCTGACACACCTATTATTTGGTGATTTCATTTAGCTACACTTCATATACGCATATATTTTATAACACTACTACTGTATTAGATTTTCAAACTACCTCTCCAATGGCCCTTAAGTTTTAGCTATCTTTCCTCACATACCCTTTCTAGGTCTCATCTCCCCTTCCCCTCTCCACTCGGTCTTCCCATTCTATGCCCCCATCCATTCATAACGATCTATTCTATTTCACTTTCTATAGGGTTCACTGTCTATCCTTTGACCCCTAGTCCCTTGCTCTATACCTAACTATTGTGGTTCTATGTATTGTAGCTTGGTTATCATTGACTTAAGTTAACTGCTAATATCCACATATAAGTAATATATCATATTAGTTTGTCTCAGTCTGGGATGCCCGAATCAGGATGATTTTTTCTATTTCCTTCCATATACCTGCATATTTCTCAGTGGTACTTTTTACCAGGTAAGTAATAATCCACTATATAAATATTCCACATTTTATTTATCTACTTATTTGCTGAGAGATATCTAGTTTTTTTTTTCTAATTTCTGGCTAATATGAATAGAACAACAATGAACATGGTTGAGCAAATGTCTCTGTGGTAGGAAGGAGCATCCTTTGGGTATATGCCCAAAAGTTATTTAGCTGGATCTTGAGGTAAATTGATCCCCCATCTTCCTGAGAAACTGACACATTGATTACCATGTGACTCTATAAATTTGCATACCTACTAGCAGTGGATGAGTGTTCCCCTTAATCTACATCCTCTACTGCATGAGTTGCCATTTGTTTTTATTGACCTTATTCATTTTGACAGGTCGAAGATAAGACCTCAAAGCAGTTTTATTGCCCTGATGATTAAGGATGTTGAACATGACTCTAAGCATTTCTCAATTGAGTTTCCTCTTTTGGCAATTTTCTGTTAAATCTGTACCCCATTTTTAAATTGACCTATTAGTTTTTAGTTTTTATTTATGTTGGATATTGGTCCTCAAGCTAAGTGTTTAACAAAATAAAATTTATTTATCTGTTTTCTATCTGCTTAAAGTCATGCAAAGAATTCCCGCAGGATAATAGATGAGGCCCCTCAATTGGAAACAAAGACACTCTTGTCACTGACCCATTCCAGGCTCTTGCTCTCACTGTCTTCTGTAGGTCTGTGAATGTCTTTGTTGTACCATCCCAGGCAGGAACTGTAACAGGGCTGTTATGTTCAATGTGGCATTTGTTCAGAAAGCGTTTCTCTCCAAAAGTATTTTTCTTTTCAATTCTCTAAACTCTTGTAAACACAGATTTCTCTTTCTCTCTGTCTTTATCTCTCTTGTGCTTCAAGCATAACTGGAGGGGAACATGTAGATACAGAGACAGTGACAAGGAATGGTGATTTCCAGTCAATTTCATTGTTGAAGTAGGACGATGTTTACTATAACCAGTCTTATCTGTCTGGGAAATGACTAAGTGTATCAGGAGCTATTACTGATTATAAAAATCACAATCAATTCTTATCCATATTTACAGTTCTCTTACACATGTAGGGTCATTGAAGGCTTCTCTCCCATGGCCATCTTAAAGTCTCAGTGTCATCAAGTGAGAAAAGGTTAACAGATACTCTGATAATGAGTCTTTTCCTTTCAGGACTCCTGAACTCACAAGGAGGTAACTGTCACTCTCTCCCAAGGTTCCTCAGCCTCCATCCCTCTGAGACCTGGGTAGACTCTCAAGACCACAATTAATATTTGATGATATTAGACATTTTTGGCATGTAGGTATGGATGAAAAAACTTTACTGTTATAAATGACATAGATTAAACATTGTTATTATACGTTGAGTGTGTAACTAAACCTTTAATTTACAATGAAACAATCTCTGATCTTTGTTCTTTCTCTGCTGTGTGAAGGTGTCATCTATGAGGAGACCAGGAAGCTCACACTCACAAGAAAAGATATCCATTTAGACAGTGACTATTCTCTAACTCTGCTAGACAGGAATTATAACATGTCTTTAATTCCAGCATTCTGGGGGCATAGGAAGAAGGATCTCTGTGAGTTCGAGACTATTCATTTGCACTTTGCAAGTTCAATGACAGTCAGAGCAACATAAATAAGCATAACTTCTTTATATTTATTAGACACTAAGAAATACTAGTGAGCAAAAGTTCCCCTCTACACAGTATAGAAGTTAGGTCAAGATTTGAGCAGATAGAATTAGGTTAGAGGCTAGCATCCTGTCTCAAAGAAGAATCCTTGACTGATGATGAGAATGAGAGACACAGGGTACAAGGCAAAGCCAGAGAAGACATCAGGCTGGTTGAGATGTACTGTGGGATTGGGGAGTCAGCACAACATGGGCTGAGCTCTCTGACCTTTTGAGAAATATCCCTTGTCAGTACTAAGTAGAACAAACAAATTGGGAATAAATTAATGTGGGGGCAAAAATAAACATTTGTCAATGGTGTACTTGGAGACTAGAGGATGGAGGCCATACATGGAACAGAAATACTAGGGCAATGGAAAATGACAATGGCATAGTCTTACAAAAGCATGTAGTCTGCTTAATTCTCACTTGTTCTACTTCATGAAAGGTACTCCCTCACATGTCCAAGGCCCTGAAATCTATTCCTAGCAGCAACACAACAAAAACGTGTGCATGCTATTTGCTTGCTTTGCATAATTATGATAAGTTTAGAGAATGAAAAATTAAATTAAGACTAAGATAGTTTTTTAAAAGACCCAAGTTTATCATTTTGTTCAGAAAAATTAGGAGAAGTGTGTTTGAAGATATATCTTACGACAGAGGAAGTGGCAGTTCACACTTGGGTCTTTGAACTTTGGTGGAGGCATTCCCATTGAAAGATGGCTTTATACTACCAAGAAGATACTTGACATGTTCTGACGGTACTGACAGTGTCAAATTGAGCAGAATTAATTGGAATGGAGATGAAGCAGATGTTACAATAAAGATTCTGCTAAGACCATAGATGTAGGTATTGAGGAGCATTCCCTTTGAATGAAAGAAAATAATACTAATTAAAGCTGTTTTAAGCATATTAGGATTCAGTGAATTAAACCAATTACCCCCATTAATTGTGAATAGAAATTTAATCTCTCAGTATCATCCTGCTTTTCAAACTCAAAGCAAACAGAAATTATTAGAGAAATACAATGAAAGTGTAGGGATTAAATTTTTTAAAATGTCCTATAATGGGTAAGCTTTAATGGAAAGATGGAAGCCTGTTATTAATGCACAGTCTGATATCAGAAATTATTCCACACAATTACTTTATTAATTTAAAATAAGTCTGAAAAGAGTTTTAAAGTATCCATCAACTACCACTTGAGTAAATAGGTTTACTGATCCATAGATTTCATACATCTTTGTGTTGATGGAGAAAGGCTTTGGGATAGAGACCAAGCTGCTGAGTCTAACTTATCCCTTTCACTTTAATTATCCATTGTTTCTCTTGAATTTTATGAACCTCATGTTCAGCTGCATTAGGAGACAGTTTAATTCTATGAGTTAGCAAGGCATCCCTGTCTGTGACCCATCAACACGTCGGTTTCCGAGGTCATCCCATCAACTTGAACTGATTACTTCTGTGTATATGGTACCTCCTAGCCTGTAAATCCTTTACACATTCTATGGTTTGTGCAATGTATTTTGATATCTCTTTACTCTTAGCACAGAGTAGACAGACTTATAGAGTGTTTCCAAACATTTAATGAGGAATAATAGGAAGAACAATATAAATGCAAATATTAAATTTTCTTATATTTTGAAATATACAAAAATAGATTTATCCTTCATTATTTTAACATCTAATGGATCTCCTATGACATGGGGTCCTGAAATGTCAGTAATATAGGGTTCCAGATAATTCAATTCCATTTTCCTATGGAACCTCATTTATCCTGTTAACTTTGTTAATTAAAAATGAATAACATCTCTTCCTCTTCCTTTCCTTTTTGCTTTCATCTTCCGTAGTTAAAAACTGAACAGTGCCTGCATGGGACTGACGAGGCCCTCTCCATATGTGTGATATTTGTGTAGCTTGGTGTCCCTGTGGACCATCTAACAGTGGAAACAGGGGCTGTCCCTAATGTTTTGGTTGACTTTTGGGAACCTATTCCTCATACTGAGTTGCCTTGCCCAGCCTTAATACAAGCGGAGGATTACAGTCCAACTGAAACTTGATATGCCATGCTTTCTCGATATGCATGCATAGGAGGCCAGCCCCTTCTGAACAGAAGCAGAGGAGGAGTGGATTGGGGGGTGGGGGAGGGTTGAGAGAAGTGGGGGAGGGGATGCGCATAGAGGAGGAAGGGGAAACAATGCTGTGAGGTAAAACAAATAAATCAATTTAATTAAAAACTCGTCAGTCTTTAATGAAAAAAAGAATAGTTAGTAAACAAATTTCTACAATGGAGCAGCGAGACTATGAAAACTTTGAAGACGGTCATCTTCTGTAAGATAAACTGTAGAAACCAAATTCAAAATCTCAAGAACATTTATTTGATTTCAGAGGCATATATGCATTTTATAATTAATCAGAAATGAAAAAAATACCTACCTTAGATAGAATTGACATATGGGTGGAGAATATAAAAATTCTGTTATTTTCACTTTCCAAGTTTGTGCTAATTTCATTAAAATAGTCTTAGATGAGATAAGAAGAAAAAAATGTTTAAAACTGTACCCTTCAAATTTGCTTACATTCAAATTCTTATTTGTATATGGTTTTCCCATAGTACAATTTTAATGATATTCTGTTTCTTATACTTAGTTTGAATACTAGTCATTTTATCTTTTGAATAATGTTCTGTTTTATTTGAGAAAGGCTCTCACTAGTCAATCCAGGCTGGTTTAGGAATTCCTATGCAGTTTAGATTAAAGCTGAATTTTGAATCCTCCAGCCCACTGAGGGCCGAGGGTATAGACACATGTCATCATGCCTGATCTTGCTACACAATCTTTCTACAATGCTTATTAATTACTACATTTTACTTTGATATCCCACTGTTTCTGAATGTTTCAATCATTCCCAATTTTGCTATTATAATTTGTTGAAAGGAAGATTTTATTATATATAAGTTTTCTTCTTGAGGAGTTTCCTTGGATCAAATTTGAAAAAAAAGGCTAAGTTTCTTAGCTGGGTTTCCCAGTAAGTGCCCAGAAGGGAAGGGAACAGAGAGGAGTCTATGGGAGAGCACCAAATCTCTGCAGAGATTAAACTCTGAATTAAATTAGATTAAATTAATCAATTAAATTAAATTAATTGAATTAAACTCCCAGTGAATTACTTGAGATAGTTCATTGATGTTCAAAGCTCTTCTGTACTTCTTTAATTCACAAAATTGTATTTCTTTATAGGGAATTTTGAAAAAAATATCCATTATGGAATGGAAAATTCAAGTTAATCAGTGTATTTATAACCTTATATACTTAATTTAACTTTTTTAATTTTACATATATGTATTTATATGCCCTACTTAGTCTATTTAGTGTTGTTCATATGTACATGTGTTTAGGGCACACTACTTGGGGTTGGATAACCTATCGAGGGGTTCATCACTCTACTTATGTATTTTTATTGAATATAACATTTTACAAGTATTGCATTGTTTTCCTTAAAATCTTCAAAAGTAAATAAACCAAGAAAAAGCCTAGGACTCTCACCTCACATAAATGTCTCTCTTGTTTATTATTTACTAGTTCCTCATTTTATGGATTGGTGGCCACAGGCCATGTGGATTTGCTTCCTCAAGGTTTCTATGAACTACTTTTGTTTCACTACTCAGTTCTACCATGAGCCCCATTCTCCTACAAATTTGTACTGAGAAACCCCCAGTTTGCTCTTTAAAATAATGGTTTCTTGGTCACCTTAAAGGTAATAAATTAAGTTTTTCTTTTATCATTTTTCTCTATGTTTCTGTCTCGGATTTTTCTCTTTATTTATCTGCTGTTTTTTTCCCCCTGGTGTTATTAGTGTTTTCCAAATGTTTGCTGATTCTTGATTTCTGTTCAAACCTATGAAAATAAATTGTTTAATATGTGGCAGTTTAATGTTGGTACCTTGGATGACATTTTTCTTTTGGCAACAGAAGTGTTACAAACCAGGACTCAGGAGGTTCTGATTTTGGGAGCCATCCTACTCTTTGGTAATGTGATGTAATGAATACAGGAGGTCCAGTAGGCCCATTTCCGTGGAGGTGTACCACCTTGCTCTCCACTGACAAAATAAAAGCTTATGTTTACATAGCATGTGTTCAGTCACTCCTGCCGTTCTTCACAGTTCTTACTGAGCCAACTAAGCAGGCCCACAGAAGTCGAACATATGACTGAGGGTCTCCCTTTTAGACGGCTACTCTTAGTACCTGCATGTGACAAAATGTAAGCATAAAGGTTGATTATCTTACCCCTAAACTAGAGAATGGTTAAAGTAACACTTGATAGAGCTTCAGGAGATAGAAAGCGGTGCGGCTGGGAAGGAAGTCAAGGGAAGGCTTCTTAGACTGACTGGTAGATGTGGGAAAGGCCATAATTAGGAAAGGCCATGGTAAAGTTCAGAGTCACACATAAATTTCTGTGCTTAGGGAAGGAAGCTCTGATGCTGGCAGGAGAACAGTGACTTGTGAGGAGGCTAGACCTAAGTCTATGACAGTCACGTGCTCTAGGAGATGCCATACGGTAGCAGAAAGATCGCTTTACGAATGGAGAGATTGGAGAGATCTGACTGCTCAAGTTGGATCTAACTGTTGATCTCATTCCTTTCTTTGTACAAAGAGTTGGTGGGTCTTAAACAGTAGTCCAGTGAGCCCTAAGATGCCTTTGGTTCGGACGGAGAAGCTATGTGGACAGGATTCTTGGTGGGCTGATATATTCGTATTAATTAAGTAGTTCTTCTATTATCCAAATTATCTGCCACAATTTCATATGGTTGTTTAAAAAACTTATACCTCCGTAAAATATACTTTCAAGGTTGTAAAATTCAGTTTCCTTAGGCTTCTCTGTATGTCATATCAATTTAAAAAGAATGAATTACTCTAACAAAAAGTGGTCTGGGCATCAGAGGTGTGATTTACACAGCTCAGAGATGCTCATGATGCCACAAGAAGGCAGATTTCCCTTTTAGTCAGTTTTACAGTTAGTAAGAGAAAACTTATGCTTTTGCCCTTCTTGCCTCAAAAAGTTTGTTTCTTTCTAAACAAAACTTAATCAAATAATGCAAAAAATTAAATGTTCAAGAAAAAGCAGCCAAATACAATGAAACATGACGAAGTACTTAGTTAGGTTTGTAAAGATTTTACAAGTTTCTTGTTGTTTCTAAGTGATATATTGTGCATGTTCTTAAACACATGCTTGTGCACAAAGATTTTATACAATGAAAAATGTCATTTTAATAAGGGATCTGCTTATTTATTGAAGGGGATTTCATAATCTGGTCTTACCTATTTCTTGGATCAAATTCTCCTGTTTAAAATAAGATAAAAATCTCTATAAAGAACAGTTCCCTCTGGGTTTGTCAAAATGAGTCTGGAATTTAAAGATTTAACATTATTGGTCATTTTCAACTTCAGTGAGTCATGATTGCACCCTGAGCTCAGGATGTTCCCCTGAGTTTTTTATCGTTCTGTGCCCAGGTGTTAATTATGATAGACACTGCCTCTGTTCATAGTGTGTTCCCAACAAAACCCCAGAGGACTGGTTTATGATCCCTGCTTCATTGTTGGTATGGTAATTTTATTCCTTTTATTTTGTAGTACACAGATTGGATCAAGGTTCTCACTCATGCAAAGCATGAATTCTATCACACAGATATATTTCAAACCTACCTTTTATTTTTGACTTTGAGATTTGGTCTTACTACATAGCCAAGATTGGTCTTGATTGTGAGATCCTCCTGCCTCTGCTTCTTTAAGAGCTGAGATTACAGGTCTGCACCACCAGGCTGGGCTATGGTGGCATATAACTAAAAGATGTATGGAAGTTCTCTTTCTAATTGCTAATGCTGATAGTTCTCCATGACCAAACATAGACATGTCCTAGGTAAGAGATATTTCTTAAGTTAAGGTGAGGAGGAGAAGGAGAATAGGGAAGGAGAACATTCTACAGTTCATGCTATTTCCATGCTGAGACAAAAAGAGAATACTTCCCCCTGAGACATAAACACTCAGAAGGGACAGTCAGATTAATTGTCACTTAAGCTGGTTGTGTGTCTCTCTGATGACATGCTCATGTTCAAGGACCACTTTTGCCACCTTACAGAGTCTGAATTACACCTTCCAGGACTGAGATCTTTACCCAGATACACACAGTAATTATTCGGACATTTCTAGAGCATATTGGTGACCTTGTCCTAACTCTAGAGATTCTGATTTTAGTATGTTATGTAGGAAAAGCTGAGGCAACACTGCTATTTCACACTTTTAGGAGATTTCAAAGTACATCTGAGCTAAGGACCATCACTTCCAGGAATTAAAAAAAAAAAGAATTTTACCAGATTTTTATTATTAAAGGTGGTTTATTTTTATTATCTCATTATTATTATTTTATTGTTTATTATTTTATAAGTGTTATCTTGTTACCAGTGAAGGGGACTGATTGGAGTACAGTCATGAAAAGTAGAGAGGCTATCAAGTACCTGGAACGCCTCACAGAAAGGAACACAAGTCTGCATCTGTAATTCCAAGTCACTAGCCTTTCATCATCTTCTCTGTGGTTGCTTCCCTACCCTGTTAGAGGCTTTTTGTTGCCCTTCTCTGCTGGTCACCCATCCATGTTGCACACACTTGCACATCTGTATGCTGGTCCTGTATGAGTGCAATTCTTCCTCCCAGTGAAAGTCTCTCCTACTGGGAAATGAGATTCTTTCTGGGGCAGTCTGGGTGGATTTGTTTATAGACTAATTCGTCTCAAGAGAATTTTGTCATTTCCAAGGCACATGGTCACTGTTTGCCTTCTCCTTATAGTTCCTTTTCAGAGTATACAGTCCAGATACATAAATAGAACTGCTCTATATCTCAAGAATAGTTCACCTCACCTTCTGTTGCTTGAAAAAAAAATAAAAAATTGCAGCTCAGGCTCTATGAGATGTAGACTGGTTGCAGGTAAGGATGCTGGTCCTCCCATCAAGTGATGATTTTAATTTTGTAGTGTCCATTTCATAAGTATTAACTCTCAAATATGCAATCACTCTTCAAATATGAATTATTTTTAGCTATGTTAATTCTCCTTCCTTTGTGGTGAACATGAGGTATAGGTGCCTTGGTCTGCATTTAGTGGCATTTAGTGGCATCAAGTCAACTAATATTACCACAGTTACTGCTTTCTGACTTACCAACTTGGATATATATGTATATGTGTGTGTGTATATATGCATATATATAGTATACATATATGGTATACATATATACTTTTAATGTTTGAAATAATTTTATATATGACAATTTAAATATATCAATATTATGAATATTAAAACAAATACATTAAAACATATTATAATTTGACATTATTTTCTTCTTATCTTGTTTGTATATTTTCAGGCCAGTTGATGTAGAGCAAATATGCATGTGACTACTTTATGTTTTGAAGTAGATAATGTAGCCTCAGGTCATTTAATTTAATCTACTTAGGGTTAATAACTTATAGTATAATCATACCTTATATGCATTAGAACAGGGGAGCAAAGGAAGGCAGAAGGACAAGGATTAAGAACAAAGGCAATGCAGATTATCCTGGAAACTCATTATTTTTTACACTGTTTTTAGTATCGCTCATGTACACTGCCGTTGCTTCCTAATTTATTTTCTGATGGAAAAAGAGGGGATAGACATATTCTACTGTTGCATTATTAGGAATATTAAAGAATCTTGCCAATATAACTTAACAACTCATTTGATATGTATGAGCTGAAATTAAGATTGAGATTTAATTATTTTAAATTTAGTTAATTTGAAGCTTTTATTAAATGTACTCTATAATGCAAGATTCTTGTAATTTGATTAAAGATTATCATAAGAAATATTTTTATAACAAAATGTGGTTGCTTAATTAAATCAATTTGTATAGCAGATTAAACTAAGTTTTAGGAGACCTTAATTTTTCTACTATAGTTTAGAACACTGATCAACTAGCTGTTTACAGAATGTGAGCAAAGTCCTTACTTGTAAGTAGATTGAGAAGTGTCATTGAAAATAACTTTTCCTGAAACAGATGTTGTTGAAATGATCTTCTCTGGAGTCTGGAATGTAAGATGGGCTCTTTCCAGGCTTTCTAATTTATGTTTTTAGGTCTTTGGCTTAATTGAAATATTCACTTTTAGTCCTTTAAAAAAATGAGACACAAGAGAGACGTCAAAGAACATTCTTCAGATCTACTAGCAGGCCCTGCTCGACTGTGTCATTGCCCAGCCTGCATCAGCTCTGTGCATGGGACAAGTGTGAGAAAGTGCCGTTTCCGGAGTGCTGGGTTCAGCATGTGTGTGTGTGTGTGTGTGTGTGTGTGTGTGTGTGTAAATGAAATGTTTGATCTCCTACTCTCAGAATTCTCATGTTTCTCCCGACTTGCTATTTACTCTGAACACCTGTGAGAGCCAGTTCCAGAGAATCAGTTAATGTCAAGATTAGTAAACTTCAAACTCTAGACTTCTGCAAAAAAGCCAGAACCAGCAATAACTTCCAGGGTCTTTCCCCACAGCACCTTACAGATACTGATATTATTCCCAAAATCCATCTCCAAGTGTTTTTAGGGTACTCAGTTAGGTTACAAGACATGGGCCTGGTATCTCCTTCCGACTTTAGCATCATTTTCTCGCCACTTGATGCCTTCCTGGTTTGAACATCACTCTCCTCTGTGGGGAAACTGCAAGCTAAGGTTGAATTGCTCTCCTTTTCTCCTGGTCATGTGTTCATATTCTGTAGCTGACCCCAGGCAATGCTATTGCTGTTTTATCCTTGACTACCTGGTCATGTGTTCATATGTCATGTTCATGTGTCATGTGTTCATATGTCATGTTCATGTGTCATGTGTTCATATGTCATGTTCATGTGTCATTTGCTCATATTCTGTAGTTGACCCCAGGCAATGCTATTGCTGTTCTATCCTTGACTACTTAGTTATCTTTATTTCTCAGAAAATTTTCTCAAAAAATATCTTTGTTTCCCAGAGTAATTTTTATCAGAATCTTTCACAAATGTCAGTCAACTCAGTGTTTCTAAGTAATTTTTCTCTTATGTTTTTTATCCTTAATTTTCCAGTTATTTATTTAAAAAACATAATAGCAAAGACCCAGTTATCAGTGACTTGCCTGTACACTTATATGGATTATTGTAGATGCCTTTTTATCATTTTAATCTTTATTTTAATACATTAGAATTACCTATGCAATAATATAGTAAATCTTTTAACTTCTTTTTTATCATTCAAACTTCAGTCTCCAACAGAGTTGTTACTATATCCTTGTAACTGTTAAGTTCAAGATAGGCTTTCCCTGTAGATTTGGAGACTATTCTGGAACTCACTTTGCAGACAAGGCTGGCCGCAAACTCACAGCCATCTGCCTGTCTCTGTCTCCTAGTGCTGGGATTAAAGGATGCTTGACCACACAACCCCTGGCTTGAGTATTAAATTCTTATAATGGAATTAGTCCAAATTAAGATATATATTAGATTTTGAAGGCACTGTATGTAAATGTTTCAAAATACTAATAATGTTTGATTCTGACAACATGTTGAAAAATTGATACACTGGGCTAAATGAAATATATCACTACATTTTGTTTGGCTTGTTTTTGGTTTTGCATCACAAGAAATTATTATTCTGGAAAAAGTACAGTTGAACCTGCAGCTTACATGATGCACTGATTATACCCACAATGGGGTGTGTTTATTTATGGATATTTTTCCTGAATGTTTATCTTTATACCACTAGTGTGCCCAGTGCGTTTGGAGGTCAGAAGAGGGTATCAGCTCCTTTGAAAACAGAGTTTCAGATGGTTCCTGTCTCCATGTAGGTTCTGAGAATGGAACCCAGGTCTTCTGGAAGAGCTTTTAAGCACCGAGCCATTTCTCCATCACTGTATTCCCACAATAATGTAAATATTTCAATTAAATACATTTGTTTCCTGTTCTTGGCTAAATGATGATCACAAATTTTATGCCCTAAGGCAGATTTATTCTCTTACAGTTTAGAAAGTCACAAGTCTGCACCGGGCTGGTCGAGGCATGCTTCTCTTAGAGATTTCTCCGATTCTCAGGAGGTGCCTGTTTGCATTGACAGTATTGCCTTTCTGTATCACCTCAGGCAACAGGGACAAAAAGAAATTTCTCAATCTTGTTTCTGTTCATTCTGTGATCACATTCTACCTCTGGCATTTCTGTGTTCCTCTATTAGAGATCTTTATGATTCTAGTGGACTGAACCAGATCATTGAGAAGCTTCACCTCATCTTAAGACCACTCATTAAATCATGTCCACAAAGTTCTCTGCTGTGGAGAGTAACATTCACCACGAGGTTCAGATCCAGTCATTGCCAATGGTACATGGATGCTTATAAATTTCCTATTACTTATTAACACTTTGATTTTATATTTGTTTGTTGCTTATGATTTAATGTTTAATTATAATCAAATGTATCAATAACAATTAAGCTATAATAGCAAAAGACAAAGCAAGAAGTCAGAAGCAACATGGAACAATTTATCATTGATCAATGCCACCCACCTCATGTAGACCTTAGCTAAGTCATCTGTGTTCTTGGGCTTTCCCTTGTGGTAAAAGGAAATCTGTGAGGTGTACAGAAGCACCCAAGAGTCCCTCTAATTGAGCTGCTGATGAAACCTACTGTGATTGTTTATTACTTGTTTGAGCTCTGGGGACTTGAGTTGGTCTCTCTAGACTTGGGAGTGATGAGGATATGGGTCATGAAGAGAAATACACCAGGAGTGGTCCTTTCACACCAGCATATAGAAAACAGGCTTTTTAGTAACATGTAATTGTCTATTCTAGTATTCTGTCAACATTGCTGATTTATAATAAACCTTTGAACTCTGATGATATGATTATTCTGTATAATACACATAAGCAAATACTTTAAAAATGTAAGTTCCCTCTTCTCTTTGCTCTTTCCTCTAAGCAAAATGTAGAAATAAGGAGGGAGGATGACAGCTTAAATATCAAAACATAGTCTCCTATCCTGTGGATCTCTACGAGAACCTTGGGCAATTTTTTGGAGGAAAACAAAACCCCACATTCAGACTACTTAGTCTAAGGAGCATAGACTTCTTGACCGACAGCTCAGAGACTGGGCTTAGTTGAGAGTCCCGTGATTTTGCAATTCTACTTCGTGACACTACTTTATTGTTTCCAAGTCATTAGATACAATTTACATGTAGGCAAAAGGCTGACATGAAAGTCAAGTTGGAATGGTTTTAGGAAATTTATTCCTTTTAAAGATTGCAGATATTCTGGAATTTGTTACAAATAATAAAACAACTACCTAAGCAGTTTTAATTTCAAAGACAGGCAGAGATACAAAGGTAAGTAACAGCCAAGTGGAGATAAGCTCATTAGCTGCCCTTTAAAGCCTTCTGTTAATTTCCAGAAATTGTGGAACTAAATATTTCAATACAGGTAGATGATGTTTATTATATCATGCACTGAATGAAAATGAGGATCTTGGGTAGTGTTTATTTTTAATTAGCATAATATCCTATCCATAAGAAGATGACTATCCATTCTTTGTGAGAGACTTCATTGCTCCTGAGATGTAACTTAAGTGTATTTCCAACTTAATATAAATTAATTCTCAGAGGCCTTGCTTATAGGTCAAAATTCACAGGAATTTTTAGTTATTTTGGAAACATAATATGTTAATATTCTCTGAACACTCGAGCGGGTGAAATTCAGTGAGATGACTTTCTAAAGTAGTGCTTTCAAAGATTTCCTATAATTTAAATTATTCTAGATGGAAGCAATGATTAGGTCTATCATGGTATGATGGAGTTAAAATGATTAGGCTGAAGGGATGGTTCATTGGTTAAAGTGTTTGTATTTACTCAGAACCCATTAAACAAACAAAATGAAACAACAACAACAACAAAAGAGAGTAAAGCCAGGCATGGTAACCATGCTTGCAACATGAGACTCATGGTCTAACCTACTCTAGTTGGAGAACTGAGACTCTGTCTCAAAATAAGGTAGATGGCATTCCTGAGAATTGACTTCTAGAATTGTTCACTGACTTTCTCTTCTACGTTCACCCACATTTGGACACACACAAAATTGTACACACAAACAATTAAAGTGCATGCTGGTTTTTATCAGTTAAACATTAGTACTAATTATAAATATTTAAAAATAGCTGCTCCAAAGAGCAGCAAAATAGATTCCTAAGTAGTGTGATACAGTGGCATAGTATTTGCAACATTTTGAAATTTGTCAAAGTGATTATTAAACTTGTTTAGAATAATCCAGATAATTTCCAACTTTTCCCAACTTCAAAGTCCTTTAAAACTATGTTGCATCTGAAAAGCAAGTTCACACAGGAGCATGCTTGTGCATCGGAGCCCCTTGGGTACAGGATGAGACCCTGACTCGAGAACAACGCCAGCACCAACCATGCACACACACACACACGTGCTTGTGTGCACACACATGCAACGTACACCTCGCCATCTTAAACAGCCTTAATGAGGTTCCATTTCTTAATGCTGCGGTCTCATCCTAAAATACCCAGGCTTCATCGTTATGCCCTGGTTTGCATTAGCAGTCTCCAATAGTGAAACTTAAAGATGCATCTGGTATATTTAGCACCCAAGCAGGTGTGTTCTCTCAGTACATACCTGAAATATTCCACATCAGTCAAGTGTTTTAAGTAGTCATTTCCAATTACGCAGGATTCTGTGCTGCGCACAATGCCTCCCAGTTGAAGCAGACTTCTTGTGAGCCATCCCCGCTGCTGAAGTAGTGCTGTGCCGCTTTTTAGGTTTGCACATTTTATAATTCCCAAATGCCATTCATTTAGATTCAAGTCTTGAACACTTGATAGGAGTGCACAATGGGGGAATTTTGAAGAAAGGCAGTGAAATGTTTTTCCTCTAGACTACTTGAGAAACCTGTTTTCCATGTAAATGCCATTTACTTTTCTTACAATGAGTACACTATCCTAAAATGTTTGGTTACACTAGTTAAACTTAAGCCATCTTACTCGATCGTAAAAGACAGCGGATCCCTCATGACGTTGGGGGAAGGAAAACAATAGATCAAAATCCATTGTACGAAAAATTTCAAAAATGAATATTATTTTCATTTATTTGCAAAAATATTGACTATGATTCCTTTCATCACAACTACTTCAAAATAAGAATAGCAAACCCTTGCCCTCTCTTCATTAGTGATGTCTTGTTATTCATTTCTTTGCATGAGCCATTTGACATAAACCAACCAATGACGACTTTTTATTAGGTAAAGAAGTGAAGGTTGGATGTGTCATCTAACCCCAGGGTTTCCCATGGCTGACACTGCAGTGGTACCATCCAAAAGGAGTTGCCATAGCTCTCAGATTTGCTCATTTTGGCCTTCCACTCCCCACTGGCAGTCTTCCTAGTTTTGTGCCTTTCCTGCAATTCCTTTCACTTCCTGAAGAGATTAGCAAATCTATCCCATATAGCTAATACTTTTTTATGTATCAGTTGGTATTCCTGTTTGATCTGTGGACTCATTTGTTCATTTATCATTTGTTTCCTCGGGGATACTAAATCCACTACAGGCCTATCTTCTTTGTAGGAATTCGGTGCACATTCTGTCATCAGCCTTATTTCTTGCGCTCTGCGCATCTTCTCACTTCTCCTCTCACTCATTTTCCATCGCAGGACAGTTGAAATACTAGCCCAGTTTGAACTCAGACACTGTAAATGAATCTTCAGTTCAATACCAGTATGTCTTATTTCTTTGGCATGGATATCATAGTATTGTTAAAATAGTTCTACTAGCTATTTACAACCAAGAATTCAATGGCCAAGGCTTACTTGGGGTCTGTATTGTCAGCTTCTTCAAAGTGACTGCTCTTGTGATGTTATTAGGGTTGCTCTCAGCATGCAAGGAGGTTTGCTAAGCTGTTGCTCAAAAATGTGTCAGCCTTTTCAGATTTCTAGACATTGCCTATCCTTCCTCCATTTGGCCTGTTCCGTTGATATCGAATTGTCTCCTCACTGTTCCAACATCAGAAAATGCTTTAGCTATTTCCGAGAAAGTCTGAATGGTGGAAGTTGATTGCTTCACAATTAGCTTAAGCATCTTTCTCAAACCCAGCCTGAGTTCATGGCATAAACCACTCTGCTCATCATACCTGTAAGAATAGCTCTTATAAATTGTTGCCTAATATTTAATGTCTTCTCTTTGGGAGATCATATAGCTTAATGTCAAGTGACTTTGGATTGAGATTTTTATTTATTATTATTCATATGGACAAATCTTCCATTTGCATTTGCATAAACATATGAAATGTTCTGATAGATACGTTTTATGCTGTGATTTTGTTTACGGCTCCTCTCTTGGTAGTTTCTCATTAACTGGTGGGATACAGCATGATCAATTGATCGTCCATCACATTGTTTCAGAGACCCTGTTCCCATTTATGAGATCAAAAGAAAAAGAAAAAAAAGATTTAGTTAAGTGTTACATTCCTCCCAGCCCCCAACTTCAATCACATTACCCCCTTATTCAGATAAGGGATTATAGTTGTTATCTGGAAATTCCATTACTCAATATAGAAATAAATAATTCTAAATATATTTCTACCTCCTAGAAGTATAAAATAATGTAATTTAAAAATATCAGTATAAGCTGCATTTATAAAATTCTGAGTTCTCTGCTGAAGTCTCACCATTTCTGATTTCAAGTTGTACTACAGAGGTACAATAGTAAAAATTGCATGGTATTGGTATAAAGACAGGCACTTTGATCAATGGAATCTACTTGGAGACCCAGATATAAATGCACACACTTATGGATTCTTATGTTTTAATAAAAAATAAAAGGACAGAAATACACATTGCAAAAAGGAAAGCATCTTTAACAAATTGTGCATATTTACGATCCTGCTTAAAACTTAATCTCGGTAGGATCAATGACCTCAACATGAAACCAGACACACCAAATCTGATAGAAAGGAGGTAAGGAGCAGCATTGAACACAGTGGTACGGGAGATACTTTTAGAACAGCACACTGATAGCACAAGTACTAATATCAACATTAATAAATGAGACTATATGAAACTGAAAAACTTTTGTAAGGAAAAGGACACTGTCAATTGGACAAAGTGGCAACTTGCAGAATGAGAAAATATTTTTGCCAATTCTATATCTGATAGAGGTCTAATATTCAAAATATACAAAGAACTCAAGAAACTAAATATCCAAAGAACAACTAATTCAATTTGGGATACAGATCTAAACAGAGACTTCTTAATAGTGGAATCTCAAATGGCCAAGAAACATTTAACATTTTTAGCCATCAGAGAAATGCAAATAAAAATGACTCTGAGATTTAGTCTTATACCTGTCAAAATGGCTAAGATCAATAACACAAATGACGACTCATGATGGCATGTGTGCAGAGTAGGGGAAACAGGTGGAAGTGGAAACTGTAAAAGTCACTATGGAAATAATGTGGTGGTTTCTCAGAAAACTGGAAATTGATCCACCTCAAGACCTAGTTTACCATTCTTGGGCATATACACAAAGAAATATTGGCTCCATCCTAACACAAGGGCACCTGCCCATGGAAGTTTATTGTGGTTTTATTCACAATAGCCAGAAACTGAAAGCAACCTAGATAACGCTCAACTGAAGAATGGATAAAGAAAATGTGGTACATTTATACAATGGAGTATTACTCACTTGTTTAAAAAAATGACATCATGAACTTGGAAGACAAATGGACGTAACTAGTAGAAAATCATTCCGAGTGAGGTAACCCAGACCCAGAAAGACAAATGTGGTATGTGCTCAATTATAGTAGATATAGGCTTTAATAAAAATGATAATCAAGCTACAATCACCAGACCCAGAGAGGCTAGGTTAAGAGAAGGGCTCAAGGGGAAATACATGGATCTCTCTAGGAAGGGGAATTAGAGTAGATTTTGCTGGTAAACTGGGGGTAGTTGGGAACAGAAGTTGGAGGGATGAGATGGAAGAGAAAGGGATGGAGGCAGAGAGTGCAGCAAGAGACACTTGGAATTGGGGGACATTGGGGGGGGGTGGAGTGGAAACCTAGTGCAGGGGAAATTTCCTAGAATTTGTGAGGGTGACCCTAGTGAAGACCCCTAGTCATGGCGGATAGGGAGTCTGAACTGGCCATCTTTTGTAGTCAGGCAAGACTTCTAGTGGTGGGACTAGGTGACATTTGATCGAGTTATTGGCCAAAGAGGTCCTATGGCGATCCATAGACAACACAAGCTGATGCCAGGAAACTGAAATCTGACAGCAGGCCCCATTGCCAAGGACAGCATCAACATAGGTTATTGAACTTAGAGAGATCGGGCTGGTTACTGCAAGGAGCTTTTACCTCTATATTCTAGTCTTTCTGGCATGAGAAGGTACCATACAGGCTATGGAAAGATACCATCCCAGCCACAAAACCCTCTACCTACAATCTGTCCTGCTTGCAAGATGTGCTGGGACAGCGGTGGCTCAGAACTTGTGGAAGTAGGAAACCGAAGTTCGGTTTAAATTATGGCCTGCACCACAAGAGCGACCCTGTTGATGGAAGTTTCTGTCCTGCCAGCAGCTCCCAAATAAACACACTGAGGCTTATGTTAATTATACATTCTTGGGTAATAGCTCAGGCTTGTTACCAGCTAACTCTTACATTTAAATTATTTCTTATCTACTCTCTGCCATGTGACTTGGTCCTTTTTCTAAGTAAGGCACATTCATCTTGCTTCTCCCTATATCTGCTAGCAATGCCTCTGACTCTGCTCTTTGCCTTCCCAGCATTCTCAGCTTGACTTTCCCACTTAATCTTATTCTGTTCAACTATTGGCCAGACAGTTTGTTTATTAAACCAATCACAGCAAGAAATCTTCAGTGTACAAAGATTATTTCACAGTTTGAACACATGTCCCACACTGCCTGTATGTATAGCCAGAAATCAGAGAATGGACAGCCCAGAGATCTAGGGTAGAACTAAATACTACCTGCAAAAACAAACAAGCAAACAAACAAATAAATAATGAAATGATATTCTGCTGCACTGATAGATCGGTGCCTAACTGGTCATCATCAGAGAGGCTGCTTCCAGCAGCCTGTGAGAGCTGAGCCGGTGAGGCCCAGACATACATTATTTAGAGAAAGTCTAAATTGGAGAACTCCATCTGTTCTTTCCTTCCATCTTGGAGGTCAGAGAACCCCAAGGAAGAGGTGGAAGGAAGATGGTAGGAGTCAGAGGGTTTGGAGGACATCAGGAAAATATGGCCCACCAAAGAAAGTAAGCAGGGCACACATGGGCTCCCAGAGATGGAAGCAGAAAGAATGGGGCTTGCATGGGTCAGCACCCACCATTATGTTATGACTATTAGCTCGCTGTTATTTGGGGACTCCTGACAGAGGCACTGGGTTTGTCTCTGACTTTTTTTGATGCTCTTTTGCTTTTTTCGGGGGTTACCTTGTCCAGCCTCCATATGAAAGCTTTCATCTTGCCCCACTGTATCTTGTGTTTTCCTGTTTGGCTTTCTTCTCGTGGAGGCCTACTCATTTCTAAAGAGTAGTGGTTCTGGGGAATAAGGGAGGTATGGGCAAAGTTAGGAGGAGTGGAGGGAGAGGAAACTGTGGTTGGCCTGTATAGTATCAGAGAAGAATCTATTTTCAATAAAAAATTCTGAGTTCTCATGCTTTTTATATATACATTAACTTATGCTTTATTTCTGTGTTTTTTTTTTACTAAATGATTTTCTTCTCTTGCACTCAAAATCATTAAGCTATTTTCCTCTGAAAGCTTTAACTTATGATTAAATTTTTTATAATGCTATAAGGGTTCATAGAAATTATCTAGTCTAAGTATTTTATATTAATGAAATATTTCAGGTATAGAATTAATTTACATAAAAGTAGTTTAAGATAAAGCATGAGAAATAAGTATCATGGATTCAGGTGAAGGTACTCAGGATGCTGGTGCCAAATCCATTAACCCAATCCTTTCCAGAGAGGTAATCTTGGCCCTAAATTTTGCTTTTTATCTTACTCAGATAATAATAAATCAGGACTACATATATATGTTCCCGAAATTCATAGATCTCATTATTTTTACATGCTTTCAAGAGTCACATAGTTTTATTTCTTATGTTTGTAACTTTTTCTCTCCCCATATGTATGTATGTGTACCACGTGCATGCCTGGTGCCTATAGAGGCCAGAAGAGGGCATCAGATTGTCTGACACCAGATTACAGACGGTTGTGAACTGCCATTTGAGTTTTGAGGCAGCAAATGGTGTTAACCAGTGAGTCATCTCTCCAGTATGTTTAAAAATTTTACATCTACTTAATAAGTAATATCAATTAGACATATTAGGCAATAGCAAATATTTTTGTCTATATGATACTTTTGAGACTTATTCATGATAGCAGGCATCTAAAAGACTTTCATTTTTCTCTGGGATGCTTCTATGATTATAGCATGTTAATATTCTATCGACTCAGGGGATTTGACTTTTTTTTAGTTCTTTTCAGCAATTCTACAATGACTGTTCCTAAGACTGGAAAGATGAATTTGTAGGTTGTGAGAGCATTGAACAACTTCTTAGCTGCTTTCTGGACCCTCTGAATGTTCACCATCTATTCTCCATGGTTTCTTCACCTTTTCGTCACTATGCAATGCTACTAGGTTTGTGATTTTTGCCGTTTCATGGCTGTGACGTGCCATTTGTCACCCTGCTGTGAAGTCCTCTCATGACCAGGGATCTCTGAACACCCTTGTCAGTTTTTCTCCAGTCAACCGACTCTTCATCTTCATACTCTATTTTGTTTTTTTGTTTTTTGTGTTTTTTTTTTTTTTTTGATTTTCGAGACAGGGTTTCTCCATAGCTTTTTTTTGATTCCTGTCCTGGAACTAGCTTTTCTAGACCAGGCTGGCCTCAAACTCACAGAAATCCGCCTGCCTCTGCCTCCTGAGTGCTGGGATTAAAGGTGTGTTCCACCACCGCCCGGTTCATACTCTGTTTTGACTTGTCATATTGTTTAAAATATGTTTTTGAGAAATATAAAAGTACTTCATATTTTTTTATTGTTTATCCTACCTCAAATAGAAACTCAGGTATAATGATTTTTCTATACATGCATGACGCAGCATCTGAATAGCTCATTTGTCTTCATTGCTTCCCAGTGCCTTCTGGGATTTATCTAGTTCCCATAAATGCATGCAAAGATTTCTAGGATTTCTTTCCTATCCTTCTGACCTAGATTCTGTGACTGAACCTTAATGCAGCCATTCTGGTTTAAGACTTAATAGTTCATATTGAAATGCCATGCACATTGCTACTGGGGTTGTTTTTATTTTTCTTTTTTGGACAGGTTTTACCCTTTACTTTTGCACATTTACTCTAGAATTAACTTTTCAGGTTCCATGAACAACTGTAGTTATATTGTAATGATAATTACATTGTATTATGGGTTAATTTACAAGAGTGAATCTTCCATCTAGAAGCATGTGCATTTGTTGATTTGTGCTAAAATCTAATAGATAACCATAGGCAAAAAGCTACTGCTCAAAGTCGCAAAGGCAATTAACAGCAAAGCCAGTGGTAGAAGGAAGGTCTCCTGACTCTTTTAGCAGTTCATACACTTAAAGGCTTAATTATTTAGTCAGTTAAGAAAAATTTTCCAGTTTTTTACCATCAGCTTGAAAGAGAATCCAACTTCTGTATTTTACTAGGCCCTTGATAATCAAAGTGTTCTCAGAAGGCTTGTTAAAATTGGAGAGTCTCGGCCCTAAAGTCGGAGAATCATCTTTTAAAAAGGTTGCTGGCTCATTGGTAGACACTGTCTGTGAGACTATGTGGGATCCTGCTTAGCAGAAGGGAGCTGGATTTCACTGCACTGATCCTTTGCTTTGAAATCAGATCCCCAGTGCTGATGCCGAGGCCACTGAAACTCTAAAGATTTCAAACAAGGCACATGGAGACCCGAGTCATGATGGGTAGGCATTCCCCTCTCACTGGACACGCAGGCGTCGAACCTGCTTTTCTGAACAGACATCAAAAACCCGAAATGAGGGGTACACAGCTGAGAGTGTTTACTGCTCCTGCCAAGACCCAAGTGCAGTTTTCAGCAGCCAAGCTGGATGGCGCCCAACAGTCTGCTCTAGGAATCCAACAACTCTTGTCCTCTGTGGCCCCATGGACACACATGTGGCATACACATAAGCACACGCACACATATGGATATATGACTAAAATAATAAAAGCACATCTGAAAATATTTTAAAATGAGAGCCGGCAAGACAGTTTGTGAGTAAAGTGCTTGAACCAAACCTGAAGACCTGATAAGGATCGCCAAGGGCACACAGGCTAGAGAGAACTAACTCCTCAAAATGACTTCCACACACATTCGGGCATGTGTGCAGGTTTACACATACATTCATAGAGGTAAATAAAGAGACAAATGTAATTAAAGGTTGTTTAAAATGATAAAATATCATCTTAGTAGTTCATATCCTTTATCATATGTATACAAAGGAAGGAAAATGTTAAATGGTTTTCTGAAAACAATGTATTTTAGGAAGACTAGGACCTTCTGTGTGTGTGTGTGTGTGTGTGTGTGTATGTGTGTGTGTGTATGTGTGTGCACACACATACACACACACACTCTACTAACTACTGGTATTTAGAAAATAAATACATTTTTTTTTTGAAATCACAGTGATTCCCCAAATTGGCATTTTAGCTACTAAATGCTATCTGGGAAGAACTTAAATATCAAGGAGTCAGAAACAGGGATCCTCAGTCTTCCAGTGTAACGCAAAGACCACCCAATATGTTTAAGCAGTTTTATTCTACTAGTATTAATCGGAGTTCAATCCCATGGTTACTACAACAGCAAGTTTTTTCCCAGAAGTCAGGGGAGCAAGGGGGAGGGGGGAGTGGAAAAGGTGAAGAGCGGATGGAGAAAAAAAAAAAAAAAGTGAAATTCCTGCAATATCGCCTCGAGCCACTAGGGGTACCTTTGGACCATTTTTCTTTCTGCACTGATTTGGAGTAGAAACCTGTATTAGGGGAAACCAGGGTCTTCGGCATTTTTTTTTGCGAGCAGTGCAACCAGAATTCAAAAAAAATTTTATGAAATAAAGAAAGGAAGAAAAGGAAAGAAAGAAACCACCGCTCCTGGTAACCCGGATAAAGCTATGGAATCGTTCTGCTGGACACCAGCACTGGGAATTCATTTTTGAGGTCAATTTCCAATCGAGATAAATCTATTGGATTAGTAGGATTATCTGATCGCAGCGCAAAGAAGTAACGTTGTTTGATCGTTTGTATTTTCTTGCCTGACGGTCGGAATTACACGGTTGCGGCTTTGCTTCTCCAGAATTCTAGATCGTGGCAGCATCTGGAAAGAAAAAAAAGCATCAATCCACACGTTTAGGAAGTGTCCGTGGGTGAATAAAGAGGGAGGGGGAGGTGGAACTGGGGTTGCGGCTGCTTAAAGAAAAAAAATAAATAAATAAATAAGGGAAGCGTCTTGAATTCTGAAACAAGAATTACCCAGTTCCGGCGGTTGAAAAGAAAGCATCTACAAACTGGTAAATACTTTGACCATTTCGACTTGAATTTGAAGGCGAAGTGTTGTTAAAACTGCCTCCTTGAATAATTGAAAGGACCGGGGGAAGATGAGGGCGCTCCCTCCGTGGACGTGTCTTGCTGAGGGTAAGTTTGTGGCTCTTCCCTTGGGCGAGGGCTGCCGGTCTGGGTACCACTGTACGGGAGGGGTTGCGGACTCGGTGCCGGAGAAATGGGGCGAGGAGGCTCTCAGCCCACCTCGCGCACCTCCCAGGCATCGCGACCGCTCCGCCCGCACCAAGCTTCAAAACCTGGGTTTTGTGGCCTCAGTAGGGAAGCCAAGCAGCCTCCTGTCCCCCAACTTTGCCTTTGGGCGAGGGGGGATCTCTAGGCTGTAAGATTCCCTCTCGGAGCGGTGATTTTTCTCCTAGCGATACTTTAAGGAGAAGAGGCATCCAGTGCTTTAGAAAATCCTGCTAGGGTGGGGGAGAGCTCTGGTCCACGTCGCGCTGCCTCGGCCCAGGTTCCCAGGCTGTCTAAGCTTCTTGAGGAATCTCGCTGGGGATGCAGTCAGCAGGAGGGTGGTCTTATTCATAAGCTCCGATGTTCCCTCCCTCTGTTTCTTCCTGCCCTTCCCCACCTCCCTCTTCTCTCAGACACTAAAGGGTTACAGTCACTGTATCTGATCCAGGAGAAAGAAGTGGGATTCTGCCACACAGGTTATCTCGTGACTTCCTTGTAGGACTTTGCATAATACAGTCAGATTTAACTTTCTTGAGTTAGATGAGCGAACCTCTTTGCAGCGTTCCAGCCCCGGGCCCAGCTTGGCGAGTGCACCAGGCAGGCAGCTGCATTTGTGATCCCAGCCTGCCTTGCCCTGCTCCTGACTCCTGGCTTTTCTTTCCCAGTGAGCTGTGAGCGCTTGTGTTTCTCGAGATTTTTTTTTTTTATGCAGCCGAATTTAGGTTAATTTTTTTTTTCAGTTAAAGAAATTTTGTAGTTCTCAAGAAAAAAACCTCTGTGCTCTCAGAAGGAAATCGATTTCGCCAGAGGTAATTAAAATTAATCTTTCAATATGTGAATATTAATTGGCTTAGGAAAGTAAAAGTTGCTTGGGAATCCGGAAAAGGACATTCTCACCCAAGTTTGAGGTCTGCATAGCTCCAGCGCAATTATATTTACATAATAATAAATAATATCTAAGTATTTATGAATGTATAGAAGTGTCTCTAGATGGATTAGACAGATGAAACCCCTCACAGCCCCTCACACTTCAGTGTCTTTCAGTGGCCGTTTTCTATTTAAGGACAATGCATTTGCTTTTAAACTATCAAGCACTCAAATGCTGAAATAAAATGAAGATAGGTAATTGGCAAGATATAGAATGCTGCATCTGATGTATTTTAATTTCCCAAAGAAGGCATTAGATACTTATAACTTGTGAAATGTGTGCAGTTTTAACGTTATAGTTTTAATGTTAAAGATTCTCTTTTAGGTCTGGACTCACCAGAGATAGAGCTTCGGGGTCATCTCAGCTCATCTCCAATACTTACTTGACAAACTTCAAGTACTTCATGCATTCTGGCTATGAAAACTAGCATTTGAAATTTGTATTTTTAAGATTCAGTTACCAAGTGGAACACTTTTATGTACCAGGATTTTTAAAGTGGAATCTGGGCTGTTTCTTGCTTCTGTGGGCTTTGATTAAACTTTCTAAACTACTAGAAGCACAGGAAGGACTTCTGCAAGCACATTCATTTTCTGCAGGTAGCTCAGAAGCTGGCTCTGCCTCTTCTCCATGCTTCTCTGTCACGTGGTTTGTGTGCCTTGGAGGGAGAAGAATGGATGTTCTGTGTGTTGGTACATTCTAGCAACTGCTCCTAGCCACACAGTCCAGAAATATTTAACATCCAATTACACCAATAGAAAGAATATTAGTTTATAAAAAAGTCACGTTGAATGATAGATGGGTAAATATTTCTTTCTTCAGACTAACTGAGAAAGACTACAATTATTGACAAAAAAAGCAATTAAAAATTTGAAATATAAAATGGGGGTCCTTATAAAGATTTCCTTATGTATTCTGAAAGCAATGAATTTGCGGTGATTCTTGTCTCAGACTGCTGTTGAGGGTGGGTGAGCTAACACACTTAGAGGGGCTGGCAAGGATGTTTCTGTCAAGAGTAGCTGATATTTTCCAAGGCTTCATTATGCTCTCCTTAAGTGGTGAAAAAGGAAAGGCAGTAACTTTGACCTTCTCTTTGTATCATGGAGGTTGGTAGTGTTTCTACAGTAGATCCATATAATCTTGTAGGTAGTACAAGGTTGGGCAACCAATAGTAAAGGAAGTTGTCTATAGAGAACCACTACCACACTTCTAAACTCACAACCATAACCAGTTCCTGCACTCAAGTTCAGTGTAGTTTGACAAGTGGGCCACTTACAGAACTGATGTGTCCCTGCAAGGTTTGTGAGTTAACTACATGCTGCTGTATCTTCTTCAACACACGTGATGATCATTCCAAGGAGTGCAGTGTCCTTTATTGATTCTTTATACTTTATATCAGAATTATACAATATTTATAATTTGGACTAAAAGGTTAGAAGTTCACAATTAGTGCTAAAAATTCTAATTAGTTCACAATTAGTGCTAATTCTAAATATGGTTCTTAATGTGAATGGCAAGACATACATTGGATTCCCCAAAGTTATTGGTGTGGGTATGAACATTGCCTATTCCTCTTGAAAATTGTATCCTTTTCCATGTTGTCTAACTGTCCTAAAATCCAGAAATTACTGACCTATTGGTTGCAGCTTCCATGATTTTGAGATGATTAACCATATTTGGTTAAGAGTTCTTGCCCACCCTGCCCCTGCTTCTTAAACTTTACCAATGCTTAAGTAGAAGCAGAATCGGAGAGGAAAATTTTACTTTTCTGCATTATTGAAATTTAGCATGTATTATCTTTGGTACAAAACTTCTATATCTTTTGCCTTACTGGGACCTGAAATAAAAAACTTGCCTTTACATGAATTTGAAATATCAATGTTTAATCTTTAAAATTTGCCAAGACCAGAGAAATAAAGATGGAATTAATAAACACCTCAATAAAGCTAAAATATGCTTTTATACTTTTCATTGTTTCTTTAAAGGTAATTTGTAACATCTTGGCATAGCCAGTACTCAATGGGCATGAGATAGCAACATCCCCAGCTCTCTCAAAGAAAGGTTCTTCAATAGCAAAACATTGCGTTAGGTGTTCCTGGTCTGATGAGGACAAAGCCATGTTGAGAAATATCAATTATTACTCTATTGCTATAAAAAAATGTGAGATATATTTACTACCCTCTATAAAAAGAAAAAAAGAAGAAAGGATGAGAAAGAAAGAAGGAAGGAAGGAAGAAAGAAAGAAGGAAAGAAAAAAAGAAAGAAAGAAAGAAAGAAAGAAAGAAAGAAAGAAAGAAAGAAAGAAAGAAAGAAAAAAGAAAAGTTCATGCTCACTTTTAGTAGCTTATCTGTTGGGGGAAAAAAAAGACTGCCAAGTCATAGCTTAACAGAAGTCAGAGAAAACTAGTAAATCACTCCAGGCATTTGAAATTATTAGACATTAAACTTTGGGGTTTTTTATATGAATTCATTTTATAGCAGTCAATATAATCTCTTCTGTGCCTATTTCCATTACATGTAAGAGAGACATTCTACTCAATGGAAGGCACTTTACTGCTGACATTACTGCAGAGTTTATAGGTCAGGGAAGTGTCAGCATGTGAGATTCGGCGGTGATGTCTCTTTTGTGTGAAGCCTTATGGGCCTTGCAGGCACTCCCTCGTCCCAACACTCATGAAACTTTCAAGTCTCTGTATTTGTTATTTCCTTTTCTTTTTATATATGAAGCACTTCAGTATATGAATGTGCAGCCAAATATGACAGGCATGTGTGAATGGGTCTAATGAGTTTTAATAATACACATATTAGGAATTGCTAAAGGAAGTTTTAATTAAGAAATGCAAGCTAAGCATGAAATTCATTTTGGAAAAACAGCAAGTTAACATAGTGCTAGAGATGCAAAATGAAAAAACCACAGTGATACATTGCAACAAAAGAAGTTTTGAGCTGAGACAAGACCACCCAAATGAAGTAGAATTTAGCTTTGAATCCTAACATTTTTATGGAACCTGTAAAATATATACTGTTCTTAAAAAATGTTTTTACTTTTCCATCGTTTGTATGGCAACATTAGTATTTCAAATATTAGCCAAACATTTTGTACATAAAGCTAATTCATTTTTCGTAAACATTGACTATATATAATCATATTTATTCCCCTCTGAAACTCCTTCCAAATGAAACACACTCCAGGGCAGGCCCCATGTTGAGGAGGAGTTAGCCTACATAAACAGACTCTGGACTCTGTTTCTCTGTTGTGCTTTTTTTGTTTGTTTGTTTTGTTTTCATTTGGTATTAATTCCTTGCCAAAAGGTCAAACAATGACTTTTTCTAGAGTACAGTTCTCTGATAAAGAAAATGCCAGCAACTAGATGTGAATTCATGCCTTCCCTTCCAGGGGTTCTGTAGGTAGTGATCACAGCAAACTCTATTTCTGTCGACTTATCTTTCTATAATTTATTTAACCTTGTGTGGTTTAGAAAACAAATAGGTTCATTATTTCTTTCTTTCTTTATATTTTATAATCTAGATTTATTTGGTGGTGATAACAGATGTATGGGCAGGGGACAAAAGCTGTAGAGTATATGGACTATTGGGCAACTAACTATTCCTTTAAATACAGGATACACTCTTGTCTAAAGAATACACTCTAAAAGTAGAGAATTCAACCAGTGTCCTTGATATCTAATTTGGAAAACACTCAACTGCTACAATGATTTCTCTTTTGTATAGATTGCTACAATCTATTGTATATAACACTAGGAATCCCATTTTGGTTTTTCTAGGCAATCATGTATTTTTATGTTTTCAGGAAAAATATTAAATGTACAACTTAAAGGTGAATTAACATCTCCTTTTAGAAAATCATGGTTGCTTATTTCATACTGGCCTATAAAGCATTAACTAGACTTGCAAATTCAACAAAGTCATGTCTGGGATCAGGGAATATCAGCATAATAAAAGTCAAGGTGTGATCACCAGTACTCTAGGTTTCCTATAGCAAAAGGGACCTTCCTTGGAGAGCACTGAGCAGTAACCACTCTTTCCTGCTTAAGACATTGACCAACACCTTGCCACGCTCTCTGTACCTGAAAGAGATACCTGAACCACTCAATAGTTAACCTAAAAGGCACACAGGCTCACTTCAGCAGCCACTGTGTTTTAAGACAGTGCATTTGTCATTTTTGATTTAAATCTGTATTATGTAGCTGTCCAAAACTCTACACACAAGTGACAATGTTATCTATCCTTTTCTTATGAGTAAAACCCTCACCAGTTTCATGACTTCTTCAATTGTGCCAACTGCACTAATGCACATGTTCTGAGGATTCCAAAGTTCTCTACAATTTAGAGCTGTAGTCTTTAATAATAGCATCCGGACTGAAACTCCTTTACAAAGTCGCTTGACCCCGTAATTTCAGCATCTACAACCTTCATGATGGCAAGGATCTGGGCTTCTCCCCAGCATGTAGAGCTGTCAGGTAACTGTACATCAGTTTAAAAATAAAAACGTGTAGCTTTTAAAGTAACTTTATGCATATATATGATACATTATGATATTATTTACTAGATTATTTTATGAGCTCTTTGTCACCCCTTTTCCATATTGGAGGTCAAAAAGACCACCTGGATGGACTACTAAGAGCACTGAATTTAGCCCAATATACAATTAACATTATTTTAGCCTCCATAGATTACCATTGGTAAGCCATTTCACTCATTAGCTTACCCCATTTTACTTTGTGTTAGTTATTTTATTGATAGTTTATAAAAAATATTAAGTTTCATTTCAGAGCAGGCCAGGGAGTTCTTTAATTGCATTGGCCTAGTTAACATTCCTAGTGACAAATTCTAATTACATGTAATTAAGAGGTAGTCTTTTAAAGTATATTAATTTTGCAGCACTAACAATTTCATATGTGAACCCAATGTATTCGCGTTCCTCTCTCCCCTCCCACATCCTCCTCCCATTGCTGTGAATACTCCCCATCACTACCAGCCCTTTTGGTTTTGTTTTATGATGCATTTAGTTTAAACAGGGACATCTGTTTGACCATTGGATGGGAAGTATCCCGTAGAGCTTGTGGGCTCATTGGTGGTTACACCATGGGAGACAACTATTTCCCTTCCCAAGAATTGATCAGGATAGCCAATACTTCAGCAATGCAGGAGGGATTTGCCCCTGCTTAATGGATCCTGAGTCCGCTTTTATTTTTTAAACATAAAATCAGCTACTTGGAGTTACAAATAATTTAAAATAATGTTCTATATCTCCCCCCAAAAAGATTATTTTAAAATCCTAAATCTTAATAAAAAATAAATAATAAATAAAAAGTTTTAATGACAATCACATTTAGCTTATTTTATTTTAAGAATTAATTTAGAATTACTAGTGCAATAGAATCATTTCCTTTCTTATAACTTATTGAAAGGTACACTGCAATTCTTTACACATATGAGTATATTAAATTGTTATTTATATTTTATTTATTAATGTGCTACATAAACGGCCCATGAAGGGAATTCTGTTTTGAATCATGTGATTGTTAGGAATCAAACAGTATTGCAGTATTAAGAAAAACATGTCTGTTTATGAAGAAGATAGCTAGCATCATATTTTTGTCATTTGAAATCTGTGCAAGGTCGGGGGCTTCAGGAAGCCATTGTTGGTGCTTGGTGTCTTGTGTGAAAGAAGTTTGTGGTCTCAGCCCAACTGTATAGACAGTTGCTCCTTAAACAATAGCCACTATAGTGTTTGCCAACTCCCGCAGAAGATGGGGACTGAATGGCACAGCCTAACTCCACTCTCTCTGCTAATCACCCTCTGAGGGGCAAGACTGACACAGCGTGACAGAGCCACACCAGCAACTTCGCATCCCTTCTCCTCTGCCAAAGTGGGGGCCATTCTCTGGCAAGAAGGGATGTTTTAAAGGAATGTTAATTAGATGATAGGGTACCAGGAAGAGGGGTTTCATTCTTTCCAGTGGCTGGCCACTCACTAGAAACAAAAATAAGCTTAAACCAAGAACGGGAAATGCCATGCTGCTTTCCTTGTGCTAGCTTCTCTATAAGGTACTGGGAAGCATAAGTAAGTTGCTTCTACAAGCAATGACTTGTGACCTATGGGTGGCCTGTTCAGACAAAAGCATCAATTTAATATCATGGGAAGCAATCAGCTCCACCTGGCTGTCTCCTCTGAGCTCCTGAGTGGTTATTCATTTTCTTCAGGGAGATCGCAGGGTCACTCATTGGTTTGAAAAACATGTCCGGCAGTATTTTACATATGCATCCAATCTGTTGCTCCTGACATTTTAAGACCCTTCTGTTTCTTCTATGCTTGCCCCTTCACCTTTCTGTTCATTTCGAAGTCAGGACCTCTAAATCGTCTCTAGATTTAAAATGAATATTTGAGATGCTACTTCATAGCATGCTCAGAATAAATAGAAAGCAAAACTTATTTTACATAGTTAATGATAAGTGCCTTTCTCCATACCCCCAAGAAAAAAAATGAACAGAAGGGTAGGGTGCTCTCCAGCATTAGCCAGCAGTGCAGAGGTGTTTATTATAGAAGGATCCAGCTGCACAGTAAAGAAAAAAAGACATTGCTTCCAGCTCCTGCCCTTCATGTTGTCAAAAAAGGTGCCGTGGCTTTTCAGTCCTTGACTTGCTGGACAGCAATTCATCATCTCCATAGTGGTCCATAGGCGCTTCTGCTGAATAAGAAGGCATTTTCATTGAACTTTAGCATACTTCTGTCTGCTCTGCTTTATCTCCCTTTACATGAATATCTATAAGCTAAGGCCTTTAGAGAGATCAGGTTTCCCAAACCCACAACCAGAAGTAGGATGGTGTTAAATGATGGCAAACAGTGGAATGAGTAAAGGGGTATTCACTCAAGAAATATTTTCTCGAGTTCTCCAGGACCATCTCTCATTATTTTAAACCAGGAATGTGAAAGATGTGACCTCTATTCTCAAAGATCAAAGCTAGTCTTACCATCATGCTGTTTCTATGATTGCAATTATTCTTATTTTACTCAACATAAGAATTTTTAATTTTTTTATGTTTTGAGATTGTAATATAATTACATCATTCACCCCTTCCCTTTCCTCCCTCAAAACCATCCTGCATACCCACCCCTCCTTACTCTTTCAAATTCATGGCTGCTTTCTAACCTGTTAATATATACATATGTCTATGTGCACATAATATGTACTGAGATAATACCTTGCCCCTAAGATGGTTTACACATTTTTATGTGTTCACGCCCTTCTCCTTTGCAGTCAGAAGTGAACCATTTTATCTTCCCTCTGGTCCTGTTGAGAAGCCTCAGTCTCTGTGGCATTTGTAGGCTCAGTCTGTCAGACACATTGTACCTCTAAACCTTAATCTTGCAAATCTTCTTTCAGAATTCAGGTCCTTTGTTCCACTCCAGCCCACAGCTGTCTCCTGACCCTTGATGACTAAACAGTTGTCTGACTAACGGGTCTCCATAATGCTTTGCCTTCCGGGTTGCACTCCAGCTTCCTTGAGAAGCCAGGCATTCCTTTGTTCTGCACTCGTGTTTACTAAATGTGAAGCTGAAGACAGAAACTGAGGAGACCAATTTCTGTGATAGTATGTAAGAGAGGATTTCAGGAGGATAATAAATACTTTGAAAGTTGAGGACAAGGAGTTTCTTTTATGGCTGGAAAGATGAAATAAGAGAGAAATGGCCTGCTAGTCAGGGGTCCTCCAGGCAAACACCGATAGAGAGAGACCTCTAGAGAGGACATTAGTGGACTAGCTGCACCCAAGCCCCTGGGCATTCCTCCCACAGTGAGAGGCTTCTTTCATACTGATGTGTATACTGTTGTCAGTCGGTCTGTAACATAACTTTGTTGGCTGTTTCTTGGGATGTTGTTAACTTTTGTTTGTCTTTTCTCAATATCTGACTTTCTCCATTGCTTCTCATCACTGGACAGGGCCATGGAGAGTGAAGACAGCCCAGGAGGGAGGGAAGAAGTAAAGCCACTTCTGCAGAGAGGAGAGGGACGTACCACTACACAAGTTATGGGTCCTGCTCTTGTCTTATTGAAGAGTGTTTCAATAAGAAATATTTTTTTATGTTTCTGACTTGTAGTTACCAAACTCTTACAAAGGGATGTTAATGATTTCTACTTCATGGGGATATAGAAGATTGAATTGCATGTTTAGTCATGAAGAAGGTACTTATTCCTGCATCAGTACCCCCGACTCAAGATCTCAAGCAGAACTGAATGTCCTAAGACTCACTATGTACTCAAGAGTGACTTTGAACTCTTAAAGCTCCTACTTCTATCCACCAAAGCTGGTATCATTAGAGTGCACCCCACATTCCACATCTGTTTAATACCTACATCTTCATATGGCCACAGCATTGGCCCAGCATGCCTTGAACTTGTATATAATCAGTGAGAATTTGATATTTACATATCAGAATATGAGTTCTTTAAACCATGGTTCTAATACACTCTTAATTTTCCTCTTTAAATCTTTCTGATTCCAGCTTCTTCTACATTCTTGACACAGGTAATCTCAACACCGGAATTACCTTTCTTACTGCCATTGCTCCTTATAATTCTAGCATTCTTCATTTTCATTGCCCAGACCCCAGTTCATCACCTCTTTTCTGTCCCTGGCTATAAATTGCTTCTGGATAAGTTTCTAGTACCACACTGTTTGTAGCTGCTCAAGATTATACCTATTAATTAACCCCAGCAGGCCAATCTCCAGCTTTTTCTCTTTCTTTCCTGTTGGTGTCTCGTGTGCTCCACACTCCTCAAATACTCGGCCACAGTGAGCATATGGCTACCCTGAATTGGTCTCACTAGGGTGCACAGCTGAGCACTCTGTATCAAACCCATTTAGACATATGTTTGGAGTTGGGCAGTCCTGTGCTTGTATTTTCAGTTTGCCTTTTCTTACATTTGTGGCCTTGGACACAATATCTAACCTATTAAAACCTATTTTTTGATTCATCTCAGATAGGAATACTTAATATATGTCTGTTTTGAGGTGTAAATGGCATGGACACATATGTTTGGAGCATGGTTCAGAAGACTATTTGGTGATCTACCATATTTATGGTCCATTTCAGTTTTACAGAATTCTGCATGGACCCAGCTAATAGTTCAAACTTAATATGAATGAAAATTTGTTTCTCTTTTCCTCCAATCAATCCATTCAAGGCTGTGGTTCTCACATCTTTGTGATGGTGCAATTTACATTTTTGATAGGCAAACTCTCAAATGTATAAATGTGAATATCACCGGATTGAAGCAACATCTGGAATTGGCAAGATCAGAAAGACAAGCCCAGTTTTTAAAAAAAGGCTTATGAATCTATTATGGCAGCACTCATCAACAGTTTAAGGCGCAAGGGTGCTTAGGGCTTAGTGCATAGTTAATGGAATAGACATAAGGCCCTTACAAAGTTATATAGCTGATGTTTTCATTTTTTTCTGATTTGCTATTATGACTGACTAGTTATTTGTTGCTTTTAATCTTGTTATGTAGCTGGAAAAGATATTGTAGTAAAAGGAAAAGCTTTATTTAATGACTTTGTTCTTTACTTATGATGTGATTATTATTATTAACATTATTAGTTATTATTCCTTAAATCTATATAGACTTACCAGTAGTCCATTTGACAAAGACTACTTTAACTGTAACTTGATGAAAGATGAATAACTTTATTTATCCAATTTTATAAGTTCTAACACATTAACTCACGCTGACAAACAACAATAACTACAAAGTGACTCTCCTGGCAAGTGCTAACACTTTTACCTTCCAAAGGAAACTCTGTGCTTGATGCTGTGCCCACCTTGTGGAGGTGCTGGGTTTAGATCAAATGCACGTAGTAGTCAAGCTTACTTCATTTTCTTCTAGTTTTCTACTTCAAAGGTGCTCGCTTTCCCTCTCATGTATAATTGTCTTGAGGTGGGCTGTAGACACCTAACTGTGGCCAACCCTGCTCCACAAGCTGCCAGTTTAATTTGCTATGAATAAAGTTGAAAATCTTCCTCCCTTGATAGGGATTCTGATGGCTTTCCATCACTTGCTGATGAAATCTAAATAAAATCCAAACAGTTTAGCCTCTTAATGAAGGACATGTGGGGTTTAGCTCCTGCTTGCCTTGAAACCGCATCCAGCATTCATTCCTTCAGTTCTGGTCAAAGTAGAGTATGGCCTCCTAGCAGGAAAAATATTTCCCCTTTATGCCCCATGTTGGTTTTTCTCAATATGTGTTGGGGGGAACCAAGAGAAAAGACTATCTTCTCTAAGTATAAAATTTAACTTCTAATATAAGTTCACTTAGTATAAAGTTTAAAGTTTTTTGGAACATCTCATAAGAACATCCCCAAAACAAAGTGAGGGAATCTTAATACATTCTTCCTTCTATCAATTCATAGGTGGAGATTTGGGGTGAGAATGATCCCACAGAATTACAGGCTTGCATTCCTGAAAATCTGGGCTGATCTCAAGGAGCATGAGCCCCACAGCATCCATGAAAAATTGTTACTGGTTTCACTGGAATATGTTCCCTAATGTGCACCCTTTCATATTTGTTGTGAGGCCTCCTTCTCACTCCCCTAGCTCTGGTCAATGGATTATGATAGAGTCACAATCCAGTCATAGTCCATTAACTACAGGTAGACATGTCTCGTCTTTTCATGCCAAACAACTTTTAAACCATGACATTAGTTATGTTTTTTAAATATTTGTTATGAGAAGTGATTACCTGCTAGTTACTTTAAGTATTTAGTTGACATAAAAAAACTCAGCCATGATCACTGAATACCTTTATTATGGGCAAAGAACACAGAACAAAAAGCAGGACAACTAAATGCCTTATGCAAATATTCATGCCTCGGTTTCAGTATTCTCCACTGTAGGCTCATAGCTGCTGTCTCTGTGTCTTGGCTACCACCACTTGGACATGTAAAGCCATCTGCTGGCATTGAGCTTCACTCTCAGTGAGCTGACCACACAGGCACCTTACTGTCCTGTAGCCAAATTTGATCAATGACTGAAACATTTATTATTAAATTAATTAAATTTTACTTAACTTGTCATTTTTTACCATTTTTTACTATTGCTAAGTATGGTTTTGGTATTACTCATAGATAAAAATCAATACTTTATATTTGGTTAATGCAGTTGACCCTCAATCTTTTCTTTTTGTTTGTTTATTTGTTTTTTTGGTCTTTTTTGTTGTGTTTTTTTTTTTTGTTTTGTTTTGTTTTGTTTTTTTCCAGGCAGGGTTTCTCTGGAACTTGCTCTGTAGAACAGTGTGGACTCAAACTCCCAGAGATCCACATTCTTCAGCCTTCCAAGTGCTAGGATTAATGACTCTGCCATCACAGCCCAGCTACCCTCATTATTTCTGAGCTCCATGTTTGCATACTTGCTTTTCAATAAGATTTTTTTTTTCAGAAAAACTGAAATCAAAACTCACAGTATCATTCTACGGAGAGCAGAAAATCAGCAAAGCATTTAAATTGGTCTATACTTATGTTTCCAAGGGGTCAAACAAAGTTTATCTCTGAAGCAGAGGAGGTAATGACCACACTGTGCAGAGCAAGGAGTTCTCTTATGAGAGAAAGAGAGCAGGAAGGGGTTTGAATGGCTGCTCTGATATCCGCTGGACAAGGCTTAGGCATTTAACACTTATGAACCTTGTTTTTTGTTCTTGTGCAAATAGAAATAGAATCAACTAGAATGAACCATTTCAAGAGTTTAAGACTGTAATCATAAGGTCACATGGCATATATATATATACACATACATATATATGTATGTATGCTTATATGTGTGTATGTATATATGTACATCCGATATATATATATATTACACCTGTGAGTACACTGATGCACAGATCACACACACACACACACACACACACACACATATATATATACACACATATATAGGAGCAATATGTTTGCCTGTGTTCACTAATTGAATTGTAATGTTGACTTTATAGATACATAGGTGTTCTGAAACCTAAAGAATCTCCTGTGTATGACAGTCTTGGCTAAGGGTCTTCATCAAGACCATGCAGTTCTAGTGGTAAGCCTCTTGACTTAATTCAACTGAGATTATCCATTTACAAAGAATTTTATGTAGATTTAAGAACAGGCATAAACGTGCTAAATAAAATCATATAAAAATCCTAGAAAATTCAGCACAGGAAACTCTGGCTGAATAATAAAACAAATACAAGCAATCACTTATAAAGCAAAGTAGATAATAAACAGGTACTGATATTTAATAAGACCGGCGTCTATGTAATGATAGAGGTCAGTTCATGCTGGGTCACTTTTCCCCATCTGTCATGTATTCACTGAGTACACATCAACAATGTTTTTATTTGCTTATTGTGTGCATGTGGAGGTCACAGGACAGCAAATGAAAGTCATAAGGCTCCTACTGTGTGTGTTCCTGTATTCAGCAGCAAGACCCTCTACCCACTAAGCCATGTCTCTGCCCATCTATCACATGACAAGCTGCATCAGAACTTTTATTTACATTTGACTCTCTTCGTTATAATATTACAAGCTACTTTGAAACAATCAGCAGGCATTTCTTAACATTCTCTAATATTTAGCACATTGGCTTGCACATTGTAAGCTCTCAATAAATATTTGTTGATTGCATAAAATATTCTATGGACATTGTTATTCTCTAATATCTCAAAAGATTCTAGTTTGTTTTGAACCTAGGTTATCAAGGGATAGTCTAGTGGAGGAACCAGCTTGTTTACTGAAAAATGAATGTTATATGCTATATCACCTTTTAGGATCCTTCGTGGAATACTACTTATTATTTTTAGGTTGTCTTATGAAGACCATACATGATTCAACTTAGGTGAAGAAATAAAAGAAGATATTATGAGCAAAAATTTCCTATCACTAAATTACAGAAGCCTAATCTCTCTTGGGCTGACAGACTAATCTATTTGTAATATGAGACTTCCCTGGGACTTGTGTTTCATTTTTAAATTTGTATTGTGTATATTCATTATATTTGATAATTTGCTACATCAGGGCATTCTCATACAAGTATGTGCTATATACATTGATCATATTCTCCTGGATATTTTATTCAATTTATTTAACTATTCAGAATATGAAGAGAATATAGAGAATTTATAATAAAGATGTTTTCCTTGTGTGTATTAGCCAACACTATTAGATGCTGAGAATTTGTCAAATTTGCTGCAATTACTCGTTGCCCTTTAAAGCCTTACCACAAGTTATCCATCTTAGGTTTCAGTTAATTAACTGCTGGAATTAATTCTGTTCCTTCTAATTATTATTCAGTGTTGACAACTTACCTGTTATAACACATTTAAACATTTGTTAATAATAAATAATGTTGTTTTGCATTTTTAACATTTTTGAATAATATTTTGGTTTTCACATTAATTTGAAATTCAATTTTACAACCTCAGTTTTGTCTACACTGGTATTTTAGATCTTTTCTTTTCATGGTTATATAGAATTTCAATTTCATATTATTTTATGACTTATTTATGTGTCATTTGTGGACATTTGCTCTTTCATTCATTTGAATGGTATCTCATTGTTGGTGTGGTGTTAGTTCTTTTCTGTCGCTGAAATAGCACATTGTGATCAAAAGCAAGGAATGAAGAAAGAGTTTCTTTATGACTTACCATTATAGAGGGTGGTCTGTAAGTTCAGGGCAGAAACAGCAGCAAGAAGACCAAAAAGGAAGCCGGGGCAGCACAGTCTCAGTAAAAAATAAACAGAGCTTGAACTAGAAGTGGGGGTGAGTCTGTAAACTCCCAAAGCCCACCTCTGTTACATGCTTCCTCCAAGAAGGCTGCCTCTCCAGAATACCCCTGAGACAGCATCAACTGGGAACCAAGTGTTTGAAATCGGAGCCTATGGGGGACATTCTCATTCAATCCACCGCAGTAAGAAATCAAGTCATTACCCACATCTTTATTTCAACCTGACTGTCTGTCAGTCACTAAAACATATTAAAGATAACCTCAGAGGCACCAATTTGTGTTGGCATTGCATTAAAAAAGAAAATTCAACACTTCCTTTTGAATTAATTTTACCAAAAGCAAGCCTAAGTTTGAATTCTCCACTTTTCCATGTGTCTGTAGTTTGTGGTTTCTGACTTGCCCCTAGCCTGTTTGTGATGCGTATCTCACATGTTTCTACTCGCTCTATGCTGTCTTGTCTCTAACAAAGGGCTTCAATCTGGAATTATTGAACAGCACAGAAAACATCATATGGAGAGAAATGAGAGATACATCATAAGGAATTTTAACAGTTTTATAAGGTGTTTACTGCAAAAAGACTAATTGTGAAGCAATAGCTTATGTCATTTCCAACTTTCATGGCAGGTATTTGTTCCACAAGACCTCTTTCGACCTCTTTATTTTTCTCACCAAATGATTGCTAGAACATACATACATACATACATACATACATACATACATACATATGCACACATGTTACTCTACGGATCAGTGGCACAGAACAATGCATGACTCAAGAATACAGCTATGCTTTAGTTTTGGTTTTAAAGGCTGATTTTGTGGAAATTCCATGGCAAGCAAGGTTGGCTGTTGCAGTGTTCTCTGAAAAGAAGTTAAACAAGCAGATCGAGTACTCAGCAGAATATCAGGCTAAGTGACCTCAAGGTGCACTATTAACTGGACTATGAAGTACAGAAAAAGTTCCATTCTCTTTGAATGTAGGAGATACTTTTGTAAAGTGATGACCATAATTGTGTAAAATTAAGTGTATCACTGTCTTTATTGAAAAGTAAAATTGATTAAAAAATAGAATAACACATAAGATAAAATAAACTTACAGCAAGAACAAGTTAAATCATTTGAAATTTGTTTCTAAGACAAATATCTTATGTATTCACTCATAAATGGCTTTTAGATATAAAGTAAAGGAAAATCAGCCTACAATTCACAATCCCAGAGAACCTAGACAACAATGAGGACCCTAAGAGAAACATATATTTATTTAATCTACATAGGAAATAGAAAAAGACATAATCTCCTGAGAAAATTGGGAGCATGAAGACTCTGAGAGAGGGTAGAAGGGGTGGGGAGAGGAAGGGAAAGGAGCAGAGAAAAATATAGCTCAATAAAAACAATTTTAAAAAAACAAGCAAAAAATTGTTTCTATAAAGTTATTAGAGTAGTTTCTAGACTCCATATTTTAAAAGAAATACAATACAAAAATGCGTACTTTATAATTCAAGGTCAAATTTTATAGGATCATGAGGAGATTTACTTGTGTGTGTATGTGCGCGCATGTACACGCATGAGAGAGAGGAGGTGTATGTCTGTGCGTGCATGCATGTGTACACACTTGTGTGTACGCACATTTTAGTGAGGAGGAAAACACCTGCATACACACGCATACAGAGGCTAGAGTTGATGTTTGGTGTCTTCCTCAGCTGCTCTCCATCTGATTTTTTGAAACAGAATTTCTCACTGAATCTGGTGATCATCAAGTCAACTAGTCTAGCCAGCCAATGAGCTCTGGGGACAGCTTTGTCTCTGACGCTCTAACCTAGAAGTCACAATGTGTGTCACTGTGCAAGTGACGAGACCCTAGGGTCTCCAACCGTGGTTTCTGATGTGGGCACAGCATGAATTTTCGTTGTGCACAGCGTGCATTTTACCTGTCTTAGGGCCCACAATGAGGTTTTATACATAATTACAAGTTGAAGACAGTGCAATAGAAATAGTCGGGGGTGGCCTTTAGATCAGATGACCCTGGGCTCTGGTTCTGCTATTCATAAGCAGAGACTCTGGCCAGTATATTTAACCTTTTGCAACCTGCATTTCCTGTGAGTTGTGCCCATTTTTATAAGATTGTACTAAATAAAATGTAAATGCCTTAAGCCTAAGAATTTGACATCTACTCCAGAAACATTAATAAATGGAAAAATGTCAAAATACACCTTTTAATGCATATTGCTTTTAAAGATCTCACTAATATAAACAAGCTATTTTTAAATTAATTTACCTAAAAGATTGTTTTTACAATAGTGATGGTCAGAAAATAATTTTTGATCAATTCTATAGTTCTCCACGATTATACACATGCAACATGGAATATTTTGGGCAAAATATTTGGACAGAACAAAACAGGAAAATTAGAAAATTCAACATGCCATGCAGAATTCTGACCCAATATTCTATTAAAACAGGCTATCAACAGGAAACAGGAGTCTGTTTTTATCTTAACACAATTAAGGAAGCTAAAGACTTGTAAGTGTAAAGGGGAGTGTTATTTTTTAATAACCAAACAAGAATCTTTGAATATTAATGAGATGCCTATCGTGCGAAGGAGAATGTCTGGAAATCGACCTAATTATAAACAATGCTGAGTAAAAAGGTTGACTAAGCCTTTCCAGGTCTCCCCATAGGGTCTCCACCTTAAGTGGTAAAATGATATCTTTTAACAGAAAAAGGCAAACAGGACTCGGCCGCACTGGGGCCCACCGTGATTCAGAGCATGCACGGGCATAATACATTCTTTAAAGACCTGAGTGTGTAGCTAAATCGTCTGTCAATGCAGGAATTCTGAAATGTGAGGGGGGTCTAAGCTTACATGACAATTAACACAGACTGGAATAATCTTGAAGAGAGACAGCTATCTTCTTATTACCTCCAGCGCCATTACTACCTTCAGAGCTTAAGGCGCAGGAGCTCCCAAACCGAACTCCTACTGACCTGTACAGTTTTACATTCTCCCTTCATGTCACACTAAGTCAGGACAGTGTCACTGCCAGGCCAGCGCGTCTTCACGAATCTTCCCATACCACGACAGATTAGGACCATCTCTGATAGAAATCAGCACCTTAGAAGGTGGTTCACACACGAAAAGACAAGTTTCCTGCGCTGCATGCTCTTGACAGTTGGTGCGAGATGAGCCTGCGGATTGCATGCGCTGAGAATTACAGCTTGTTCAGATGCATTTTCAATCGCACTGAATAAACAGCATGGGATGTTTGATGAGTGTTAATATGCAAGATGCTACAATTAGGTATGATTGTTCTTTTAAATTACTATGCTCATTTTTTTGTATTCTTCCTTTGATCTCTCACAGAACAGTGAGAACAAAATTTGTAATTTAAAACATATTGACTTTGACTCAGAAATTCATTTGCACATTGCAAACCTATTGTGAACTGAAACATATAGTTAGATGGGAAAATATCTTTAGTCTGAAGAGAAGGTGCCAATTCTTTCTCTCGTGCATGTGCTTGCCACCCTCAGTTCTTTACCTTAGGTTTAAAGTAAGTTTCTCTAAGTTATATGTCCTGTACCATTGAGATGTTCCAGGGAACCAGGACTCATGAGGGAGTAGGTTAAAATGCATTTGTTTTGTGTTCACTATAAATATGGGTTTGGGTAGTTCCTTTTACTTAGTTTTCAATATGTACAATCATCCCTAGAAGTTGATCTTCCATTACACACTAACTCTTTGGGAAAAAGGGTTTCTCTTCATGGGATTCTAATTGTAGCTTTCTCAATGAGTTCTCTACTTAGTTGAAATTATTAAAATATTCATGAAGAGGAAATTTTTACTTATAACCTGTAGTGCTGATTTAAAAAAAAATACTTTGTACTTTTTGTACAAAGTGTGTGTTTGACAAAGCCTGTTTCTAAGTTAGCACATGCAGAGTAGGCAGGCAAGTTGCTCAATGATCTAATAATCAATCACTTCACCTTCAGTCTTAGATCAAGTCATTATCTTCTCTTCGTGGTGTTCAACTTACCCAACTCTAGCCACTCTTAATGTATTTCTACATCCTGTAAAAGATCTAGGTATCACCGTGTCTGTTAACTTGTCTTACTAATGATTTATTTTCATTTTTTTTCTTCTAGAATATAGACCCACGGTTAATTGGATTTGATTGATAAAAGGGAAATCTACAGCCAATGGCCTCTCCCACCACACTGCTGCTATGGAAAGCAGACCGGTCAATAGGAGATGGTCTGATGAGTAGTGAGGATTGAAGATGCCGCTTCAACCTGTGGGAAATCAATGGGAGATCCTTGCTGCGTGAAGGGTACCTCGAGCTTTCCTTCCCAGGCTAACATTTGAGAAGCTGGAGGTGCATTCTACCATCGTTTCAAGGTTCCCAAGTGGATACAGATATATTTGCCTCACTCTACCAGAGAGCTAGACAACTAATGTGGGACCATGGCACATCCCAGAAGCATGTGGCCAAATTATGTTTGGAGAGCCATGATGGCTTGTGTGGTACACAGGGGGTTGGGCGCCCCGTTGACTCTCTGTTTGTTGGGATGTTTGCTGCAGACTGTCCACGTGCTCTCTCAAAAATTGGATGATGTAGACCCATTGGTTACCACTAACTTTGGCAAGATAAGAGGAATTAAGAAAGAACTCAATAATGAAATTTTGGGGCCTGTCATTCAGTTTCTTGGGGTTCCATATGCTGCTCCACCAACAGGTGAACATCGTTTTCAGCCTCCAGAACCACCGTCTCCCTGGTCTGATATCCGGAATGCTACTCAATTTGCTCCTGTATGTCCCCAGAATATCATTGATGGCAGATTGCCTGAAGTTATGCTTCCTGTTTGGTTCACTAATAACTTGGATGTGGTATCATCATATGTACAAGACCAGAGTGAAGACTGCCTATACTTAAACATCTATGTCCCAACTGAAGATGGTGAGTTAACTGCAGGAACACAGGGAGATACGTTTATTTTCTCTCCTAAGTTTGAATAATGTTAATTCATGTGTACCGGTAGTATGCATGGCTTTTTCTGTTGGCATGTAGACATATTTTACATGCTTGCATGCCGCTCTTTTTGTTTCTGTGTGTCTGTGTATCTGTTCTTATTTTTTCACTGTGCCTACTCATTTTCTTTCCTCCACAGCACGTATACTTAGGTAGAAATGGGCCCCAAATTTCCATTTCCTACCAAATGACGTCTGAGAAGATGCATCAGCGTTTCCTCATTGCATGTGCAGGCTCAGCGAATTGGGGCTCTTTGGCACTCAGTAAAAGCAGGAACGTACTAAGTTAGATAGTGGTGTTGCATGTTCCGGCGGTCTGTGATGGGGCGCCATGTTATTTTCTAGTCTTCTATTCATTTTTCAGTAAAAAGAATATCCAAGGAATGTGCCAGAAAACCCGGCAAGAAAATATGTAGAAAAGGAGGTATGTATAAAAGTGAAAATGAAAACGATGTAAACATTTATAGAGGGAGAATCAGATCTTCTCCCAGAAGATGATTAGCTGATGCTGGGGAGTGAGTCAGGAGAGCTCAGGCTGAGCAGACCGTACTGGGAAAACTCATTGCTGGTGCCTGTGTTCTCCTATAGGTAGTGCTCTTATGGATGCAATTTCGGCCTTCTCTTTTCTTATATAAAAAAAAAAAGGTTACCTCACTCTTATGCTACCTAAGAAACCCAAACAGCACTGCCTTAACAGCCGGTCTCTTACTGAACATGTATAGAAGTGTGTCCCTATTCACAATGATTAGTTAAGCCAAAAGCTTTGTTTTATGTTGGTATAGTCTTAGATCCTTCTGCACACTGGCCACAGCTATGGGGCAGTTTCCATTATGACGTAATAGTGATATTTTCCCCAAGAGTTGCTTTTATTTTCAGTTACTCTCCTAGAAGAAAATGAGATATTTTATTCTTTATGCAAAATATTTACAGTCTCAAAGTGCCTTTAGCATTTATATATTTATGTTAAACAATTTAAAACATGGGGAGAACGTGATTCAGAAGCTACAATTAAATCAACCTTCAAATCATCCTCTAGCCAGATTGAGCAAATCTAGACACTGACAGCTGCAAGCTCGCATCTGAATGCGGCATGACCACGCTCCATTTTTATATAACATTCAGGAAAACTCTCATAGGAGTCTATGATTTTCTATAGCAGTAAATATTCTAAGTGTTATTTTGACCTTGCTCATAGCTTGGTAGACTTTTCAGTCTTCCTACAGAAGTTGTATTAATATTCCAGTGTTGTACGTTCCATCGCTCTTTGCACTTCCAATCTGGCTGGAACAGGTCAGATTTCATCATGGCATCTTTGTGTGGAAGGAGTGTCCAAACACTCTGTTTTATGAGATTGGATTATATGGAAGATACTTAGAATAACAAAATCATCAACTCTCCATCATAAGTATTTGCATTAAGTCGACTATTATTATTTCTCTTATTTGTTGGGTAGAGTTGAACCTCTACTTATAAAATTTAAGGTCATAGTCTGGGTCAGATTCGTAATATGCTTAAGAAGACGTGTGGCAGAAGCAGGGAGTGCTCAGAAACAACTAAAAAAAAAATCCATTCTTTTATTTTCAAAGGAGAAAAGCAGCGGTGACTTACAGCCTGTCAGCTAATGGAGAATTCTGCAGAGGGTGTTATTATGCTGCTTATCAAGAATGTGTAATTAGCTAAGTGACTTTAGCCTCCTATCACAAAGTTGTTGATTTACAAAGTCATAAATAAAGATGCCGTTCAAGAATGCATAAATAAAGCATAATGCAGGAGAAAGGTGTGATTAAGAAAAAGGATAAGGGCACCAAAAGATACGATAGTAAGCAAGAAAAATGACCTTTCTTCTCATAGAACTCCATCAAGAGGAAAAGACTCAGCAGAACTTCTTCTTCTTCTTCTTCTTCTTCTTCTTCTTCTTCTTCTTCTTCTTCTTCTTCTTCTTCTTCTTCTTCTTCTTCTT
>NC_022009.1:88910894-88933923 GCF_000317375.1 Microtus ochrogaster | reverse complement strand
CTTCTTCTTTTTATTCTGTGGCTTGTTGGCTCTACATGCTTCATACGAGAGCTGGTGAAGAGCTGTGTAGGCTGGACTGTTTACTTTGGCAAGCTTTAAGCTAATTTATAATTAGATTGGGACAATGTCTACAGATGCCCACTGACCGTGTATAGTCAACTATTGTGCTTTTATGCAGTGCTAATTAAGCACTATTTAAAAATCCTCTTGTTTGAGAACTTAACATATCTTACTATAATTAGAGAAGGCCTGCTCCCTCTTAGTTGATTGTCTATTACCCTAAGACTGAATAACTAATAATTTAAGTGTAATATTCTAAACTACCATTTCATGAAAATAAAAACTAAAAACCAACATTTACATTTGACTATTGAATGATGGAGGAGAAAAGTCCCTAATCTTTAAATTTATATTTATTCTCTACAATGAAAGGTTTATTTTCATCAATTCAAGGAAATATGAATGGACACATAGTGACAAGCACCTTCCATCCTAACATTTGCGAGGCAAAGGCAGGTGGCCATACCTATGGCTACACAGTGAGGTAGAAGCTAATATGCTTTATATGTTCACTGCTCCAAGATCAAAAAAGAAAGAAAAGAGGACACAATGAAGGAGAGAGAAAAAAAGAAAGCATGATCCTGTTCTAAAAAATTATTATCAATTTCATAACCATTTATGTATACATTAAGTATATACTACACATGGACTATGAGTTGTTAAACAGCTTTGTTCTAGAGGCTCTTAAAAACCAAGGGAATAGCAGTGCTGTACTTGGTCCAGATGCTGATTTTTGGCTTGTCATTATTTAACTCTTTTCTTTTTAATGTATACAGTCACTTGCAGAGGCAGATGGGCCCTGTTTCTGTGCCAAGACCCCTATAGTCTGGGCCTACTATGTTCACCCAGAATTCTTTTTTAATTGCCAATTATAAACATGTAGTAATCAAGTGAGTTGGTAATAAATGAGCAGACGAGGAACTCTCTTCTCAGAGAGCTTACATTCCAATGACTTTGTGAAGAACAACACATTTTCTGTTCTTTGATCTGTACAAATGGAAGAAAAATTTCTTTCTCCAGGAGATGCCAGATTATATTTTAAAAATACCCTTTGCAATACTTTCCTCTGTATTTGAAGTTAGAAAACACATTCTAAAAAATAACATCAAAGGACAAACTTTTATTTTAAGACAGTTGCACATTTGAATCTGTCTTTTCGTAGTTCCCATGATAGTTTTAGCCATATGCCAGTTGCCTTCTAGATAGTCTTCAGGCTTCTGTCCATTGAAAAATTGAAGAAAGAAATGAATGGTTAAAATGAGGTACTGCTGTTGAATACTCTGATAGGTAAGTAACATAGAAGCTGGAGTTTTACATGTGCAGAGTAGCAGGGGTTCTTCCTTATTTATCTGTTTCATAATTGCAGCAATCTTATGAGAAAAATTAAACTACAAAAATTTCGACAAGTTTTAAAGTACTTGTTTTTTTTTTTTTCATCCAATTTTCATTGCTAGTAAAGGCAGAAGCAGATATGGCCAAAGTTCTAGCCCACAGAGACTATTAGATAGAGCTCTATTAGGTTAAATTACTCCATGCTGGGAAGGTGGCTCATTCAGTAAAGCAATACCAGCACAAGGACCTGGATCAGGCATGTCTATAACCCATAATACATGTCTATAACTCATTACCAGAAAGGCAGCCAAAGGAAAATCTGCTGAACTCATTGGCTAATGAGTCCAGCCTGTGGGAGATCCTGCCTCAAAATGAAACAACACAACAGCAACAAAATCTTAATGTAAGATGGCTGAGGAAGATACTTGCTGTTGACCTCTGACCACTATAAACAAGCACACACACATAACAGACACATTCAAGCACACGCATGCACACAGAAATGCACAGGCCCATGTGCATATACAAAATGCAAGCACAGACATCACACTTGCACACATGCACACATACATGGGCACATGCACATACACACACACACACACATACAATATATAAGCGGCCTCTTCCAGATGATCCTTAACATTCACTAAGCCAGCTATCTACTTTGGCTTCCTTCCTTCCCTGTTCCTTTTCTCTTTCATGCTTTTCTTTTTTGCATATTCAAACATAGTCTCAAAGTTTTAAATTCTATGCATTGACAATATTTTTGATAAATTTAGATATTAACTCAATTTGATCAAGGCAGTATAAACAACTTTTTTCAAAAACATGTGCACAATCCACTTTACTAGCTTCTGTTGTTGCTGTTATTTTCCAGAGATCTTTTAATTATTAAATTTTGTTCTTTCACACTTTTGTACATGTACCACTACACATTTTGCTCTCTCTCCCATTTCCCCTTCCCAGCTACCCCCCATTCTTACTCTTTTCAATATCCCATTTATCCTACTCTGTCATCTGTTTACTAATTTGAGTTTAGTTGGCTGCCTCACAGAGTTTAATAGGTGTTAACAGTATGCAGATATTTACTGCCCAGACTAAGATCTCAGTATATTCCCCTAGGAAGCCATCAAGGAGTAGAATTTTTTAAAAATTCTTCTTCCATACATTATATCCCAACACAGCTTCTCCTCCCTCCACTCTTCTCAGTGCCTCCTAATCCCCCCTCCTTCCCCTCTTCCCCTCATACATTCCTCCATCCCCCCACCAACGAAAAGGCAGCCCACCCAGGATATCCACTGAACTAGGCAGAACAAGTTACAATAAGATACTATATCATTGCTCGAAAAGTTTGATTCACTTCTGCGTTCCCGTGTTTCTCTAGGTTTCTGCCTTATGTGACTTGCGAAGAGACAGGAAGGTGGTCAGAGATTAGCAGTAATCACAAGTAGGAGGAGCAAGGGGGCAGAGGGACCCACAAGCAAGTCCATTAGTTCGGAGTCTATCGTTAGTTCTGCCGTCTTGCATTCCTCCAGGAGGCTGACTGCTATTTGCATAGCTCTTTGGAAATGAGTACAGAGTTTTCATTTTTCTAGTTGTGAGATTGTGTGAACCCATTTCTTCATATTCCCTCATTTTTATTACATAGACACCCTTGTAGAGGACTCTGTTGTAAAACATTACTACTTAAGTATGTTTCTGATTTTCAAAAGTATTTGACTTACTGTACCTAATAGTGTTCAGTAGAGGTCATCTAGCATTCCTTCAAAAATATTTCTAACAGCTTTAGAGTTTATTTGGTTTGTTGTTTAGTGTGGAAAATAAATTGGTCTTTTAATTTATTTAATCTATTTATCACCATTGATGTCTTCAGGATCTTAATAAGGGATCATATTCCAGAATCATATTCCTTCTGGCTCCACATTTCTCAGTCCTTCATTCATTTAACAGCTATGTATTTATTGCTGGCTGTGTATGAATTATTATCCCAAGTTCCATGAAATCATTAGTAGACAGAAAAACATTTTCTGCTTCTGAGGCTAAACGAAAGCAGCAAATGAAAATTCCTAGTTTAAGTTAAAAGGAGTTAAGGAGAAAATGAATGAACGGAGTAATGGGGGAAAGGTCTGTGGATGTGTAGGATGAAGGGGATTTTGCAGAGATTCTCTATTGCCTTTATTTGTCCTAAAGCTAGGGATCTATTTGTATATTTCCCAAACAGCTAAGAGAGCACATAAGAGAGAAATGGTAATAGAGAAAACATTGAGATTCAGAAAGTTTTGAATTAAGTTTTAAAAGACAGATTGTTGACATGGGGGTAGTGAGAGAGCATAGAAACATAGAGAGAACAAACTTCTATAGTCCACCGAGACCTGTGTGTTATTTAGACTCAGAACAGGGGAATAGCATGGAAATTGTAGTTTCTTTGTGTTTTGATGATCATATTTATCAATCAATTTCTTATAGGTTGTGCTCAAATCCTGATATGAAATTATAGAATAATGTAGTTTCATCAATTAAGATGGAAAGGGAAGAATATAGAATGGTTTGGGGCATAGCATAGTAAAAAGATGCTATTTAGTTTTGGCCATGATAAATTAGAGGCATGCACTATTCATCTGAGAGCAGACAACAAGAAACTACTGTTCTGAGCCGACAGCATGGCTCACGTTCAGAAATGAGCTCTGCGGAGTTAGTTTAGCATTACTGTACTAGAGATGGTAAAGGAACCTGATGAAAATAGAGAAACGAAGGTTCTGAGTTCTAATCTACAGGAAAGCCCCAACATTAAGGAGACTGAAACAAGAATACATGTTGCGTGGGAGATGTGTTAGTCAACTTTCTATTACTATAACAAATAATCACATATTCACCTTTAAGAGGAAAATTCTTATTTTGGCTCATGGTTTTAGAGGTTTTGATCCATGGTTGTTTGGTTCCACTGCTTTTGGCTGTGGTGAGGTGGAACATTATAGACGTGTGTGAAAGAAGAAACCTGCACACCTCAAGGCCAGGGCTGAGGGGAAACAATGCCAGTCTTTCCTTCATGAGTATGCTCCCCTTTACCAAGCTCCAGCCCCTAAAACGTTTATTACCCGATGACAGTACTTCAGGTTTATGGACACGCCTTTAACAGATGGTTTTGGGAAGCCTTTAAGACACAGACCATAAGAAGTGGATCAAGATTGTGTTGTTGGTGCTGGCCTCAAGCTAAGATGTATGAACGTGGACACAGCCATCAGTCCCACAAAGGAGTGTCATGGGGTGATGCTATCTTACACTGAGCACCGGACTAGGAAAGTGGGAGGAAGATACAAGATACAAGATACAAGTACTTGAGCCAAAGTGATTGTCTTAAGGAGCTTTGAAACAGAATTAGTTTTGTAACTCTAGATTAAAATGGAGGAATGAAGGAATATTTGGACGTGCGTCCGTAACTGTGGACAGATGCAGATAAATTCTCTGAAAGGTGTACGGCTCAGTTGGAACTCTGATGTGAGGTCTCCAGAGAACAGTATCACTTGTCCCACTGTGTACTGACGGGCATGCCAGCCTTTCTGAAGCAGGTGATTAAAAGCCCTTCATTGGTATCTACATCCTTTCTATTGGAGAAGAAATGCCTTTTAATTTTATAGAATCTGGGCTTGAAATTTAAAACATTTGAGACTTATATCACCAAAAATAAAGAGTATGCTCCAAAATAAATCTTTAAATAAATAGATACTGCCTACGCCCTCTCTCCGCTTTCCCAGTCGGCTCTGAGCCTCACCGTTATGAACATGCTTGATTTAGTTTACATCTGCAACCACCTCTGTACACTTGGTTGGCGCTTTAGCTTTTAGGGTTTCTCTTGTGTCTATTGTTCCCTTTTTTCCTCCCTGAAGTGGTAAATGCTGAACAAACGAAGGACAAGACTAACTTCAAAAGCACTGATGCTCCGCACCACACACCCCCATTCCAGGCTCCATAAACTTAAACTCTAAACTAAAAGAGAAGCAAAGTTCTTTCAGTTTTCATTTTTAATTTAATTCTTTTATATAATCTACTTTGATCATAGTTCCCTTCCCTCCCCAGGGTGTCCCAGATCTTTCTCCCTTCCCTACCCATGCAACTTCATATTCTTTATCTCTCAAAGCAAAAACAAAAGTGAAACAAAAAATGAAAATAAAAAGGCCAATATGATAAAAACCTGGAAACAAAACAAATACGTATTGTTTATTTGCAAACATACTTTTAATAAAAATTAAAATCCTATAAATTTAGAAGTGTAGTGATATTAATTTTGAATTCTGCTTCATTCATCAAGATTGGACAAATGGAAAAATTTCTTTGAAAGTAATTTTCAATTTAGGAACTATTTCTTTGTTTACTATCTTACTCACATAGCTTGTGAGTGATGGTAGTGTTGGAGAAATCTAATTATGGGCAATAATTTTCATTAAAGCATGTAGAGTGTTACAAAAATCATATTGAAGCCATAATAATAAGAAATAGCAACAGAAAGGTCTGGAGCTACTGCAACAGTCATTGCAGTTTTCAGAGCAGAATTCTGACGAATCAACAGAGACCGTAATTGACTACACCTCAGCCCTTGAGGGAAAGAGGAGTCTCGGTCTTGCGTTGTTTCCTCTAGACAGAGCTCTTCAAACAGAAAGGCTGAAAAGCAATCGTAAGGTCTCCTATGCTCAGGAAAATGATGAAGACAGGTTCCCCTCCGGTCTCTTACAGAAAGCCCTGAGCCGACTTTCTCAAGTCTTCAGGGGACTCTTTCTCAAGGCATTCCCAGAGCATGCCCCTGCGGGGGTGTGTGCAAAGAAGAGCAGGAATAGCAAGCACAGTCTCTCCCTCTCAGCTAAGCTCTCCTCAGCACCTCCCTGACTCAGCATCTTTCCTGGCAAGGTGAAGGTAAAGTCTGCAGACCTCAGGCGCGGATCTAAGCCTTGAGAAGAACTCATGCCCTGGGTGACACCCTAATTTACAAGCTGTGCAGAGCCCGAGGCTTCTGAACTGTTCCGCCTGGGGCAGCCATGTGTTTTTTTCTTGATCTACTCCTTAGTTCCTGCCATCAAAGGCATCCACATTCAGCCACACTTTGAAAATATCAGGACATCAGCAAGCATCCCTTCATGTGAACAGACATTTTTCTCCAATGATAAGCTGTCTTTTCTTTCTTCTGTTTCCATAGAACACTAAAGTAGATTATGTGTCTTAAAAAATTTGCAAGTCATTTATTTCAGAAATTGACTTCACTTAATGATAACTAGAATATCTATAAATTTCAATTCTGATCTTTTTAAAAAATGTAATATTGTTTGTTAACTGGATTTGGAAATACCGAGATGAGATTCTTACCTTGCTTTACTTTGTGGAGATTTCTGGCCTTTCTACAGTTTAGCAAAAAACCTTCTAAAAAGGAAGATAGAAACATGAGAACTTGTAGGATATTTACTGGGATCTCAGGTTGTCATTCATTGGAGAGCTTTCAAATTTGTTTTTTATTACATTTTTTTCATAGAATATATTTCGATCATATTCTTTCCCCTCTCCCAGCTCTGCCTATCCTCTCTCCGTTGGAGAAAAGTGATTGTTGTAGCAAGCTGTTTGTTCATTTCCCGGACGTCCAGACTCCTGAAATAACCACATAGAAACTTAATTAAATCAGCGCTTAGCCAATCACTATAGCATATTCCTAACAAGCTCTTACATATTAAATTGATCCATTTCTATATCTTATATTTTACCAGAAGGTTCGTAGCCTACTGGCAAGGTTCCAGCTGGCAGTTTGCGTCTGTCCCCTCTGCTGGCTACAAGACATCTCCTGACTCCGCCTTCTTTCTCCAGTATTCAGTTTAGTTTTCCCCACCTAGCTCTGTTCAGCTAAGCCACTGGCTAAAACAGCTTCTTTATTCATTAACCAATAAAAACAACACATATACAGAAGGACTTCCTACACCAACTGATTTTCCTTTCCTAGCAAGTATACTGTAAAGAGCCCCTTACCAAGGAAAGAGAATTTGTGTCCGTCTCCCCTTGTCAGTGCAAACACATTGTCTGGTTGGAACCTGTGCAGGGCCTGTGCATGCTCTTGCTGTTCGTGTGAGCTGTTGTGACAGAATGCTGTGGTCCCCCTGGAATCAGCTATTATTCTGGCTCTTACATTCTTTTACCTGCCTCTTCTGCATAGATCCCTCATACTTGAGTGGAGGGATTTGATAAAGACATCTCATTTTCTGAGGGGTCCAAAGTTTCTCACACTATGCAGTTTGCTCATTTGTGAGTCTTTGTGTTAATTATCGCCTCTTGCAGGAAGAAGCTTTTCTGATGAAGTTCCAACAGTGTTCTGATTCAGGGGTATATTGATATGTCATTGGGAGTCATTTCATTGATATGTTTCTTTAGCAGAATAATAGTAGTATATTTTCTTCTAGGCCTATGATTTATCTATTCCCAGGTTCTTTTCCACTTTAGCAGTGCCAGCTATGAGTTCGATCTCACAGAATGGACTACAGTATAACCTGAGATTGGTCATTACTTCTGTAATATTTGTGCCAGTGATGTACCAATATATCTTGTGGCAGGTCGCCGTAAGTCACAGGGTTTGCACCTGAATCATATTGATGATTACTCTTCTACTTCTTGCAGTAGAGTACAAAGCACCTTCCAGAATCATGAGGCTGAGGCAGCAGGGGTGAAGCTACTGGTAGGGCATCAACTCGATTTCTACATCTTCAATGGCTTACACAATTGACTCTTCAGCAATAGAGCCTTACGTCAGATTGTGGAGGGTAACCGATAATCTTGGGTAGAGCCTACATTGATTGGTAGTGGTAGTTGTGGGGCTTCTATAGGACCCACTTGACCAGTGACATAACAATATATAACTCATTTCTGGCAAAGAAGGTTTTACTTGGTGCCTCAAGATTTCTAGTTAGGGCATTTCCACCCCAATCATATGGCAATCCCATTTGGATACCCTTTATATGTGTGTATATATTTTAAGAAGCTTTGACAGTATGATCTGTCCATACTGCTTTTTAGAAGGCCATCAGTGTTAGCTGTCCCTCCCCATATTCTGTCCTTTACCCTTCTCCTCATCCCCTTCCCTAATTAATCCTCTGAGTCTGGTTTCCTCTTTAGTTCTCTATTACACTGTATTTACTTTCATCTTCTTTGGAAGATTGCCCTCCTCCACTCTGGTTCCTTATTAACTACCTGACGTCTGTAGTTATTTGGATTGACATACACATACCTAAAGCTTAAATTTAGCACCCATGCATTGAAAAGAAAGCAGGTATTATTTTTCTTTTGGGGTCTGAGTTACCTCACTGAGGATGATTGTTTCTCGCTCCCCCCATTTACCAGAAAATTTCATATTTTATTTTACTTAACTGCTGAATAGTATTCCACTGCGTTAACATATATTTCATTAACCATTCATCCCTTGGTGGACATCTGGAAAGTTTTCAGTTCCAGCTCTAGGAATAAAGCAGCGATGACTATGGGTGCACAGTTGTCTCTGTAACTGGATTACTGGAAGGTTTGACAGTCACCAGAGAGCTTCTATTTGTCACCTTCTGCTTTGGAGCAGGGCCTTGGATTCCTTACCTCCGTTCTCCCGTGTTTCTCTCTTAGCGGGATCCTCTTGTGACCAAGGTCATGGGTTACCATTGTTGGAGATTCTGAAAGTCCTCAGAAAATAATTAATTGATAGACAGAAAGTATTATTGTCCCCTTGCATCATACATTGCAACGACCTTAGCACACGTGTTGATGTCCATATCAGTATTTCCGAGGAAAGTCATCATGTTATGCATTAAAATATCAAAATCAGATGAGGGTAGAACAGCACTTCTGAAGAAGGGAAAAATAAAAAGTACTGATGCTGATATTTGGCCCCATGTTCCCTATAATAAAACATTAATTTTAAATCTTTAAATGTGTATGGAGCACAAAATACGTACAGAAGAATAAAACACATCAGGCAGAAACAAAACTGCAATTGTGCCGATCCTGCTGCCTGAGCCCACCTTAGCTGCTGTGCCCAGGCGTCCATAGCTTTTCATCTGATTGGGAGACCCTCTCCATGCCTGAGCCCATCTTAACTGCTGTGCACAGGAGTCCACAGTTTTCCATCTGATTGGGAGACCCTTTCCATGCCTGAGCCCACCTTAGCTGCTGTGCCCTGAGGTCCACGGCCTTCCATCTCATTGGGAGACCCTCTTCATGCCTACGGCTGCCCTTGCAAAGCCCAGGGATACCTCGGCTGCTGAAGGCACAGCTGCCACTGTATGGTGAGCTGTGACTTCCAGAGGCGAATTTCCAGCTGTTGCTCTCCAGTTCCCGTTTTACCTGTAAAGATGCCTGGGGTAGACCAGCAAAACCACTGAGATAAAAAGCCTCCACCAGCTCCCCGGGACAAGAGCTGTCTCTTTCTGGTTGGGGGAGGGGAGTGGAGAAGCACAGAGAGAACTAATATCCAGCAGATAAGAGGACTGGGGAGGGGGACAGGGGCCATCACAGGCTCAGAAGAAAGTAGTCCTGGAGTGTGTGGGGTGTGTGTGTGTGCGTGTGTGTGTGTGTGTGTGTGTGTGTATGTGTCTGTATCCACGAACACATATGTGTGCGCACTCATGTCTGTGATGAGGCCACAGATAAACCTTAGACCCCTTTATTTTTAGGCTGTCTCTCATAGACCTGGAACTTGCCCTCCAATCCTCAGTTACAGTGATCTCTCTGCCTCTGCGCCTCCCCACCCCCTACCATCTCCAGTGATCTGTCTATCTGCTACCCTTCCCCGCCATCAGCTTCAGTGATCCATCTGCCTGTCTCCTGGCCACAGAAGAAGGATTACAAGCACACACCACCACACAGTTTTCTCAACCTGGTTCTGGGGCTCTAACTTAAACTCTCACATTTACAAGACAACCACTTACCACTGAGCTTTCTCCCAGCTCCCAGGTATTCCCACACTAGATTACCCAGGACAAAACTGCCATAAGATGGGCAACCTAGTCCTCTCTGTCTGAAAAGGCTAGCAGGTTATGTGGGACCACTGCACTGAGTAACTTCATATCAAAATATTTTAAACATTCACTAGATACTGATGTTTGTTTCATTGTGTATGTGTACAAGGACACACGTAATCAAGTCCCAATCCCTTCATTGTATATGTGCACAGGGACACACATAATCAAGTCCCAGTCCCTTCATTCTGTATGTGTATAGGGTCACTTGAAAGTGAGTTCCCTTCCCTTTCGTCCAATATGTTTCTCCCCTTTAGTGATCTCTTTTACCAGTCTGTAACAGGATTGTCTAGCCTTTCTGAAGAGCAGATCTGATGTGCACTTGGAACAATAACTTTGTAATGTCTGGGAATAAGAAATTCCACAGCAAACAGTTCGGAGAAAGTCAACTAAATCCACTTTGCTATTAGGCACACTCCTTCTAGTGCTGTGTTCTGAGTGACTGAGAGTGTCCAAATATGCCTCTTTATGTTCCCCTCTCCTGGGCTGTCTTCTAGTTTCCTTGCCTGTGCATACATTCACTCGCACCTAAATGCACATATGTAGAAATTAGAATCCCATATCCCCACATAAAAAAGAATGGGAAGCCGGGCTGTGGTGGCACACGCCTTTAATCCCAGCACTCGGGAGGCAGAGGCAGGTGGATATCTGTGAGTTCGAGGCCAGCCTGGTCCAGAAGAGCTAGTTCCAGGACAGGAACCAAAAAGCTATGGAGAAACCCTGTCTCGAAAAAAAAAAATTAAAAAAGAAAGAATGGGAAATGTTGCCCTTCTGATCCTGGATGACCTCATTCAATGTAATATTTTCCAGTTCCATCCATTTCCTGAAAATTTCATTTGGTACAGCTGAATAAATTTCCATTGTTTATACACACCAAATTTTCATTATCCATTCAACTGTTGATGGATACATAGACTTATTTCATTTCTTTACTGTTCTGAACACAACAGCAATATGTATGGCCTCCTGCAATCCATCCTCCATAAAGAATCCGGTGTGAGCTTTATTTAAAACTATAAAATCAATCATAATTTTCTTGCTTGAATTCTTTTGAGGCTCCATGCTGCTTTTAAAATAACTGATAAACTTCTCGCTAGGTCTCTAAGACCTGGCAGGGTGACTTCTGCATACCTTTGCAGTCTGTTCCCATGTACTTCCCCTTCTAGCTACATTTTTACCTTGCTTATTTTCTTTATTTTTATTTTTCCATAATTAATTTTATTTTTTTATATTTTATATACCAATCCAGTTCCACTTCCCTCCTCTCCTCCTGTTCTCCCCTTTCTGTAATCCAAGCCCCATCTGCTTCTCAGAGAGGTTAAGACCTCCCCTGGGAAGTCTAAGTCTGTCCCATCACCTCTTTGGGGCAGGACCAAGGCGCACCCCCCCATGTCTAGGTTGAGCAAGGTACCTCTCCATAGAGAATATGCTCCACAAAGTCAGTTCATGCATTAGAGTTACTTCCTGCTCCCACTGCCTTTGGCACTGCCCAAGCCACACCATTGTCATCTATACTCAGGGGTCCTAATTCGGCCCTATGCAGGTTCTCCATTTGTCAGTCCGGAGTCAGTGATCTCCCACTAGTTTGGGTCACTTGTTTACGTGGGTTTCCCTATCATGGTCTTCACCCCTTTGTTAGTATTATTGCTCCTCCCATTTTGTTTGTACTCCAGGAGCTCTGTCCAGTGGTTAGTTGTGGATCTCGGCTTCTGTTTCCATCTCTTTCTAGAAGAGGGTTCTAGTTTCTCTGGAGTTGTGAACTGTAGGCTGGTTATGCTTTCCTTTATATCTGGTATCTAATTATGAGTGAGTACATGTCTTTCTGATTCTGGGTTACCTCACTCAGGATGGTTTTTCCTAGTTCCATCCATTTACCTGCAAATTTTAAAATGTCATTGCTTTTTACTGCTAACCGGTACTCTATTGTGTAAATGTACCACATTTTCTTTATCCATTCTTCAGTTGAGGGGCATCTGGTTTGTTTCCAGGTTCCAGCTATTATGAATAATGCTATTGTGAACATAGTTGAGCAAATATCCTTACCCAATCTTCCTCCTACAGTGGTTCTTTGCACATAGTTTTCACTAAAGTGCACATTTACCTTTTCCATGGCTTCCTGAGTCTTGTCAAGCTTTCTGCCTTGTTGAAGCAGCTTTAAGTGCTTATTAACCTTGCTCTCTTGGTCCGTATTCTTTTATATCTCCTTTGCTACATTTTATTTTCAATATGCAATTATCTTGTTTACTTATGTGCTTACATATTTATTCTGTTTACTTCAGAACTTTTCTTTTGTTCATTGTTAGATACCCAGCACTCAGAAGGGATTCATTCAATTCACAACATTAAAAAAAAAAACACTGTACTTTATTGGAAAGAACCTTAAAGTTCTGGCATCAGAATTTATTTGTGCAATCCTATGCCTGCTCTCATTCCTCACCCAGATACAGTGGGTCTTAGTACTTCCTACTTTGTAATCACTGTTTGTTTTTGGTACAGTGCCTCCCAAACGAAGATTTCAAATCCAACACCAGGGTCCTTAACTAAGAAGTAACAGTGCTCAATGGCTTAGTGTCTGACAAATAGAACCTGGTCTCCATTGTGGGGACCCTTGGGGCCTAGTGACTGCCAACAGCAGAGGCTCTTGGCTCTCTGCCTGTGTGTGTGAGAGCCAGCCTACTGCCACTACTCTGAATTTATATTTTAATACAGGATACCAAAAATACATTTATTTAGTAGGTGCAGCCATTCTGCAGTTTCTGTACTTGGCTAGACACTTCACTTTCTCTTCTGACCCACTATTTTAATTCTCTTTCATCTCACCCAATATGAATGCTCTCTTCTGAAAAAATGTACCTTTCTGCAACAGGGTTTGCTGCCATTTCAATAAGCCATTTTAGTTTAGGGTGCAGTGCAGGCAGGACCTGATGCTGTTCTAGATGACCCAAGAAGAGTTCAGCTCAACACATCAAAGGAACTTTCCTTTTATAACATATATTGAATTTTAGTGTGTGCATGCATGCATCTGTGTGTGTGCTTGTGCATGCACATGACTGTGTTGTCTATATGTGTGTGTGCATGCATGTGTGAGTATGTGTGTTTGTGAATATGTGTGCATGTATGTTCATGTATGAATCTGTGTATATGTACATGAGTGTGCATGTGTTAGTGTGTGTGTGTGCATGTATGTGAATGTCTCATGTATGTGAGTGTAGGTGTGTGCAGGTGCACATGGTACGGCCAGCTTATAGATGCCAGAGAACCATGAGGAGAGTTGGTTCTGTCTTTCCACCATTGGTGTCATCAGGATCCGATTCTAGTCTTGGCTTGATGACAAGCGCCTCTACCCACTGAGCCATCTTGGTGTCTCAGAAGGGCTTTCTGTCCAGCGTGATATAGCTTAGCTGATGAACTGTGGTGGATTGCATTGTAAAATGGCCTTCTATTGGTCCATTCACCATGAACTTGTAGACAGCACCATTGTGCTATTTATCTTATTAGTACATAATTATTATCAAGTTTTCCCAGAAAAGTCAGATTTCACTCCATAAACAGAAGATTTTACTGTAAGCAGAGCACTCTAGGCAGGGGTCAGAGACCATCAGTCATTCAGGACATGCTAAGCAGTGGTCAGCTTAAATTCCAGAGAAAAAATGGAAATGCCAGTGAGGTGTTTTTGTGTTTTTTGTTTTTAATGTTTACAACTGAGTTCTGGGAACCTGTGGCTGGAGAGGCATGAGAGGACAGTGCTGACCTCAGGAGCACTCAATAAGGAGGCACAGCAGACTCCGGTGTAATGGACTGGAGGCGTGTCTGGGAGCCTTTGTAGAGCTGTCAGAGAACACGGCATTGCACGCCTCCGAGGCTGGTTTCATGGGCCGGGTATCTGTGCAGTCATGTGGCTCCCCACTGTGAAATAGCCAGTCAGTTAAACAGTCCACAGGCACCATCTCAAAGTCCATAATAGATTTGAACAAGGGATCCTTTGTTTTTATTTTTGCATTGGCTGCTACCAAGTATGCAGCCTTTTCCGTTTCCTGTTTTGAACGGTGGCATTTCTTTCATTGTTCTCTTTAGAGGAGACAGAAATTGTAGGGATATAAACACCAGTGATTATGCTGTTGTAGTTGGAAGTTTTAATATTATCGTCGTAGAGGCACAGACTGTTCTGCTGTCTCTAAGGAGTATGCTAGCATTATCAGGTATGCAGCGGAGGGAGATGCTGCGGTAACTTGGGGGAGGCAGAAAGTTTGCTTTAACATTTTGCCAATTTTAATTTATTTTTTCATTTTTGAGGAGTTATTGAGTGTCTATTCCTAAACACAGAATACACACAGCAAGGGGAGGTAACTGACATATGGAAGAATTCATCGAGGTTTTATGAAAATAGCAGTCACAGCTTCTACTTGCCCTACACTGGTCATACTCCAGGCATTGTTCTATAGGCTCTATTTGAGATTACTTTATTCTTGCAAGGAATCTGTAAGAGTTGTGATTAGGACCTGCTCTTCACTGTGTAGAGATGCAAAGCACAGATAACTCAGCAGCTGGAAAACAGAGTCGCCAGGGCTCGAAGCCAGGTAGTTTAGCTTTATTGACTGCCCGTAGCCACTAAGTGTAACAAATGTTAGCAGTGCTGAGAAGGAAAGTAAGTAAGGCTTATATGTGATAGGATGCTGCCCCAGGGATGGAGTGCCAGCTGGGCTTGGGATGGGAGCTGATGGGAAAAGCCATTGTCACAGTTATCATGCTGGCAATAGGCTATGAAAGAAGAGAAAGATGTCCATGCATTAAGAGACCTTTGCATGGGACAAAGGGCAGGGCTATGCTGGTTTGAGAGCAGCAAGTGATCAGAGAGGGGTTGAGATAGAACCCAGCAGGTCTACCAAGCATCTGGCCTTTTGTTTTATATATACATGGAGTACTTCATGTGACAGAAAGGGTTTCTGCCAAGGTTTTGGAGGATAAAATGTGTATCTTAGTATGTTCCCTCTAGTAACAGTATAAGTGGTGGATAACTAATGAAGAGACTCTTTAGAATTTACTAGAAAAGTGTGTTAGTTACAATGATTCTTGGGAAATGGGTTACTCTAAATATATACTAGTTTCATCAGTGGGTAGAGGAGAGAAGTGAGGTTTGAGTCTCATACAGGGCACTAACTCCAGGGGAAATGAAAAACTTGGCAAAGGTGAGCTGTATACTGGTAGTTTGATAGAGTTCAGGGAATGACTGTTACTGGAGACAATGGAGAGAGCATGTAACCTAGCAAGAGTCTAGGATGTTCTGCTGCCTTTCCTGCTGACTGACTATCCCTCTTGGCTCCTGTTGCTTTCCCTAAGGAGCTCTTGTTTTATGATATAGCAAGGCTTCATTAGAACAAGAAAATAAGTTGGAAAAGACACATGGGTTTATAACATACAGTTCAGAGAGAGCTGGCGTGTGTGGGGAGGAGGATAAAGAGGAGAGGAGAAGAGAAGAAGAGAGAAGGGGACAGGAGAGGAGGGGAAGGGAAGAGGAGAAGAGAAGAGAGGAGAGGGAAGGGAAAGGGAGGGAAGGGGAGGGAAGGGAAGAAGAGAGGAGAGGAAAGGAGAAGAAAAAAAGAGGAGAGGAGAGAAGGGAAGGGAAGAGAAGAGAAGAAGTGATGAGGGGGGAAATGCACCTGGGGGTGATATCCAGGAGACAGGGGTGAAGGGTAAGAAATTGGGGATGAGCAGGAAGAGGAGGAGGAATCCTGCTCTGGTAGCATTACCACCACAACAACTATGTTCAAATGTGGAGCAAGGAAAGACTTCAGAAGACAAACAGAAAGACAAAATTGAACAATAATCAAATGTCATTTTTCCTGTATTGGTAATAACGCAGTTTTCAGAAAATAGATATTGTGTGTGTGTGTGTGTGTGTGTGTGTGTGTGTGTGTGTGTAGGTAGGTAGGTAGACAGAAAGTGTGTTGAATAAAGCAGAAACATGTCAGGGAAGGTTATGAAAAGACAAAAGGAGTCATCACTATGGCCTACACTCACTTGGACAAGTTTGCAAAGGAGAAAGGTATGCAGATTCAGGAAACCACCAATGTGAAAGTCATGAAGCTCAAATGGTGAAATATAAGTGTAAATGCCTTAGCAAAAGAAAATAGTTTTTCCAGAACATGAGCAACTCATAGAAAATATATAGAGTAAATTTAACATGCATCTTATGAAAACATTGACTTTATTGGTGGGACTTTTGCTGGGTACTAAGCTACAAATTAGGCTTGAACAGAAGAGTGGGATATAGCTTCATAACAATTCCAGAACTCAACAGGTGAATCATGAAATCTTCTTATAGGAATGATATTTGGATCAACTTTGAAGGAAGGAAGACCTGTAGCAAGAGACGATTGAGAAATTCAGTCCAGCAAATACTGGCACTGAAGCTCAAAAATCTTGAAGTCAGTACATTCAACTGGTTAGATGCTGGGAAACATGGACTTGTGATGTAGCAGAGGATGTGTTCAAATAGCAAAATTCTGTAGAATATCAAGAAGAGGGTGTCAGTCCAGCTAAGTATGAATTGATGATCTTTTGAAAGAAGACATGGAAGAACTATAGTCCAGCAGAAGATGGAAAGAAATGGCAAGGGTAGATCTGTCCAGCAGGAAAGGAGAGTGGGCAGGAATGGTCATTCATGGTTGACACAAAAATTACGAAGAGTGGAAACAAAATATGATGGATGAGAGGTAGTTTACAGAGTCACAGATCTGGAGAGTGGAGTGGCTGGATAGTGGGAGGATGTGAGCAAGAAGCACTGGCTGCATTGATAGCAGGATGGGACCAGAATGGCTGGGATGAAAATCATGCATCTAGTTGACTGAATTTCTCAGTCTGTGCCAGAAGCTGATGAGTTTATACAATTTTTAGCAAAATTGATTATGCAAATGAATTTGCCAGCATAATGTGATGGTACAAGGGAAAGTACTTATTCTTTTATCATGTATTTGAATAAAATATTAATCTTCTCAATGCAAAAGATGCTGAGAGAAATCCCGTTTTTATTTCTAGCAAGGAAGGGGATGAATAGATGATGCAGCTTCTGCACGGTTGTCCTTTTGGTGAGCACTGCAGAGCTGTGCAGCTCTAGATTGTCTAAGGATAAATGAATAGCTACATAACACTACTTTCTACAAAGGCCACTCTCTGCCCTGAGCTAAGTGAGCATGATTCTCAGCGACAAGCCATGACTGAGGAACGTGTGCAGAGCCAATTGCACTACTCAGCCTGTTTTTCTAGAGATTTAACTGTTCTCATCAGTGTTGTATATTTATGCGGAAGTAGAATGGACCCCACGAACCTGAAAACAATCCCAATGTAAGTCTTGCTGAAAAAGTACAAGTGGGACTTGGAAAACTCCTTGAGACAGAGATCATGGAGTCCACGTATCTGTGGGAGAAACATGATAAATAGAGAATGTGGTGCTTGAACTAGAAATTTATCACAAGCACTGGAGGGATCGTCTGGGGAAGCCAGAAGACAACAGGATGCTTAGTTCAATTCTGGCTTTTGGAGGAGGGAGAAGAAAAGACATAATAGTAAAAGGGAGGGGTAGGGGTGAAAGCTTGAAATCACTCCGTGGTTGTAGGAAAACAAATTTAAGTATGCATGACTTAGGTGGCCGTGTTGACGCCACAGGAATGTTCGTTTAATTGGTTGATTTGGCACAGTGTAGTCTTACAGGGTGCTTATAACATTCTTGGATACAGAATTATTGAGAATTATCCTTGAACCACCAATGGTGAAAAGATGTCATCAAGTTTATAAATATGTTTCAACTGGGATAATTATCTCTATTGCTTCATTTTTGAAAAATAAATTTAAAAAAAGACCGAAGTTACTAACTGACCCAATTAGTAAACACGACAAGTTACCACATTTCCTGCCCAGTAACAGATGCAGGCCTTAGGGAAGCTGCACACTGCCTTCCAGATCGTTGAACAATTGACTTCTTCAGTGCACTAATTATGCTGAAAGAGTTAATAGAGCTTCTAAATGCGTTTCCTACCCCAGGGAGTGGGAATCCCAGAGAACCTCAGCTGAATGGAGAAGGATGCTCTGATTGTCCTGGGAAGCCCCCACAGCAGCTTCCTGTCCTCCCAGTCTCCTCCTCTGTCTATGCTCTATACATTGTGTGATGAGCTGTCCCTATGATGGCCTCCATGTACACACTGTGAGAGTGGACCTTAGTGAAGTGAAGTAAGTCATTCTTGTTTGCCTGTCCTAAAAACTCTTACATGCACTTTAATAATATTAGGGATTCTAAGGACACTGGCTTCCACCGACTGTGTTCTCAAAACGCTGAGACTAGGAGGAAAGTAAGCTGGAATTATACTAATCATATGCCTTGGAGCCTGTGTGATGTTTTACAAAAGTATAAATATTAAGACCAGATTCTTACTGAGTTCCAAAGAAAGAGAGGTGATACCTAACTGAGAATTCATTTTTGAATGAGTTTAGAGAGATGTGCAGAAATGACAGCACTTCAAGTGACCCTTAATGCAACAGACTTAGTTATTATTTTATTAGTGTGTGTGTGTGTGTATATGCATGTGTGTACATACCTGTGTGTGTATGTGTGACATACTCATGGGTGTTATGACATATTATTGAATAAGTTACATCTTTCAACCTCAGGTCATCAGACTTGTGCCAACACTGAGACATCTCACATGTCCAGTCATGCAGTCTTGGCAGATGGTCTGGAAGGAGTGCGATGGGTACCGGCAAGAGAGAAATATGGGGAAGCTTATGGAAGTGTGTACGTGGGGGAGAGCAAGGTGTCTGGCTCTCCTGTGCCTCCTGTCAGTTTTCGGAACACACAGGAGTATCAGGAAGGTCCCAGCATCTGGTGGGGACTTTGAATGCTTGCCTTGAAATAGTAGGCAAAGGAGGGCTGCCAGGTATTTGTGAGTAAGAGAGTAGCACAATTAAAAAGGGTTTTAGCAAGATTAATCCAGCAATCATATTGAGTTAGATTGGCATTGTAAGGGACGGGATTAGATGGGCTAAGAGATAAAGCTTCTGCAGTTGTCACCTGACATAAGCTGATTGCTAGTTTTAAAAGCTTTACACATGTTAAATTTTCTTGTAGTCCCATTGGCTGTTCAAAAGGCACAAAGAGACTGACCATAATACCATTATTAACTTTTTAAAATTTGTAAAAAAAAAAAATGAATGGTTGTTACACTTGAGGAGCCAATGCATTAATACAGAGATCATCCCTTCGAGAGGAAGGGCCTTTGCCTCCTGCAGTCAGGATACAGGAAGATCTGTGGGTATCAGGCTCCCTTATCTGACTGTTGGGTGTTGCTGAGTGGTTTTGATCAAGTCGATTTACCTCTCTAGACCTTGATTTTTATTTGTGCCAAAGGATAACTCAGCCAATGTCAACTCCAGGCTACATCCAGATTTGCTTTGCATGTTGTCTGAGAAATAAAGAAACTGCAGTGGCTAACAGGATTAGTGTTTGTCTCTATTCTGCTGCCTGGTCCACTGAATTGCCAAGAATTCTAAGGAGGATGCATTTAAAATCTACACAGTACGTGGATAGATGAAACGTAGCAGCAGCAGAGTTGGTTTCATTGCTTTCCACAGTTTAACTACATTCTTCGTAGTTTCTTGTTATGCTTCTGTTGCTGTTTTCTGTTTTATAAAACAGTAAAACTTTTGCAGACGCCTGCTTCCATACCCTATAATAAAGAAGGAGACATTTTCTAATTTATACTGGCAAGACATTGAATACCTATTAGATAAATTAGACATGGCATAATACTGGTTCTTCTTTGTCTGATCTGTCAGATAAAAAACTTAACTAGTTGGCTATACTGTGAAGAGTTTTAAAAACATGAATGCCAGACGGTTACAACATGTGATAAGGATGGAAGAGCTCTTTTAATTGGGGAACTTTACTCTAATAAAATATAGAGTGCATTAGGAATCAATGTTAGTACTTCCTATACTGATCTATAGTTCATAGTTATCTTTCTGACTCTTTATTTCTTCTTTTTGAATAGGAGGATGTATGGTTGATTACCCACTTTTATATTGTATTCATCTATTTCCACCTCTACTGGTCCTGAGGGTTCCAGATAGTCTATAAATGTCCGTGTGAAGGGCGTGTCAGCTTGAATATCACCCAACTGCGAGACATTTTGCCCCCCCCCCCGCTAGTCCAAAATATGCAGAACGACCTGCCCTACATTCTTGACTCTGCCCTTTCTGGTTCTGTGGGGAGAACCCACTGTTCCTGCTGTACTCTACCATGCTTAAGTGGTTGTGCTCATGAACACGAAGGGAGCAGGGCACCCTGCATCCCATTTCTTGTGTTTTGCATGCAAAGGGAGTTGAGGAACTAGAGTGCAGCTATACAGGGCATGGATGGTTTGCTGTGTCTCCAGGGACATTCTCCACTCACGCCTTTTATGGTTCAGCAGATGTGCTCTGTTTTCTGATATGCATATAAAAAGTTTGAGTTCCTCTATCTACCCACACTGCCTATTATGGGTGAGAAAATCCACCTTCGTTCACTCAATGTGAGAACAAATGCCTGGGCGCCTATGTTTGGGGGAAGAATGCTGTAAATCGATACAATCACTTTCAGTTAGTGCATACAGAGGAAGACTCCACCTCGCCTTTTTGGTTTTGAGAAGGCAGGAAAGCATGTTTGTTTCAGATTGCAAGTCATTTCACTGCTTGGAAACGTGTTGTGAATTAGCTCATTTATGTGGGGGTTACTGATAACCCAAAAGGAAGTAAGAACTAAAGAAGCAGAGTCACTAAAGATCCATCACTCCGTATGGACCTATTTATCAGAATCTGCCTAGAAAACTTAGAATGTTTAATGCAAATAAATCATTTTCAAGAGCCTATCAATGTAAATCAACTGGCTTTTTTAAATTATTTTTTTTCAGATTTGAAGAATTCAGGACAAAATTGAAATAAACTTGCCATTAGGTCTTTCACTTGATTATAATATGAAGGTGATAGAAATACCTTTGAAATTTAGTATGATTGATTTTTCTTCTCACTAGAGAAATGGCTTTGCTAACTCAATTTCTGTTACAAATTCATAATACATTCAACTGTGCAGTGCCACCTCTGTTTATAACGTGTAGATCGCTGCCACCCAACAGCATCTTTGTAGTCTTGGGATTGTTTTGTGTCAGCTACGACAAATATGGCAACCTATAACTAAACTGACTTTTTCTGGCTAAGCCACCATCAATTAATTTTTATTACTATAAGATAGGATGAAAATCAAAATACTTCCCTAAAATGAATTGCTATCATTTAGGAAAACACAGCCAGAAATTAATATTCATGGGACCAGGAAGAAAAAGACAAAAATAATTAAGGATTTTCAAATGTAAATACAAACCCAGCTTTTCATTCTGATATATATTTATATTTCATTTAGAATATAGTGCCTATAAGCACTTGTACAGTCAGATCATGCCAAGCATGGTTTATTCTATTTTTGGCCATTTGTAGAATAGACCAATATGACATTTATTTCTTCCAGATATGTATAGTAGAGCGGGCCACATGACTGAAGGATTTCACTGCTTGTCAGACTGGGGGCTGTGAGTGTGGGGGCCATGCCATGCATATGGAGATCAGAGGGCAGGCACAGGTGTTGGCCTGTGTCTCTCATTTCCTTTGAGACAGGTCTCTTGTTGAAGCAGGCTTCCAGCTCTCAGGCTTTCTGGGGTGTACCTGTCTCTGCCTCCCATCTGTTTGCAGCCTTGGGTGATAGATGCACTTATGTCTGGCTTTATGTGGCTTCTGGGTATCCCAACTCAGGCTCTCACACCTGGGAGACAGGCACTCTGCCGACTGAGCCATTTGCTCAGTCCTGTGAGCTGTTCTCAGTGCTTACAGACTTGTTCCAGCTCTTGTGCGCTGAGATTTTAAGTTGGACATTGTAACGGCTCACTTTTCATGTGATTTCCTGGGCCTGTGCCCGTGAGACATACCCTGACGCTGGTTTTGTAAACTATTGTCAATATATGCCACTCAGAAGAAAGGTGGGGTTCTCTTGGGATCTTTTCAAAGTCACTGACCAGAAAACAGATGTCTTCATAAGGCTATTCATGCATAAAACAACTTCTTGCCAATTTTTGTTTTATTTTGATTTGCTGTGAACTGTTTGCTCATATTTGGTTTTTATCTTTGCTGATATATGGTTGACAAATAAACTTTCACCATATTAAAATACATTTTTAAAGATATATGTGGTTGGGACGCTTACTCGATAGCTCAGGTTTTCTTAAACCCACTATGTAGCTTGACTGGGCCTATAACTCATAGCACTCCTCCTGTTCCAGCCACTTGAGTAGTGGGGTTAGAGAATGACTCAGCCCACCTGGCTGTGTTGTGACGTTCTGATGTCTACTATGCGTTGAGAAGTGACTACCACAATAAAGCAGGTCAATATCCATCACCTCATTTAGTTACCTTTGTGTTTAATGGGAGAGAGAAAACTCATTTAGTGCTACTGTCTCATCAAGGTTCAAGTACTCAGGCCAGTATTAGCTGACATACACAGGACTATATTAACTGATGGACACAGGACAGTGTTAGCTGAC
>NC_022009.1:88910375-88910774 GCF_000317375.1 Microtus ochrogaster | reverse complement strand
GTGTTAGCTGACGGACACAGGACAGTGTTAGCTGACTGACACAGGACAGTGTTAGCTGACTGACACAGGACAGTGTTAGCAGACAGACACAGGGTGGTGTTAACTGACGGACACAGGACAGTGTTAATGGTATTCACCTGCTCCCACTGAAAATAGATAAACTTTGACCAGCGTGGATCAGTTTTTCTCATCTCCCAGCCCCTGGCAACCACATTCCACTCACTGCTTCTGGGAGACTGACTTCCAAAACTCTCACATAGAAGTGAAGTCAGGCAGCATTTGTCTTTCTGGGCTTGCCTTTTTATTCTCTCAAAAATCACACATTTTCTGTATTCATCCAAGTAGCTGTAGTTGACAGGGATTCCTACTTCTTAATTCTTTGTAATTCCCTTCTCTCCT
>NC_022009.1:88893286-88910240 GCF_000317375.1 Microtus ochrogaster | reverse complement strand
TCTCTCCTTTATTCAATCATCCATTAATGGAGAATGTGGTTGATTCCTGCCAGGGTCGCAGGTAGGTGATGAAGAGGCTAGAATATTCCACTCTGTGCTTGGGTCGTTTCATTCACTCATTTACTCAGCATGTGCATGGACACATATGGAACTGCTGGATCATATGGCACTTCTATTTTTAAGTTTTTGAAGAAGAATCTGCCATGGTTTCTGAGTTGAACATATTTTATGGCAACATTTGCAATTCTTTTCTTTTTCTTTTTTCTTTTGGTTTTTTCAAGACAGCAAGACAGGGTTTCTTATTTCTCTGTGTAACTTTGTAACCTGTCCTGGAACTCACTCCGTAGAACATACTGGTGTTGAACTCATAGAGATCTACCTACCTCTGTCTGGGATTAAAAGCATGCACCACTACTGCCCCACAAAATTTGCAGTTTTCTATCATATTCCCTTAGAGCACAAATCCTTCATTTTCATCCAGGTACTATGGTTTGTTTTGGTTTGTTTTTTGCTGTTGTCCGTTTATAGTGGATATTTCCCTTTGAAGCCACACAATGATATGTCTTACACTTGAGGACTGTATTTATTGTTTAACTTTCAACTTTTTAAATAGCACTTTTAGCTTTTTCTAATCTTTAGGATACCCGCGAATCATTTTGCACACTGCACCCTCTAGCACTCACGTTTTATGCTCTTTAGGCAGCTGACTGCGTATCTCAAGCAGGTGAGGATTTGACTTTTCATTCATAGCTGTGCAGAAAGGGAAGTCTTCCTTAAACACACAAGCATCATTTGAACTCTTCTGCTGTCTTCTCGGATGCCCCTCTGAGAGGCCATCTTACCTGACCCCACTGTGTTCCCAGTGAATCTGCCCCCTCTGTGGTATGGGGGCTTGCTTCTCTTCCTGGCAGGGCTGCTTTGCTCTTTTGTCATTGCCATAGCCAGCAATTAAGCTCAGAAAAAGAAATGGTCCGAACTAAGTTGGGCCTGGCTAGCCCCCACCAGGAAGCTCTGAGGTCATGGGAAAGGGTTCAGATTCTTCACTTCCAGATGACCTTGATCTCTTGGGCTCTCTTTGGTAGAGGTTGTTTTCTGTTCTTGTTCAGAGGCAAGAAAATGTCATTTGACATTAACCTTAGGGTGAGATCACTTAGCTGGAATTGGAAGAGTGGCCACAGAACTTGTCTTATTCTTTGTTAGTGATGTTTTTGTGCTTATAGTGAATGTCAAAAAGCTTCAATTTTTACCTTTAATCATAGCCATCAAATATCTGAGTATACAGAGTGATGTGTACTGACCTTGTTATTGGCTAAACGTGAAGATTTTCATGCAAATCCATAGAAATATGAGTTGGAGGATACTACAAATTAGTGTAGACATATGTGTATGTATGTATGTATGTATGTATGTATGTATGTATGTATGTATGTATATATGTGAGTGACTCTGTGTGTGTATGTTTGTGTGTAATGCAAAGCTGCTAGTTAACATAACAAAACTAAAGAATTTGGAGAGGCTTCAAGTTTATCCTTAATTTTTTTATGCTGAAACTTATTTGTAGTCTCTTGTAACTTTGAAATGTTATGTTAAGAAGCTGAATGCAATATTTTAATTGCTTGTCATAATGAGGCCAAAGAACTTTTTACATTATACAAATGCCTATTTCATGTGTAAGTAGTTTTAAGGTACTTTCAATTAATTGTTTTACTTTTCAGTTTTCTTACAGTGAGGAAATAGCACCCCTGAGTTTAAACACAGTGCTGAAAGGACACCCTGAGTTTTACAATATTCTGCTGATTTCTTTATTGATGAAGTGTCTAGGTTGAAGGCTCTCATATTTTCATATACTTGTGCACGCTGTATGTCATCATATTTACCTGGAGACTTTAGTTACTACTCAAAATAAAAAAAAATTATTTATATTTAGAGAAACCACCTTTGATAAAATATTATAAAATTCCCTATCTATCTATCTATCTATCTATCTATCTATCTATCTATCTATCAATCTATCTATCTACCTATCTAGCTACCTATCTATGTAGAGACAGTCATGAGTCTCTCATTGGTTTTGAACTCATGAAGTAGCCTAAGCTGGCTTTGCTATCCATAGTTGAGCCCTGTAGATTCAACTGTCTCAGTTTTCCCAGCAGTGGGATGGCAAATGCGTGCCACCATGCTTATATGTGTGACTTCGGCCAATAAACCCATCAGGCTTGAAATCCAAGATCCTTACATACTGAGCCATCTCCCTCCCCAGCCTTGGGTATTTATCAATAAGATAGTGAATGCTAATGCCTATACTACCTGACTGACTCAGTTACAGTAAATCTGCTGTAGGAACCTAGTGAACACAAAAAAACAAAGGATGTTTCAAAACAGTATAAACTTAACCTAGGAGTGACAAACAGAACAGAAATCTGAAAGCTTGCCTCCAAGATGAGAGCATGGTAGTCCTCTGCGGTTCCTTGGAAATTACTGGTCTTCCAGTGTTCTTCCAGGTAAATCTAACTGGCATTTTAAAATTACACCCCACCCCCCAATAACTCATTCTTAACATCATTCCTATTTAATGTTACCAACCTTGCCAATGTTCACAGCAAGGCAAGCCCTATTACTCTGGCTATTGTCTCTGCCAGGGTATTTTTTCCCAGGTACTAGCATTCCCTCCTGGTCACATCCTTCACAATTGAACGTGGAAGTCTATTGGTTTTCCTTACTCCACTTGCATTTTCCCTTCAGTGCCACAAACATCTTCAGTTTTCTGAACTAATCAGCATTGAGTGCAAATATTAGGTACCTAGTGGTGCTTTAGGAGGAGCTGAAATTTTAGAATTGTGGACTAAAGGTTGCAGAGCGCTCAGAAGCAGGGCATGGTGGAAGCTGGAAAGGATGCATTTGAAGACTGCACTTGCATGTGGGGTGTGTGTGTGCGCACGCCTGCACACACTCAAAAAGGCTGGAAGAGGGCTTCAGATCCCTTGGATCTGGAGTAACAGGTGGCTGTGAGCCACCCAGTGTGGGCACTAGGAACTGCGCTTTAGAAGAGCAGCCTCCAGCCTCAGGGATTTCTTCGTTGTTATTGTGAGCTGCTGTAGGGAGTTTTAGATCCAAATGATTGAAAGAAGAGTGTATAGAGAAGGTGTTTATGTTAAACTTTCTTTTTTCAATCACTTCCATTATCAATTACGTGTTATTGTTCCTCAAACATGGAGAGTTTTGAGAGGCAGGCAGAGGGCAGTTCTCACCGTGTGGGGCATACAATGGGGACATCGTTTACAATTCTTGTTTTGGAGGACATTGTTACCTTTCTTGTTTTGGGGGGACACTGTTTACACTTCTCTGTGCCCTTTTTTAATGTACAGTCAATTATACAATCTTTAGGACTTAACATTTCTTTCCCTTATTCTTTCTCTGAATTTTAACTTTCCATTTACACCGTAACATTTGTCAGTGTGTATTAGTATATGTGTGTGTGTATTATTGGAGAGGAAAGAAAGGCAAGCGTGTTTGAATTTGTTTACACATGCAAGAAAGGAAGGAAGGAAGGAAGGAAGGAAGGAAGGAAGGAAGGAAGGAAGGAAGGAAGGAAGGGGAGGGGAAGAAGAAAAAAGGGAGGGAAAAGGAAGGGAGGAGCAAGGGAGGAAGGAAGGAGGGAGGGAAGGACGGAAGGAAGGAACAAAGGAAGTGAGTCTGGTTACTCCGATCAACATTTGAACTTCTTTCTTTGTACTTTGTAAATGAAGGATTTTTCCCCAGTTATTTTAAGTATAACATCCTTTGACACCTCAGCAAGTTTAGATATTCATGAGAATATATAATTATTATTATAAAAACATAATTTATTTGAGTGATATATAATTTTTTCTGGATTCATGTGTTTTCCTTGAAGTTATTTTGCAAAATAGATTAACCATAGGTTGAAATAAATTTCAATCCCATGTATTCCTGATTGTAATTTTTCTTGTATTATTTATAACAACTGAAATTGTGGCATAAAGAGTAGAGAAAATATTTCTTATAATTTATAGTTTCAAGTGTACTTCATTTCATTCATAATGACATTTTTTAATTTTTATCCTTCCTCACACTGCCAAAATTTGATCTCGAATCAGACTTTTGTCAGCTGGGTAATAAACTCTTGGAAAAGGATGTTTATAATAAAAGTGCTTCTGTAACATTAACTATAGCAGAGTTGGGAGGCATCCTTCAATCTTGGTGATTTGCTGACAACATGGAAGTGTGCTTTCTGATATATCTGCAATATCTGTCTTGAGAGCTCCAGACTGTAAGGAATGAAGTGTCTTCCTACAGAGGAGAACATATTTATTCATTCCTGTTGTCACAGGCAACATCGATAGGAATGGAATGAAGGATGCTTTGTTACACTGTCTTCCTGTTTAGAGAGTTGTGTTACAACTCAATCAGTGTTTATGCAAACAGTGCTGTGTTTTATGCCCCTCCATCCCTACCCTGACCCTAAAACAAGGCAAAATAGCTATGAAATTTTCAGGAACATTAAAAAGAGTTTTTCTTCTTCTTCTTCTTTTTGAAAGAGTTTCTTCTTAAAAAAAAAAAAAGTGCATCCAATTTCAAGGAAAACTCAAGTGCAGACTCTTAGAGATATCTTCTTCAGACATTCTACCACAGTGCTAAAAGTGGCCGTGTGGATGCCTCCTGGGTCAAGCAGGATAGTATATGCTTGCCACTGTATAAACTGTGAACTACTTGGAACACCAGTGTCTGGGAGAAAAGAATTTCCAGTGAAGCCAATCAGAGGAAGACTGGACTTGTAGCACCAGCAAAGGCCCTCAGCTTCCTGCTTCTTCTTAGTGTCTAATCCTCACGTAGCAACACAGTATTTACAGTAGAAGAGAATGTACTGGGCTGAGTTTCCTCTGCTGATCCCCATGGCTTGTTAAACCTCTTATGGATAATCCACTTATATAAGCTTATATCCACGACACCACAAGCCATTGTTCTGCTCTCCATTTTAATAGAATTCTGAGATGATGTGATAATTGACAACTTTCATAATTGTTTTCTACAAAAATAAAACCAATCCACTCAAGGCCATAAAGCTAGCCTTGCCCAAATCCAAGTTTAATTAAAAACACGAACTGTTAAAATGTTCAAAATACTAAGAAAATGTATGTTTTAGTTTGTACTAAAATAAAAGGCTGAAACGTCTATGTTGATTTCAAAATAAAAATTTATTTTGAGTATGCTTGGAAATATAGTCAAAATTCAAGAAAAAACTCAAGAAAGGTCTAGTGCATTCCCATAAAAGAGGTAAGTTAATAAGTGGAAGCTTTTTCTTATGTTTCCTAAGCCTCCATGGAAAATGATAGTCACTATAAACAAATCCATAGCTTTTACATATATATGTATACATATATGTGCACATATATATCATTATAATCCAAGCATGAAGACATCAGTGATTTGTATATTTCATAAATATTCCACACACACATAATTGTTTATTTTACTTTTTCATAAAATAAAGTGATATAATAGATATAATCTGAAAATTTGTTTTCTTTCAGTGAGTAGTAAGCCATTCATATATGACCCACTAATGCCTTTGGAAGCTGACCTTTCACACATATAGGTTAGGAAGAAAGGACTATCATCCAATTGACCATTCTCATCTTGGAAATGAATTTCAAAACAAACATTAAATGTTTCCTTTTGGCAATACTCACAATCGTATTGAGGGGTTTGAGAAGTAGATTTCAGTATAGCTTTCTCAGAGGCACATGTGAAAATTGTGTTTGGGAAAAGCCATTAGATATTTTATTCCTGAGGAGATCTAGATGGGGAGATAGAGAGACGTGGGCCATGAATGGAGAGAGGAGGAGTGGGCCAAGAGCTGGGAGGCTGGCACACAGTAAAGGGAGCAACTAGGGTCCAGGCAGACTTGGAGAAGACCAAGGAGCCTTGTGCCATACAGTGTAGAATTTTTGTCATGTGCATAAGTTAATTTTGATCTTTTCTAAAATTCATCATTATTTAAAACAAAATAGCTAATAAAATTCTATCTTATTTTTCTAGGACTAGTAACATGTATTTTGCCTAAAGATAGAACTACCTATGCAAGGACATGAACGCTAACAAAACGTGTACAGGTTATTGCATGAGCCTACCTCTCATGGCTTCTGAACAAACCCCACTCACTTCCACAAAGCTACACGAGGCAGCTTCTCATATCTCTGCCTTCTTTATTCATGTTCCGTGGAGTTATTAAGAAGTCTATTCTATGGAGCTATCTCTGGAATTAAACTGCTTCTGCAGATAATGCAAGGAAGCTTTCATTTACTGTCTTGACTCTAACCGAATCTCAAATAAATATGAAATAAACTATAATGGCTGAAGAAGCAGAGTAGGCCCTTTGTTTTTAAATAACTATTATTCTTTTATTATATTTTGAATAAAAAATTATCTAGTCTCTTTATCCAAAGAGGAAAATTATCACACATATATATCATGTATTAACTATATTTATAATGGGAGTACACACAGTATTTTTTTAAAAGGCTATTTCCCAATGGCACTCTTTGAAAAATAAATGCTCACCAAGTAAGTCAAGTAGCTAAAATTTTAATTCTTTTCCTTTGGTGCTTAGAATGACTTTACCTCTGTTATAACAGTTTTCTTTGTATTATTATTAATTTTCAGAGTATACATCAATGAAAATCCCTTCCTTCTTCATCCTGATTAGAGAATTTGTCTGTGAAGACTTAATTTAAAAAAATGTTTATGAAAGGAGCAAGTTTATGTCCAGTAAAATGAAGCACACATTTTAAAGTTGAGCTAGTTAAAAGAAACATAAATGGAGGAAAACTGTGGTCCTTAATGCTGGTCAGGTTTTCACTTTACTGTCCTGTAGCGCAGAACCATAGTGCATGGATTGGCCAGGCCTACAAAAGTGGCAGGATTTTGTTTCTGGTTGAAAGTGATTGTAGCTGTTGAAACTGGTTTCTATTTTCCTACAAAAAGTGAAAGAAAACAAACAGAAAACAGAACAATGGTTAGCCTTGATTTGTTGTTTAGCAGAATGCAGCTTGCTGGTGCAAGGAGGAAAACACTGTAATGGCAATTAAACCCGTGATTCTTCCCCTGCATTTCTGCCCAGAACTCTGGCATTTGGTAATTTCCTGTGGGTATTTTGAGTGCCAAAGAGAAAGAAACTGTACAGGGAAAAATGTGTACTCTTGTCAACTACTTTTCAACTGTGCATCCAACACACTGGTAAATGATTCTGTTCATTCAAGTGAACTATGACCATTGCACAGGCTTAGAAACAGAGGCTCTGAAGCAAGGAATGTTCTCAGTGCTTGTTGTGACATTTCTTCTACCCCTTTCTATTTTATTTTTTAGTTATTTCCTGTAAATGGAAGTTTCTCTGTCCTGTCCCATCCTGCAGCCGCTTCTAAATAATCATTCAAAGACTTAATATTAATTTCAAAATGTTTAACCTATAGCTCTGGCTTATTATTAATTAGTTCTCACATTTAAGCCAACCCATTTCTATTAATCTATCTATTGCCACGTGGTTGTGGCTTTTACTAGTCTACTGGTATCTTGTTTCTTAGGCGTCTGCTCACATCTCTCTCAACTCTGCCCTTCTTTCTCCCTGTATTCAGTTTGCATTTCCCACTTAGATATATTTTGACTTGTTATAAGCCAAAGCACCTTTTTAGGATCAACCAATGAGAGCATGAGAGTGCTCTCCTTGTACAGTGTACAGAAGGGTTATCCCACAACTTGTTCTGTTCTATTTATCAGAGCACCCCACATCCTCCCTTACTGTACACTTTCTTTTGTCCTTCAGATTGGAACAATTGTGTGCCATACTATAGCCGAAAATTTCCATATCAAGAGAATTAGGCTCATGGACTAGAACTTCTGCGTGTTGTACACTCTGGAGATTAGCTGGGAAATGGTTTGATTCGGAAATCTACTGAGTTAATACCCACTTAACCCATTGTTGAGGATGGAAAGAGTCATATAATTAGGGCCATTAGGCATCAAAGGTAATAGATAATATAGAACTGAACCAGGAGATATTGGAAAGAATTAGGTGGGAACTGGCTGAGAAGCCTGAAGAGCTTGTCTTCTAGCAGCTGTCAGACCAGCACCCCACCACAGTCGTCTTGGTTGACTTGAACAGAAGTACATTAGAGAAGTTTGACATCTTTGCATTAGTTTACAGACATGGAAGAGAAATTATTGCGAATATGTTGCTTTGAGTAAAAATCAAGCTGTGGGCAATGCTGATGTTCTTTATTCCTTTGAAAAAAAGACCTGATTGGATAAAGATACTTTAGATATTAAAATGGAAGATCAAAGGAAAGAATTAAGGATGCTTTGGGAATTCTACTAGTAGAGTGATTAGGCCACTTTCCCTATGTGCTCGGTTTTTCATAGACGTGTCTTTGTGTGGACATAAAATGAGAAATACTGCCAATGCTCTTAGCCACCCTTTCTGTTTGAATTGTCTTGCTACAGTTATATATGGAGAAGACAGTGGACCACAAACTTCTTGATTTCATACAAATACTGTTCAAAATGAATGACCCTTAGTATGCATCTTATAGAGATTACTTTTACCCCACTCCTTCATGGATAAGCTTTAAAAATTGTCTTGTTACTATAGGAAGGTAAAAGGGATCATGAATTCATCAGATAAGGGGATATTATTTAAGACCACAAAAATAACCAGGATTTGATGACTCTATTCTTAGTTGTTTTCCAGAATATAAAAACTTGTCTGATATCGTAAAACACAAAACTGACTTATGGCTATGATGATAAAGGAGACATTACCTAGGCCATCATGAACTACTATGCAAAACTATGGTGATGACTTCCTTTGTCCTGGTTTATCAAAGCACAGCAGAAATTACCTATGAAACAGATATAAGGGAATATTTGTATTTCTCTATGTATTTGTTCCGAATTTGGGCTTTTCAATGATAAAAATTGTCAGTGATATTTCATTCTTTACCTCCAATATTTGGAAGCTGAAAGTTGGGAGGCCATGTGGTCTGTCACTCACTCCAGGTACATGAGACTGAGTGGGTGTTAGATCCTAGCAAACACATTGGCCTCCTATACATTCCCTGGGGTCGAAATTTTGTGACACGGTGTTTTTCCACCCAGGCTAAAACTGGCCTTCTGCCACTTCTCTTTGACAAATACAGTTCTTTTCTTTTAGTCGATGAATAGATAAGGGAGTGTGTTTGTTAGATTTTTACTTTTATAATCAGAAAGGTGACAAGGCTTGGCTGTAGCTCTGTTTTGATGTTCTAGGCTGAGAAAATGTAGCTGTAGCTGTGAAATGAAGTGGGTGTAAAATGAGTCGATGGTTCACTCAATTTTAGTCAACAGATGTTGGCTTTATCCTTTAATGGGAAAAGGTTATTACTAAAACCACATTGCACAATAGAAAATAAAGTGTTGTGAGAATGTGAGATGTGAAAGAAGATTACATGGTGGATTTTAAAATGAAAGTGAAGATAATAGGCCTTAAGTATTTTTTTTTAATATTTTAACAGGTTCTTCCTATCACCCACGCAGTACATTCGGCCCCTTAATTGCTCTGAGATTTTACACTTTCTTTTGTGAAATGAAGATAATAACTGAAGAAAATACAAAAGATTTCATGGATAATTTGATAAGAAATGTAAATAAATTAACTTTAAGATTCTTTTAATATGATGGATTATTTTGCTTATATCAATGATACAATCACCAAAAAGGAAATACACTTTATTGAAAATATGGTTCTAGCATCTCAGGGATATGCCATATTTTGTTTCTATAAGAAGCTTGTGAGGAATATTCAGATTACGTTTGAATGGGGATACTTTTCCATGTTAGCTTGTCATGTGCTCTTTGTGTTTATTGTTCTGAGGTCAAGATGTAAGCCTGTAGAATAGGGAATTGTTGCCCCACTGCACGTTAGTTGCATATATTCCAAAAGCATATTGATAATATTAATTACTTAGCAAGTGAAAACCAAAGGAACAATTCTACATTAGCTCCAGGTTAGATGCAGTTAAACATTTCCATTGTAGCATACACACATGTACTGTTGCCAAAGGTGTACTACCCATGATAAATAGTAATTACAGGACTTAATTTTCTTGAATAGACCAAGGTTGGATGTCTATGAAACTACAAAATAATTACAGAAAATTTAAAAGAAATGCTGAAACCTTATTTTGATCAGTTTGGGGTGGTGTGAAATGAGAATAAAGGAGGGTAAGTGAAAGGAAGAGGAGAACATTGCTGGCCTTCTCGATGTGATGTGCAACGACACCTTTCTTAGAAATGTGTCTCACCACGCTTCATATGTCACTCTAGGCACGAATGGAGTCAACTCTCAGACAGTTAACATTCTAGTATGGAGTGGGAAGGGGTTCAGGGCCCCCACCCCAACTCAGTAGCTCTGAACAGTTCATCGTGTTTGGAAGAGGGAGATTCAGTTAGTTATCATTCAAAACGTATCTCCTGGCCGGATGACCGCTCTCTTCTATTGCATGGTTCCTGCTAACAGAAGCATATAGATAGCACAAATCAGAATTTATAGCTTATTAAAAAGAAAAAAAGTAATGTTGGGGTGAATTATGGGAAATTAATTTGGGAGGAGTTTGAAAAGAACATGATCAAAATTATTTAGTATCTGAAATTCTCAAAAATCAATAAAACATTTGTTCAAATGAAATAGCTCGTCATTAACTCATTTTCTTGGTGGAATTGTTCATTTTTTGTACCATACTTGGGGCCTTACCCTAGAGAAAAAATGATACTGCTTAGAATAAGACAAGCAATAATGAAGTGGTCATGAAAGATGCTCCAGTCTGGAACTTCAAGTAGGCAAGGAGCTGGTTTTGATTGGAGAAGTGGGATCAAAGGAGCAGACCTTGGATTTGCAACCAGATACCAGGCAAGGAAGAGGGAAAACTGGCCTATGGGCATGGAGAATGATTGTGTGGGCCTTCTAAATACGGCTAGATATGAGGGACTGTTATGGAATTCAGTTAGGGAAAACTAGATCTAGCTTTGGAAAACCAGTTATTAGATCAATTATTAATAATATTAATGCAGCAGTACATGGCTAACATAAAATTAACTCCATCTATGTTTGTAGACTTTTCTGTCTACTTTGCTTTGGGAAGTTTCGATCCTCACAGTGTGGGTGTCTCGAGCCACTAAGTAATTTAAAGCATCTCAGAGAAAGACCAGGTTGATGCCAGAAGAGGAGCCAAATAAGTCCAGAGTCCAAAGGCCATGGTCTAGGTAGAGGGTTCTGGGGAGAGCTGTATACAGTACATGATGTCTATCATCAATGTGTCCATTTCTTCTTCCTTCCTCTTGCTCATACTGTCTTCCTCCTTTCTACTTCTCTTTTAATTTTCCTCTCGGCTCTCTAATGGTTCATTCTACTCTTTGTTTTAATCTCTCTCTCTCTCTCTCTCTCTCTCTCTCTCTCTCTCTCTCTCTCTCTCTCTCTTCTTTCTTTCCCCTATTTTGTCTTTAGTTGTAAGCTAGACTCCAATATCCTCATTCATTCTTGAAAACATTCAACAGATTCTATAATCATCTATATGTTCATGTCCCATCATTTGTATCTAAAAAACACAAAAATTATCTTCTGTACACCAAATATTATACATATAAAGGATTATTTACAAATTGTTTCCAAATTGTTTTTCAATCAATTTATTTAGTGGCAAAACCTGTGATCAAATAAGAGCTTATAATCCATTGATATGAGCCTGTTTTCATCTATTTATTAGAGAAGACATTTTGTATTTTATATGAAAGGTTTGCATTCTCCCATAATTTCAACTTTCAGTATTCCAAACATTATATACACACACATGTGTGTATGTGTGTGTCTCCCTACTGCTAAGAATAAAGGCATGCATCATCATACTAAGTCAGTGCTTTATATTTTTGAAGTAAGTTTTCCATTTTTTTTGAAATCTGAATTTCTTTAGAAATCAGATCAATTTCTATTTAGAAATCTCCATAGAAAGCTCTGTAGGGGCCTTTGCAATTTGAACTCTCAACAGTAGTAAATAAGGCCTTCATTTTGTCCATATCCTTGCCAGCAATTGTTGTTGTGTTCTTTTATATTGATATTGTTTGAAATTAAAATTAATTACATAATGTCTCCCTTCCTTTTCTACCCTTCAACCTTTTGGATTACTCTCTCTCTCAGATTCTCACAGTCTTTATTTTGTTATTGTTTTACACACACACACACACACACACACACACACACACACACACACACCACTCCTAACTCTGTAATCAAGACCCGCTCAGGCTGTACTAATCCAGTTGCCTGTTTCTGGTTTCAGGGGTAAGCACTGGTGCAGGAGGATTACGATGATACCTTATAGGCATGCCAACATGAAAGGGGAAACCTCTTGGGACCCCAACTCTGGGCAAAGAGCTGTAGACAGCTGAGGAAGGCTCAGAGTAGACACTTTGTTTTCTTAATGACTATCTTCCTAAGTGGGGATTACAAAGTTTATTAATGTAATTTGAATTTGAATTTTTCTGATGGCTGGTAAAATTTAATATTTGTTCATATGTTTATTGGCAATTTGTATTTATTACACTTTGAGTACTATCATTGTATTTCATCAGCCTATTTATTGATTGAGATTTTTCTTCTTTAGTTTCCAAGGCTTTTGTATATTATTTACAACAATTCTTTGTCATATGGTAGCTTGCAAAAATTTTATATCATTTTTTAGGAATGTGAGTTGATCTTCATAGGATTAACTGATTCTTTTGCTGAACAGAAACTTTTATAATTTCATGAACTGTAGTTGTGAATTGTTAGAATTATTTCCTGCTCAACTGGAGTCCTATTCAGAGAGTTCTTGCCTTGCCCACACCTTGAGGTATTTTCCTTAAACATTTTTAAACCTTTGAGTCTTAAAATCTTTGATCTCCTTGTAGTTGATTTTGGGCTGTGTGAGTTAGTATCTAGTTTCATTCTTCAGCATGTGGGCCTTCCGTTTCTTAGCACCATTTTTGAAGAGGCTATTTTTCCTTCAGTGTGTAATTTTGGCATTTTTGTTAAAATTAGGTGGCTGTAGCTGTGTGACTTTAGAACTGAATGCTCTTAAGTTTCATTGATCACCATGTCTGATTTGGTGCCCCTGCCATGTTGTTTTTGTTACTATGACTCTGTGTTGTGGCTTGAAGTCAAGTGTGGTGAAAGTTCCAGCATTGCCCTTTTGCCTGGAACTGATTGGTCACCTGCACACAGTTTTTGTCCTCCCAGAGAATTATTGAGACCGTGTTCACTATTTCTGTGAAGAGTGACATTTCACCTTTGGTAGAGATTTCATTATTTATAAGTATTTATGTATTTATACTTTTGAATCATTTTAAATGTCATAGCAGAAATTAGGATATTTCAGAACAAATACTCCAGTTCACTTCTGTTAAGAATAATTACTTATACCACAAATATATTATCATATCCAAGATAAGCATATGAATTTGATAAAAGAAACACCTACTATACTCTATATAAATTAGTTTGGTTAGCACAATGTCTTTATAAATTTAGTGTTTCAAAGTATTTTCCAGGAGCCATTCACAGTCAATAGACAATGTATTTAATATGGCTTAATTCAATGGATCTGTATTATAGCTTCTTATTTTTATTTGTTTTTATTTCCCATGGCAGTGGATATCTAATGGTCTACTCTCAGTGTGGCACAAAAACCCAGTTTCGGCATTACAGTGTCTTCTCAATGATTAGGTTAAACATTTTGAAAGCATTTCCATTATGCATGGCTTATGTTTACTAGGAAGTGGCATAGCTAGTGTTTCCTGTTACTGATGCTCCTCTGTAATTGAGTACGCGCTTAGAACATCATCCGTCATAACTCACAGCCAGAAGAGCAGTGTTTTTCTGTTTCTCAACATCAATAAAACTGGGGAGTGAAATGTTCCAGCTGGGGATGTTTTAGAAGGGTTCAATACTTCTTTTCAACATCCTTAAAAATCCTGGAGAGAATAAATAATTACACAGTAAACACGATATTATTTTGTTGAGTTTCTTTTTAAAGTCAGTCAAAACTGTTTTGGTAAATTAATATTACCACTCCATTTTTGTGCTAGAATTACTAAAATTTGCCACCTAAAGCTCTTTCATCAGCTCCTGTGTGTTCTTCTTGTTCCATTATCTTTGAATACTTCTGGTACAACACATGCTTTCAGGCTCACTTTATATTTTCCATGTATTTGGTCATTCATAGCTATGGCCTCCATCAGGACCAGGAAATTAATGGCACTACATATAGGCCTTGCCTAGTGTGCTTCTTAGTTCTGTACATCTTGTGTCATTTACCAACCATCCGCAAATGGAAATCTGTTGTTGTCTCCAAAGGTGAGTCTTTGCAAATTTCTTAGTTAGATCTTCTAGTTGACTTTTGTTGATTCACTTTATTTAAAAAAATTTATTTTTCTTCTGACCAAATGGAGTAATAGAGACTAAATGACCTGAAAAGCACAAAGAACAAAATTAGACTAAACTATTTATCACAGCATGTTAAAAAAAATGAGTTTGAGGATAATAGATTCCATGCTGTTAAGATGAAAGAGAACACGGAGAAATAGAAAGTAAGCCGGTGAGTCCATCACTCTCCCTTTACCACCTTAGGAGAATCTCTAGACCACAAACAGGGAACAGAGTAGGATGCAGTCTAGGGACTCTCTGATTTGGAGTTGGTACATTCTACACAAGAAGGTGACTATCTACACTTTGTGTGCATGCACATGTGTATATGCCTGTTCACATGTCCAGCTCTGCAAACATGTGTGTACCTTCTGATCAGGAGGTTACAGGATTGCTGCCCCACCAGCCTGGCTTTTCTTGAAGGTCTCGAGGACTCAAACTCAGATCCTCACCCCTGTGCCACACTCTTGCCATCTCAGCTCCTGAATATTTCTTTTAAATACTTTTTACCCAAATCAATTTTGCATTTGAAAACAATGTCAGAATGAATAAATTTGGCACCTTTTTTAGAGATTTGGCATTTGGGAGGATATGTGTGTATCACTGTTTTATTGAAGTCGAGTACCCTTTAATATGTTTAAGACAACTGATATTGTGTCTCTGCTTGATGACACGTCTCTGCTGCTGTTGGGTTTGTGAAGGTCTATTTCCATATCAGAGAGGCTGATATTCTGTGACATAGATTGCAAGTGTTGTCTCAGAGCTCTTGATTTGAATTTGCATCCTGTCTTTGCATGTGGTTTATTTTAGAATATGAGATTTTTTTGTAGTTGAACTTCTTAACATCTTATTTTGTCTAGATATTTAGTCAGAATTTAGAAAACTTTCCCCATATGCAGTTTATAAAGGATTTCTTCTATTTTCTATATGGCTTATTGTTTTTCTCTTAAATTCATATTTTTTGGCATTTATTGTGGTGAGAGATGTTATTTATGGAATAGCCAGTGTGTTCTTTCCCATGATAGTTCTTTTGCCAGGCAACTATATTTCCATATATTCTTAAGGTTGTTTCTGAACTTCAGTGCTGTTCTGTAGGACATTATAAAGGCTTTATTTGCCTGGAATGCTTTTATATCTGGCAGGGTAGATTTCTCCCTTGTTATTATTTTCTAGTGATCATTTTTTATTTCCATATGTAATTTTGACATCACCTTTTGTAGCTTCAGAAAATGAAAAGGACATTTTAATAAACACCAGATACTCATTGAAATGGGTGGCAAGTAATAGCTGTAAATCTGTCTCTGAGGCAGCCTCTAATTTTGTTCCTCGGAATCTGGACTGAACTTGATGAGTTACATGTCTATTGGTAGGGAGTAGCCAGGACAGGCTACTGCCACCTTTTGGAGAAAAGACAACCTCCTGAATGAACGATGCCACTGTCTCAGAAGAATGAAATTTTACTCTCTCTTGAGTCTCACAGACATGCTCTAGAACCTCTTGCAATTCACTCTCTACAGAGAAGCTCAGCAGCTCCACAGGGAACTGCCTTGACAAGAACAAAGACTTCTTTTCAGTAATCCTGGCCATTCCTGATTGTCAGTCACATGACCTTAGACTTCTGAGAAGTCTTCCCTGCAGGTCCAAGCATGGTATCCAGGACTGTGATGAGGTGAACTGCTGAATCATCCTTGTGGATCCTTAATCCAGTTGTAGGTTTATGAAAAAGGTGTACAATATAAAAGATCATTGCTGCCTTAGGTTATAATAACGGTGTAGGAAGAATTCAAACAGCTCATTTAACTCTTTTCTGTGCACTAAGATGCCATTGTGAACTTTATATACTTTAATCTTCTTGCCCCTTCCCATTTCAGCAGAATAAGGATTTTAGTATCATCTGTTTAAATAGACATCTTACAATACATATACTAAGTCTACTGGCAATGTCCTAAACACAACTGCACTAGACATGACTTAAGAAAATTTATTATTTTATTCTATTTACTTCAAATAAAAATCAACATATACACCAGGTTCTTTTTGTCACACAACAGAATATGAAGACTTTGACGATAAAAGGCTAAATTTTTGGGCTACTTTCTTAAGTATATTTTATTCTCTTAACATTTAATATTTCTCAACTGCATTTTTCCTTCTCTCAAAATCTATTATCAAATTAATGAGATGTCTCAACCTAGAGAAACTGTGTGTATCTTGAAGCATTTTGCATTTCTATATGAGAGAAAATTAGCATGTATAGCTATTCAATTACTGCTAGAATATTCTTTAGGCATTTTTAATTGGCTAGTGTAGACATAAAGATAGATGAATTTGCAGAGAATATAGGAAATGAATGGATAGCCTTGTTCAAATTCATCTGTGAAAGTGTTGACTTTTTCCTATTTTCTGTTTCTCTCTCTCTCTCTCTCTCTCTCTCTCTCTCTCTCTCTCTCT
>NC_022009.1:88879901-88893186 GCF_000317375.1 Microtus ochrogaster | reverse complement strand
CACATGTGGATAGGGTCTCTCACTGAACCTGGAGCTCACTGCCAGCAGACCTAGGTGGATGGCAGGCTGTGGATCTGCTAGTGATGGACTGTCCCCTGAAGGAAGAAGTTACAAATGTGTAACAACATATAAATTTCTTGTGTGGATTCTGGGGATCCAAGCGCAGGTTCTCATGCTTGTGCTGTAGGCTCTTTCATTACAAAGACATCTCCCCAGCTCCAACCTTTCAATATTGGACGAGTGGAGTCTATGGAGTTACAATGCTCACACATACTGAAGGCAGACTTCATGGCTACAAATCCTGGCTTTTCCGTGGCTTTGAGAACTGTCCATACTGAAGGTTTATGCGAATAGTAAATGTTCTAATATTCTCCAAACATACAGGAAAGCCATACAAGGCAGTAAACAGCATGCAAAAATTCATCTCATTAAATAAAATTAAATTGGAAAGGTGCCAAATTATTGTTTTAGTAGTTCCGGTATATGATCTATATCCCTGTGGTAGGTCTCATTAACACAATCCTCACACATTCAGCCAGTTTCTTGCTCCCTACCCATAGCATTTCCGTGGCAAATGTGGAAGGTGCTTCTGGGATGGGTTTGAGTCTGTAGAAAGTTCTGAAGCCTAAAAATATCTGAACCTCCGTGTGCTACAGCAAGCAGTCCTGTTGCATACACACTTGAGCACAGATGGTTATTTTGAGAAAGTGTAAGCAAAACTGGTTATAACAAATGAATTTCATATTTCTGGGATTTGTTTTTCTCTCAGTATGTTATCATTCTGAGCTACATTTTTGGAAGCATATATGACAGGTGTACTTAGCAACTGTGCCTGAAAGAATTAGATGTTGAAAAAAATATCTAACACTGCCAACCTTTGGCTCCCAACCCTTCTTCATGCTGAATTTCTTTTCTTGCATCAGTTTGTTTACTTCCAATCTCTCAGAGGCTATGCATTTATAATTTATGCCCTGCCAATGTCACAAACGATGTTAAGATAGCTTCCCAACATTCATGCATAATAAGACAATTAAAATAAAAATAGCTCAAACCTGCATGTATATGAGTTATACGTATAGTCAGTGAACTTCCCAGTGGAAACATATTTGTCTAAAAATTGGAAATAAGTTTAGCTTTGAAATTTCTAGTGACCGAAGTAAATGTGAGCACAAATTAAAGGAATTAGTCAAACTTGATTGGTATTGATGACATTTTTTTTTTCATTGTTCTGAGTCCTGGAAATATTTAGTTGGTGATTTCTTAGCTACGCAGGAAGAATGTCCTCCTGTGGAGCTTTTGCCAAAGATGCAAGGATGTTCCTTATCTCCCACCCTATGCTTGATAAAGACAAAGGGACTTTACTAAGGTCACTCAGTAAGAATGTGTCCTGGTCTTTGATTTGAGGTTGTTTGGTCTCTCTGTATCTGCTGTCAGTGGATGTGGCCTAGCTTCTGTTCTAGACAGATTAGACAACTAGAGTACTGAATGATGCCTTTTATATAGCCATCAGTACACCCCTGCCTCACTTACACACACATATGTAATAAATTTTTGTGTCTTACACACAACCCTCTCTCATTCCATTGTCCTCCCACTAAACTTTTCCTTCTACCAAAGATCCTCCTGATTTCTTGCCTTCCTGCCTGAGTTGTCTTTGAGTTTAATTGGAGTGTTTGCAGGAGTGTGGGAAGGAGATTATTTCCTAGAAGTTGATGGGCATATATCAGTAACTATAGTAACTATTGTGCTGAAGAGAAAGATACTCCCTCCCTGAAGTTCATTGTCAATAGCCAGAGGACTCATGATTCATTGTCAATAGCCAGAGGACTCATGATCTTTTTTCCCTTCCCTGATGAAGTGTTGACAGATCCAGTCTTGTGTAGGTCTTGTGCAAACCATTCTTGTGTAGGTCTTGTGCAAACCATTCTTGTGTAGGTCTTGTGCAAACCATTCTTGTGTAGGTCTTGTGCAAATGGTCACAGCTTCAGTGAGTTCATGTATGCAGCAGCTATGACAAGTTCAGAAGATGTCTAGGATGGTCCCTGGGCCTTGGAGTGATAAATGTCTCCTTTAGGGCTGAGCACTCCACTCTCTCTTACTCTATGGACTTTGGCCAGTTCTGATTCTGCATTAGGCCCCAGCCAATGCAGTAAGGAATTCCTCTGATCAAGTCTGAGAGGAGCTGTGAACCTTACAAGCCCCAGTAATGCCCTTGCAGGTAAGATAAACAGATTGATGCACTATTGTGAAAACCACCATAGGGATAATCAATTGCTTTCTGTCTGAAAGTTAGGTAACTCATTCCTGGAATAGAAGACTGGGTTGAGAAACATAGGCTTTTGTGGGGAAACTTAGTCTGGTATTTTCCTGAATAGAAAAGTGATCAAACTTCTTTCTAATAAGGTATCTTTCATGATGTTTCCCTCCCATGTGCCCGAGATTCACCTGAATGTTACAACGCACATTTTGGTATTTCATCTTAGTTTTTCACAGGAGTGTTTGGGAGAAGATTGCTTTAGGCTGAGCTCTGAGGTGCTACAGAATGCTACAGAGTTGAGCTAAGTGCAAGGAGCAATGGGTTGTCTCTGCTCCAAGGAATTTGAAGTTCTTGTAGGTCAGACTTCAGATACAATCACTGAAGTTCTCACAATTATAAATCAGTAACTTAAAGTGAATATTCTAAAACATGTTTCTTTGTTAAAATAAAACTCATGTTTTAAATATGATACATATATTATGTCTTCAAAGTCTTCCTTCTTTACAAATGTTTTATCCACCAGAGATAGTTGTGAGATTACAGTCAACAAAATACCTAAACATGCTTTGAAAACTAAAGAATGGAAAATTTATAATTATTAAAATATGTATTCTATAATCTAGCCCTGATATAAACATTGTCCTGTGCAGGAGTCATGGTCTTCATGCTAGTTGGCTCCTGACTTGTGTTTTCTAGGAAGCCTAAGTTCAGTCTTTACATTCTGGAGCTAATGGAAGCTGGGCATCATTTTGCTTAATTAGCCCTTGAAGCAATGGGCTTTCTTCAGACCTCTACCCATTATCAGCTGTGATGTCCATACCTGGACATCTTGAGTTTCCTGGCGGAAACTTAATTGGTTCTGGCTTTTTCTACTGTCAATTGAGGTACCTTCTTTCTCTCTCTCTCTCTATTTGTTTGTTTGTTTGTTTCTTTTTTTCTTTCTAAATTTTCAAGATAGGGATTCTTTGTAGGTTTGGTGCCTATCATGGAACTAGTTCTTGCAGACCAGGCTTGCCTCAAACTCATGGAGATCTGCCTGTTTCTGCCTCCCTAGTGATGGGATTAAAGGCATGCACCACCACCACCACCTAGCAAGGAACTTACTTTCTTAAGGAAATGAAGTACTTTGCTCTTGCCTTTCTGCATTCTAACTTCTAAAACATGTCATGGCTTGTTTTTCTTCATTTTGTTATTCTGAGCGTTTTGCCTTACTTAACGCCTCTTTGCTGTGACTTTAAGGATGACAGGCATTAAGTATGAGATTCTGTCAATCCGAAATTCATGCTGTGAATCTATTATTCTAAACATCAATGGTTACTTTTCAGAAAAAAAAATTATTGAAAACTTAGCTCACACTCACGTCGTAGGCTGATCTATAATACAATGCATACACGTTGACTTAAGCTTACAAGAAATAAGAATCATCCCTACAACTACAAAATATCTATGCTTTTTTTGTTCATATTCAACAACACAAAACAAACAAACAAGCAAAGCTTCCAGGCATGAGAGTCCTAAGCAATGGAGATTGTGAGAAAACGACCTGTCCAGTGATTTCTTATGACTTCACTGTTTACTTACACAGAGTTGGTTAATGTGACACTAGATCTGTCTGATTGTATCATGAGGATAATAAAAGCAAGTTTTTAAGTTTATTGAGACTCATCAAAATCTTTAAAGTAGCTTGAAAAAGAATTAGGATTCAACATTCCTGCCAATAAAACGTAGAGTGAAGGAAAGGAAAATGGCTTGTCTTGTACATTAAAGATAGGGTCACTGCATGAACAGTGTCACAGAATATATTATCAGTAAATACTTGTCCATTTACCTGCAAACCATAAATCCAACATGCCTTATAATGCACCCATTAGTAAAAAGGACTGTCTTGGGCCTTTGCAGTCACAAGTCATAAATGCTTCTCATTTTCTGTGGGTCTGTTGCTAACAAGCATATGATTAAGAAGCTGCAGGAACCAAAATTGCTCTTTTATAGACTATTGACTATAATGCAATTAATGGTTTTATAGGCTAGAAAAACATTTCCAATGCAGACAGCTTCTTTGAGAATCAGAACAGCAATCTTTGTTTCAGGTGGAATTCAGGACAATGACATCTAAGAACTACAATTGAAATTTGTCATGTAGTAGGGGATTTTTATTTCTAATCACATTGAAGTTTATGTCTATGCTGCCTTTAAACTGGAGATAGGAAAGAGCTCCCTGTTTTTAACCAATGATTGTGTGAGTCCTATCTGTGCAAGCCCTTACAGAGTTTGTGTGCTAATTTTAGCACATCTGATATCAAAACCCTCTTTGTTGGGGCTTCAAGATAAAAAAAAAAAAAGCAAAAGCATTCCTCCTCATTAATTCTGTTTTTCCTACAATCTCTTGAGGGTATATAGACATGGTGGTTTTCCACAACTACAAACATTGGTATCTAGTAGATTCCTTAGGTGATCTACTGTGCCAACATTTTGTTTTTTATACTTGGTATAAACTGCAAACTATACATATACTTCTGTGTCAATATGAGTTTTATGAACATTTATTAAAAAGTGCAGTCTCACAATATTGGTAAAATTATCCTGTGATATGTGAAGGCTTTAAAGAGAAGGATCTGCTACGTAGTTTTATTTGATGCTTTTGTGAAAACAAGGAGGCTGTTACTGTCATCTCCGTTCTCCAGTGGAACTTGACAATCACTGAATGACCTGCCTACCTGGTAGTGTATATAGACTATGTCAGAAATATTAACCATATGGGAGCCATTTAAAAAGCAAGCAACTATGTCCAAAGTCATTTAGCATTTAGAAAACTCCAAGGCAGCAGTTTAAAAAATAGACTTGGGCTACAGGGTCTCCTTTGCCAGATAACACATCAGGTTTATTACAGGAAAGGAGCACTGTGATGCCTTGGACCCTGATTCGCAAATGTTAGAAAATTACTGCCTTCAGATATTGTGTGCCTTTTTGTAGTTTGTTTTGTAGAGCTTCTTTGTGTGTGGCTGACAGCTGTATTTGTATTCTTGTGTCTGTTTGGAGTTAGAATTGTCATTATAGATTTTGTCAAATCTTTTTCCTTATTATCCTCCACACCAATACCCATCTTGTCTACTAAGATTGATGACTAAAACTCATACATGTTTTTGTGATGAACTTATAAAATTGATGTCCCACCTTGGTAGATGAAGAGGTATCTCTGAATCCTGTGTTCCTCAGGTTGCATGGCTCTCCTATCCCAAGAAGAGAGAACTTGTGCTATAATCCTAGCAAAAGGAATGGTTCTTCCCACAGCTCTGTAGAAATCTCCATGAAAGACAAAGGAGCCAGGTGAACTGTGTTTCATTATCAAACCCACAGCTAAATAGAGCTTCCTCTTCCCACATAGAGAAGTACCTAGAGGAGATGCAGAGATGTTCCCACCATACGATGACTCATTAGCATCACCTGACGTCATGGAAGAGTTGTTTGAAGTATCATAGTTACTGGGAGGAGGAAGCTGGTTATTAAAGAAGAGCAGAATACCACACCAGATCTAGATTTCTTTTGTTTACTTTCTAAGATGCAACCCCCCACCACAAATATAGTCAGGAGTGCACCACATCCATCTGCAGGATAGATGCATTGAAATTCATAACCTTCAACTTCCCAATGTTATTTTATAAGTGTCTGAACATATTTGCATCATTATAATCTCTAAAATGTTATTAAAACTGTTGTTTCCTGGATAATTGAAGATCAAAAGACTGATAATCAATTAATATGAGACTGGCATTTTGAGTGTTCTTTGAGCATATTTTATATACTAATTCAGCCTTACAACCTAAAGGGTGGAAAACAAGCAATTACATGGGGGCAAAGCCTGCTTTGATGAGTTATTTCATTCATAAGACCCCACTAAAATGTTCAGTTCTTCGAGCAAGTGTATAATGAGGACTATGAAGCAGAATACATGAGATTTCCAACTGAGGGTCTCTGAGAAGAAAATACTGTTTAAGATTTTTCTTAGTGTCCCAACTTTGCCTCATCACATCACTTGGAGATACCCAGATATGCTGGAAAGAAGTTCTGTTTAATTTCAGAAGCAGTCACTTAACCCTTGAATAACTGCAGGATAATGGCCTGCCCCGCCCGTAAAGCAGGGGAGCTTATTAACAATGGAACATCACGGGGAAGCTGTAGAAAAGTATGGCTGGTGGCTGTCAGTCAAGTGTCTCACAACAGCGCACTTCACAGTTCTCATGTTTTTCATGCATGAGTAACAGTGGACACTGGGTCTGGATACTTAGACAAATAGAGCCAGGGATCTCAACTTAGCAAATGAATTGAAAACAACAAACAGACAAATAGCACTGGTCTGACATTCATAGAGAAGAAATGTAACTGAGGATTCTTGGGAGCTATGCTTTCTGAACTCTTCTGAAGGCTGGGTTGCTACAATCTGCCTTGCGAAAAGGTCAAGCGGCCTCCTTCTTAGAGGGAGACCCTGGAGCAAAAAAGTTAAGTGCTTTACTTACTAGTACATAAGTCACATGGATTTGATGCCGTTTGTAGAGTTTTCCAGAGAAACAAACCAATGGACTAAATTTGAATGAACACAGAAGGTTTATTAGGTTGGCTTGGCAGTCCTTCTCAAATTCCTAATGTTTTTATCCTTTAATGCAGTTCCTCATGCCGTGGTGACCCTCAACTGGAAAATTGTTTTAGTTGTTACTTTATAACTATAATTTTCCTGCTGGTATGAATCGTACTGTAAATATTTTTGGAGACAGAGATTAGCCGAAGTGGTCATGACCTACCTGTTGAGAACTGAGGCTTGCAGGATTAGGCTGGATCACCAACAATAACTGTTTACCCGCTGGAGACACTGAGAACCTGATAGCTACTCAGTCTACTGGGTTATTTGCCTCTGCTGTCTGAGTCTGGTGCCTATAGCCTGGAGGGTTCCCAGAGAGCCACTGGACTTCCATCTATGAAAGAAACGTGAAGTTCCAGTGTCAGGGAAGAATGGCAGAGTGAGCGCACACACCGGCAGGAGACAAAGGCAAGAAGGCCAAAAACTGTGGCCAATTATTTCTCCTCAGACGTCTTAATATCTGGGCCGCAACCATAATGTGTTACCCTCTCTGGGATAGGATCTTCTCTGTTTTCATCATCTGAAGAAATAACTGTACACACCATCTTAGAGATGTGCCTCTTATCTGATACAGAATCTAGCGAAGCTGACAACCAAGGTACCCGACAGACAATTTTACTTCAAATTCCAAGTTGACATCATTTGCCCTTAAAATGAAAAGTAAACGTATGCTTTTGGAATGGCAGATGCTTAGTGAGGTTATACGTAGGGAGAATAGGTAGTTAGCTCCCATCATTAGAAGAATAAATTTCTCTTATAAACTGTTGGCATTGGTGTTGTTGAAACTACATTTCCTCAATTATCAGTGTTTTTCCGTGTGTGCTTAGAGAAATGGCTACTATTCATTGTCTTAAGCATCTCCAAACACAGTGACAATTGATGATTATAAATGATCTAGAGTCATTAAGTAAATAGCATTGTCCAACATTTTTGGTTACTTAGTGGAAGGTATTAGAACACCATCTCACTGATTAAAAGAGAAGTTTACCAATACACTTAACATAAAGAGTGCTCTGTTTATGCCAAGTATCTGGAACAGTATAGATCAGGGCAGGAGCAGTACCAGCAGTCACACTAGGAACCTGACGGATCACACGACAATCACCTTTTAAAATTAAGTTGCATTGGCTTCATTGGCTGAGGAGTTGGCCTTTCAGAAGTAATGTGCAAGATTCAAATGAATGCCTTTGAGTAGTGAATTCTGTAATTTTTTTGCTTTTGTTGCAACACTTATAATCTTGCCACTTTCTCCCTGAAATATAACAAGTTCTCATCCCCATTTGCCCTGGTGGCTAAAGATTTTACAGCTCACACACACTCATGAAAAAGAACATTATGGAATCTGAGGAAAAGAAACACTAACTGTCCATTCCATTCTTAAATGGGCCCTTGAAGGGGAGTTATAAAATTCTAAACTTAATGCATAAAATAAAATGGACTGAGACTGAGAATTCTGCCTCTAGGCATAGTTCTTTTATCATATGATTATTTTTTTAAAAAAATTCAAGCTTAGTTTTCTGACATAAAAGAAGAGAATAGCTTAAGGAGTCCTTCAGCCATGAAATCCTAAAATCTCATCTAACTCTGCTTAATTGTGTAAAATATATTAATGTCCAGGGATAACCTGTGCTTAACTGTGCAAAATATCTCAGTGTCCTGGGATAACCTGTGCTTAATTGTGTGGAAGCCCTTAATGTCCTGCGATAACCTGGACAGCTCAGGCTGATTCAGAGTCTGCTGGTTTAGAGTATCTATTTCTCTGTTCCATCCTATCTGGGTTCATTTCTTATGATATAACATGTTTGATTTTCTGTGAAGAATTGAAATTCTCTTAGCCATTACAATATGATTTCACTAATATCCTTGAACTTAACCTCAACTATTTGCAAATATGCAGAAGTGTATTTGACCATTAAAATTGTTTTCTTGGTATCAATAGGTAGAGGAGAAATGATAACTTTCAACCTGCAATGAAAAGCATTACAGCTTGATACTCCCAGTGAGTTACCCTGCTCCATATGTCAATGAGAGGCAGGAAGGGAGGAAGAAAGTGTGGTGGGGGAGGGGAGCGAGAGAGATTGAGAACTAGGTTATTGGTTATTTATTTTTGTGCCACATATGGGGAATGTCCTAGTTTGCTTTCTGTTGATGTAGTAAACACCATAACCAAACAAAGGGAAGTAAACGGCTTATTTCATCTTCCACTTCTAGGCCACAATTCATTATGGCCAGAAGTCAGGACAAGAATGAAAGTTAGGCTCTTGAAGCAGAGGACACTGAAAGTGCTGGCCTACTTCTTCTGACCTGTGCCCAGTTAACTTTTTATGCCATCCAGGACCACATGTCTATGGATTGCAGGGCCATCTCTCTCTCATCCATCAAATATCTAGACGATTCCTCACAGATATAGCCACAGACAATCGGATTTTGGGAAGTTCACCAATTGAGACTCCCTTAGATGACTCTGTGTTATATTGATGGTTGAAATGATTTAAGATAGTTACTATGTAAACTATATCATCATATTTCATATTTTAATCATCAAGTAATATTTGTAAATAGTTACTTTCAATTTCCATGGAAGAGTTTCAAAGGTCAAAGGACCAAATATTATGAGCATGCATTTTGTATTAGGGATTTTAAAATTAATTCATTAATTAAAAATTATTTTTTCTCATTTTACATAGCAATTCCAGTTCCCACTCCCTCCTCTTCTTCCATCCCTTCCACCTTGCTGGCAACCCACCCCCCCATCCACTCTTCGTAGATGGTAAGGCTTCCCATAGGGAGTCAACAAAGTCTAGCACATGGCTTTGAGGTAGAAACTAGCCCCCCGCCCTACTATATCTAGGCTGAGCAAGGTATTCCTTCAAAGAGAATGGGTTCAAAAACACCAGTACAGCAATAGGGATAAATCCTGGTGCCAATGCCAGTGGCCACTCAGTCTGCCCCAGCCATACAACTGTTACCCACATTAAGAGGGCCAAGTTTGCTCCTGCGCTGATTCCCTCACTGGCAGGCTGAAGTTGGTGGGCTCCCACTAGCTCAGGTAAGCTGTTTCAGTGGGTAGCTCCATCATTCTCTTGACCTCTTTGCTCATATTCTCACTTCTGCTCTTTGATTGGACTTTGGGAGCTTAGCCCAGTGCTCTGCTGTGAATCTCGGCCTCTGTTTCCCTCAGTGGCTAGATGAAGATTCTATGATGGCAATTAAGATAGTCAGTACATGGCAAGGCCAGTTCAAGTACCATCTCCATTATTGCTTAGGGACTTTGCTGGGGTCATCCTTGTAGATTCTTGGGAATTCTCTTGTGTCGGGTTTCTTGCTAGCTCTCACATTGCTCCCTCAATCAAGATATCTCTTGGGTTTATATTATCATTTCATAGTCACAGGACTTGGACAATGTATTTCTCTTATGTAATGCTCAATTTAATCATTAAAAGATACGTAATGACATCTTTTATTGTTGTGAGAATTGAAATAGAATATAAAGTTCCTTTACCTGAAATCTGTTCAAAACTATCTCCTGATAATGGTTAGTAATAGTTTTGATGGACGTGTGAGCTTGTCAACTAATTTACTAAAATATTATGTAGATCAAAGTTTTCCTTACCCAAAGTTGCTGGACTTATTTAATATTTTACAACAGAGAAAAAAAATTGAGATATAGTTTTCTTGAAAATGAAAAAAAAATAGGACAAATGACTTCTAAAGTTGTTTTAGAACTTTTTTATATTTAAAAAATATATGGAAAAAAACCAATTTCATATGCTATAAAAAAAGAAAGTACTTGCATATAATGAAGTTGGTGCCAAAATAATAAATAGCACTGGGAAGGAGTGTAAAGAGCTATGCTGAGCAAGAGAGGCTCCTGAAGATATTAAAGCCACCCACAAATGAATCAGAAAGGAGCTACAGAAATTTGTGAATTCCACTGGTAGAAAGAAGACTAGAAATAAATTGATAGCTGAAATGGAAACAGTTTCCAACATGCATTGATTCAAAACCACCCATCTTTTGTGCACTGACATGCACAAAAGAGTCAATGACTACAGAAAATGACCGGACGAAGAGTGAAGAATTCATGGAGGCCTGAAAGCCAAACTCCGCACAAATAATTAGTTTCAGATAATCAATCTATTACTTTTTCCACCATGGGCAGAATTGCCCCAGAGGAATCATGTCCGGTAGCTAGGAGTGCATTGTTTGAAGGAACTGAAGAAGTACTTCTTAGGTATTTTTCCCTTCAGCATACTGTTTGGAAAGATGGAGGAGTGTTCACCATGAGGCATGCTGTCATTATATTTATTCTGGGCCTTTCAGCACTGTAATTTATCTCTGTGCCAAAACAATATGAATTGTTAAAAAATGTGCTTCTCCACAAAATGAAACAATTGGACTGGATCCCCACTGGATTATGCACATATCTTAGCTAAAAGAATGACACTTTCTGAGTGATAAAAAAGCTCACACCCTTGTTCAAGAGCAAAACACTACTTAAAATCCTTATCGTGCATTTTAAGGACCATTCCCCCAGTTATAGCTAAAATAAACTTTTAAAAAACATCCATGGTTCTCTGAAAGCCCACATTCATGAGAAAGAGACTGCGTTCAGTCACTTTTTCTTCTACTGAGATGGGGCTTCTAGAAATGAACAACTGAATGGAACCAGGGTCTTAATTTTAGGAATAGAAGAACACCTTGCAAGTGAAAATTCTTCAGGAATTACTGCAGCCACATGCCTCTATACAGCCTAGAAGTATGCCAGTTAGGTGAGGGGAAAATTCAAAGTGATAAAAGTAAATGAACACGAAGCTAATAGTAGTGGTCCACACCTGTCATCCCAGTACCTAGTACCTGAGCTTCTATGGTGGAAGGATCAGAAGTTCAAAACCATCCTTGACTACATAAAGTTGAGTTAAGCCCAGGCTATATTAGTGTCTCAAGGAGGAAAGAAAAGATTTGTCCTAAGGAAAGATTTTCCATGCACCAATGGCCCATGATGTGTAAAGTATTCTTATGCTACCATTACACATGTTCAGAAGCAATCTGCAGTGCCTCCTAACAGGGGGGTTGAGCTCCATGACATGTATGTTGTGGATAAGAACGCCAAGCCATTCATCTAGTGGCTAAGAATTCTGGGTTCCAATCTATTTGTTACTATTGTAATGTAAATGATCTTTCCTTTACATCACAGTAAGAATTATCCAGTTATTTTATGTTTCTCCGTTAACATTTTAAGACTTATATTCATTCGTTCATTCTTCATTCATTCATTGTACGTGTGTGTGTGTGTGCAGGTGCACACATGGGCACATGTGAAGAACAGAGGAAGAATTAGGAGAGAGTTATTTTTTTTTCTTCTTCTTCCATGCAGATTCAGGGGTTTAGCTCAGGTCATCAGACTTGACACCAACTGCCTTTAAGTCACCAAGCCATCTCGCTAAGTTTCTCTTTAAATAATTCTCAGAGCATTTCAACCGTCCACTGATGGATGAGCTCCTCGGCATCAGGGTGTCAAGTTGCTTGTTTCTGTTTATATTGAGTGGCATATAGTTGATGCTTATTATAAATATTTGTTTAAAATGATGCCAATACTGAAACGTCACCAGGAATGTGTCTACCTCTGTTTGTCAAACAGCGGTGGTAAGATGGTATATCCACCACACCATTTAGAGCTTCAGAAGATTGAAATTGCATAAATGCACTGTTATATTGATGCAGAAGTAACAAGGTTTACAAAATTGACACTGAAGATGGCACTGTGTGTAAACAGTCTTTAACTTCCATCTATTTGAATGACAGTACCAAAAATAACCTTTGGTTGAATGCTCAGGAAGGGTTATCTATCTATGGCAACATCCGAAATTAAGAATATATATATTTCAATGTCATCATTTCTATTTTGCCCAGGTGGGGGTGTGCATTTCTTAAAGTGAAAAGAAAAAAAAAAAAAAGAAACTCACAGAAAGACTGAAAACAGCAGGAAGCAAAAGCATTTGACAACTTGCTTCATTAATATGATGATCCTTATAATGAATCAGGCCTTTGGAGCTATGTTATCAGTTTCTCTCCTCAAATGGTATTAAAATGAAATGCTGCCCAATGTACGTTGTTATGCACTGACCTCTTCTGTGTACACCGAAGAACATTCCTACATATACCAGAAATTCTGGTAAGTGCTACATATTTATATGCATACATACAAGTATCATACATATCCATGTACTTAGACACTCATGTAAATGAGACCCTCATGAGTGATATCTCAGTGTTGTTCAAGATGTGTGTAGACATGTGTTTATGTGTATGTGTATTCCTGTACATACAAATTAATGCTGTGTCATAATTCCATGTCCCGCTTCCACCTTCAGAAGAATAAGAAATGTTGCAAC
>NC_022009.1:88878212-88879801 GCF_000317375.1 Microtus ochrogaster | reverse complement strand
TTCGAGACAGGGTTTCTCTGTGGCTTTGGAGCCTGTCCTGGAACAAGCTCTGTAGACCAGGCTGGTCTCGAACTCACAGAGATCTGCCTGCCTCTGCCTTTCGAGTGCTGGGATTAAAGGCGTGTGCCACCATCGCCCAACTGCAATTACTTTTTAAAATAAATTGTAAACTTTGGTACTTTTGTTACCAAGGCTATGTCACAAAATGCATTTGTTTTGGTGGGAGAAAAAAAACAAGGTAAGCAATGAGTTGGGATGTTGGGCCAGATACATGGATTGTTTTTCAGGACAAACCCTATGGTTGAGACTGTGGGATTTTCCTGTGATCAGAAGGTGTCTGGTTAAAAATGTTTCCTCCTGCACAGATGTGTGATTCACAGACCCATCACCCCTAACAGAGGTTCCCTTGATGATGTCCTCACTGTCGGAATGTGAATCCAGTTCCTCTTGCATGAGTCATACATGCATTGCTGTCCTGAGGGTGAACCATGCTTCAGTGACAAATTTTTTTTAAAATAGTATTTGATTGACTACTACTTAAAGTCATAATATAAATGAGAAACTTGATTCTCAACAGTTGGGCTTTAATGGTACCCAATAACAAACTTAGTGTATTCTGCAAAAGGCTATCATTTAACTACATTACCAGAACTACTGAAAATACAGATCAATAAGCAGAATGCTTGTGTACTGACCTCCCTAAAAACATTTTTCTGTATAGTGCTCAAAATTGACTCATTTGAACATATTCAGAAACTGAATCATTTATAATTTTATATATGTAAAGGTAACCAAATGCATGCATGTAAAATGATAAGTAGAATGCACTTTATTATTCTTTTTAAACATGAAGATGGACTGCAGACATTCACAAACATCGACAAATCAAAATGACTAGTGTGATCTTCAGAAGTGGATGTAGTTTTATGAAAAATAAATGTGAATTATTTGTTTGACATTTTGGTTATTTCCAGTTCATTTTCAAGACCTTTTCATAACAAATACATTGACAAACAATTATAGATTCGGGGGCTTTTCTCTTCTCATAGGGTATATTTCATCAGGCAAATTAATGGAACTAACATATATGAACTTTTGTATTTTAAAACTAAGTTCATGTTTATACATAGATGACACAAGTAATGGAGATTCTTACAGCCATCCCCAACACATTTCCCCTGATTGCAACAAGTAGCACTCCTCCGATTACAGCAACAGAAACGTACTATGGTTAAGTTACTATGCTCATAGAGTAAACCCCAATGAAATCTCACCGTTTGTTTTATGTTTTCTTTCTGTACTCGGATTCTCCACATACCAGGTAGTAGCCAGTTGTGTTTTATTTAGTAGGTAATGTTCCTGAGCTTCTTCCTAACTGAAAATACAGCATTCTTTCTTTTTCTCTGAAAAAAATGACATTTTGAAAGAGTACTAGTCATTTCTTTTATATTCTTTCACTTCAAGGTTGTCTGATAGTTTCTACTAAGTTGAATTGGGATTGCATTTTGGTCTAGAAAGGAGACCACTTCTTCCACACTCAGAGTGCGGAGAATTGGAGATTTCCCTGTTGACAGGGAAGCTGGTAACTA
>NC_022009.1:88861137-88877740 GCF_000317375.1 Microtus ochrogaster | reverse complement strand
AGGTGTGCACCACCACCACCACCTGGCTTTGTCCACTCTTTTCTTATGCTCACACAGATCTTTATTGGAATAGTCATTGCCCACTCTAATGGCCATTTCCCTATTTCTTCCTTTACCTCTATGCTCATTCCACCTTTGGGAACCTATTTGTTTATAATTTAATCCTAACATGTAACTCTATAATTTCTATTTCCTGATAGTAGAAATGTTTAGAGAACAAACAAGAAAAATATCCACTAATACATTCCCTGTTTCTGTAAAATAGACAACCTCTTGCATATTAACTTTAAATCTTTTGTTTTACATTTGATATTTTATTTTTTAAAAAAAGAAATAATAATAACAACAAGAAAGAGCCAGTGGATTTAAATTCCCCTGCCCATATCAGTTTCTTATCTGGGAAATTTGTGTTTATCACCTTATGAATTTTTAATCACACCATACATAAGAATGCATTTGGAAATGTTTTAAATATGCATTATTTCTAATATAAATCATATTTTTCTGCATATATACTTATTTTCATACTTTTTATCTAAGTTAACTTTATTTCTCTTATATTTATCATTATTGTTAAATTTAACCCATTTATTTTTAACTTCAAAACAATATTTCATTGAGTCAAAGAAATATGCTGAATTTTTAGCCTTTATCTAACACATTTACTGGTTAGCTATAATACAGCTGGTGGATTCTCCATTCTTTGACTTTATAGATTTCCTCCTAGAGAAAATAAGGATCTATTCCTTAATTAATTAAGCATAGGTTAGAACTCCCCGAGTGATAGAACTCTTGTTATCTCAGTAATGGGGTACATATAATTTATTCACTCTTATAAGTCACCATGTTTGCCATCTATTGTAGGCATTAAGGATTCAGCATAAGCTTCACATATACATGGTCTAGAGGCAGAGATACATGTGAATAATGTGGTTGTCTAAATGCTGCTATTAGTTTATCGGGCACTCGGAAGGAAGCCTGTGATCCAATTTTCCCTAGGGTCAGTATAACTGAACTTCACAGGACCAAGGGGAGTTGTCAAATCTCAAATGAAGGTTATAGTTTGAACTTTCAAAAGGAAAATATGTTAGCAGAACTACTGAGCAGGAAAAAATGCAGCAAAACGAAGTCCTCACCCTTAAAAATGGTTGTATTTGACAGACCAGGGCAGGGCAGAGCAGAGGTTACCCTAAAATGAAGCCCTTACACATAACAACTTAGGTCCCTAGAAGCACTTGCAGGTAAGCCTTTTTCACCTGACAGTTGTGTTTCCTAGTAAACAGCCTCAGGTGAAGTTCAGACTCTGCTACCTTTTAGGGTTGCTCCTTCCAATAACTAACCTCATTATGTCCTTTTCATTTGGTCTGGAAAAGACAATATTGTATTAAGTACTTCACATGGATTTCATGAGGATATAATAGATGAGGTTGTGTTGTGCATAGCTCATAGCAGGTGACCATAAACATCAAAGAGGCAATTGATACATTCACATATAAGACTAATCTTTTTTATTTATTATTAGAAGCCCTCATGAAATTCTTCCCTTCTATGTTAACATATCTATTGCTTTTCTTCTTCAGGTCTTGTTGAGGAAGCCATGTTGTTGAGACTACATAGTAGAAGAAGCGTAGACACATTTTAATAGCTGAGAAACAGGAATTCTGCTGTCACAAGGTTGACTCACTTCTCATAGATACTGGAAAATCATGGCAGGTATTTTAGTAGTCAGAAGTCTGCATTCTTAATTTAAGGGATAACAGCATGATGATGATTGGACCAATAAGAGAAGAAAAGCAAGGCTAGTGAGGCTTCAGAGAAGGAATTCACCTCGAGAAAGTGGTAGAGAACAAAGTGGCACCATCTTCTTACCTAGTGTTTGTACTTGATTTGGCAGAGAGGTGGTGATAAAGTACCATAAACAAGGTTTGCAAAAACAATGCAAATTCATTGTTCACGATTCTGGGGTTCTAGAATTCGAAATTCAGGTGTTCAGGGCTGAGCTCTCTCTGGGGCTTTTAGGAAAGGCTTAGCCCAGGCCTTTCTTCCATCTTCTGATAGTTTCTTGGCTTTGAGCAGCACAACGTCAACCTTTATGTAGCATCATCTTATCTCTATCCATCTCACTATCTCTCTACATGCCCCCTCCCATTCCCTTCACACACCCTCCCACCCTCTCTAATCCTAAGAGAGGGTAAGGCACTTTGCTTGTGGAAGGTTCAGGGTCCTCTCTACTACATCTAGGCTGAGCAAGGTATACATCAAAAGAGAATAGGTTCCCAAAAAGCCAGTACATGCAGTAGAGACAAATCCCAGTGCCACTGCCAGTGGCCCCCCAGCCATACCGCATTCAGAGGGACTAGTTTGGTCCTATGCTTGTTCCTTTCCAGTCTAGCTGGAGTTGGTGAACTCCCATTAGCACAGGTAAACTGTTTCAGTGGATGAATCCTTTATGGTCTTGACCTCTTTGCTCATATTCTCATTCCTTCTACTCTTCAACTGGACCTTGGTAGCTCAGTACAGTGCTCCGATGTGGGTCTCTGCCTCTGTTTCCATCTGTTGTTGGGCAAAGGTTCTATGGTGATAATTAAGATAATCATCAGTCTGAATACAGGGCAAGGCCAGTTAGGGCACCCTCTCCTTTATTGCATTGGGTCTTAGCTGGAGTCATCCTCATGGATTCCTGGGAATTTCTCTAGAACCAGGTTTCTTGCTAACCCCATAATGGCTCCCTCAATCAAGATATCACTTTTCTTGCTCTCATATCTTTCCTTTTATCTCGACTATCCCATTTTCTCAAGTTTTCCTCAACCCTTCCCTTTCTCCCCTCTTCTTCCCTTTCTCCCCTTTTTTCTACCCACTGTCCCATGCTACCAATTTTGTCAGATTCTTATCTGTTTCCAATTTCCAGGTGGGTCTATATATGTTTTTCTTTGGGTTCACCGTATTACTTAGCTTCTCTAGGATCATGAACTATAGGTTCAATGTCTTTAGTTTATAGCTAGTATATACTTATGAGTGATTACATACATTTACACATTAGAGTACTACTCAGCAGTAAAAAACAATGACATCTTGAATTTTGTATATAAATGGATGGAATTAAAAAACACTATCCTGAGTGAGGTAACCCAGATCCCCCCAAAAATATCGATTACATTTTCAACAATCCTGTTTCCAAATAATTTCATCTCAGAGGTGCTTGTACTTTCTCATATGGATTTAAGGGACAAAACTCAACCCACCCCACTGTTCTTTTTGACTGCAATGTTTGTTTGTCTTCTGTAGATGCACTATAGCACTGCACTAATTCTTAATTAATTTTTAGGGATAATATAAGTTTTGTATTAGCAATAAATGCCTCTGTTATTTGGTGCCAATAAATCAGATATTTCCCCAAGTAAATACTGAGCAATTATGTGGTGCTTTTGCCAAACATCTATTCCCCGTTGTATGTACTTTTTGGAAATTCAGCTTAAAGCTATCAATTGAAACAATGTTTAAGAGCAAAATACAAAGTCATGCATATGGACTGATGAAAACAGCATTGATAGCACAACTGCAGATCTTGATAAGAGACTCGGTATACTAAAAGAAAATATCAGCTTTATTATGGTGTTATAATTGTGAGTCTTTTTCAAAACTCTTGGTTTATTTTTCTATATCAATAGAAAGATATATTTATCATATTATATATATTTATTAGAACTGGAGACTGAGTTTTAGATCTCGGCTTCTATTCATTTTTGAAACTGTTATCATAACTCTGAAAGCATAGAAATAACAGAACAAGAGCTTGCTGCCTTGATAAGTTTATTGATATCATACCTCAGATCAACATGAATGCTACCAAATTAATTCCAGTTTTTACTCCAATCAGTGGCCCATTGCTAGTTGCTTGGAGGGGACGTTAATCTTCTTTAGCCAATTTTAAATTCTGAGTAAAGACGAAAGTGTGATGCATGTGTCTCATTCATCTGAGAAGGATTGTGAGGCGTCAGGTAATATATATTCAAGTGCACTGAAGCATATGCATTGCTGGAAAAGCAATTTAGAACTCAGAATGAAAACGAAATGTTTTTAATTGCAATGGAATTAGAAATGGAGTTGAGCCATTTGCTAATGATGAATTATTGGCAATTTGCAACATTTCTGTAAGTACCTCTATTTTTTAAAGTGGACAAAATATAAGAGGATATTTTAGGAACAAAATTTCATTACTTAAGGTGTACCTTTTCACATATTAAACTAATAAATAGTCCAGAAATCCTTGTGCAAATTTATCAAAATGTCATCTTCAAGTACTGGGTTGGAAAATTAGTAACTGCTGGAGTGTGTGATTGTTGAGAGTGTCTCTACAGGAAGGGGTCTATCTGCTTTTAGTTCCTGGCATAAAGCAAAGATGTAATTCACTAATTTTATTTTAAATATGAAGATTTTTAAAATAAAATGTTAGAATTTGTAAGCATAAATTAAGTGCAAAAATTTAAGTAACTATTGTACCTTAAATCCAAATATACAAAAAGAAAGCACCCTGTTAAATAAAGTACTTGGAATGTTTCAAAAGAGAATGAAATAGGTTTCAGACAGCTCCGCAGCTTCCCGGTGCACCCCCTCCGTTTACTAGTGATAAGATGATTTGTGTTGGCTTTCACTTACTGTAGGACAAAGAGCAGCATATACACTGCAAGCATCTACTATTCACTCCTTAATAATACATGGCCATTGATAGCTCTCTAATGAATTGTTTGAAGTGGAGGAAGCAGCAAGGACCTTCATGGATTATCTTGCCTTAACGTTGGGAACCATCAGGAAGGAGAGAGAGATGAAATAACTATGCCTTACTCTATCTGTACTAGAAGCAAGCTTGCCAACTCTTTATATTTTGTTCTTGGTTCAACTTTCCAATGCTTCCTTTTATACTCTTTTTCTCCTTCTGTGGTACTGATGAGGAAGTAAAGAGATAGACGAAGAAACTGCGGTTCTTCCCTCTAGTGTGTGATGCAAGGAGGAGCACACCCTTAACGCTGAACAGATGTGGATTGGGAATCGAGTCTCCTAGATATTATTGCTTCATTGCACGGCTGTGTGTGTGTGTGTGTGTGTGTGTGTGTGTGTGAGAGAGAGAGAGAGAGAGAGAGAGAGAGAGAGAGAGAGAGAAAACATGTATACCTGTGTGAAAGTATACGTAGAAGCCATAGGTCAACTTTATATGCCTTCCTCTATAGTTTTTCACTTCATTTTCTGAGACATAGTTTTTCATTGAACCTGGAACTTAATGATTGACTAATTGGTGGGCTGGGAAACTACAGGGACTCTCCTGCCTCCAGCTCCTCGTTGCTGAGACTATGGGATTGTGCTGCCATGCTCAGCTTCTTATGTAGATATGTGGGTACTGAACTCAAGTCCTTATGTTTGGTGGCAAGGACTTTACTGACTAGGCATTTGTCCACCTCAGCATTATATATTCAATGCTGATTAAAGAGATTAAGCTCATTACAATTACAATGAGATAGCAGCCCTTTATCTGTTTTTTAAGAGTTTAGCATAGTGTTGCTTGTCATTTTGGGGTACCTTCCTTTCAAAGACAGTGCGGGACTTTTCTAAATGACCTGAAAGTCTGTCTATGACACAGTAGATTGTGGCTATGATGGTAGATGAAGATTGCTCTTAATGTTCTTGAATATGCATTATGTCAGTATTCACATCTGTTCTGATACTAAATCATGCTGAAACACTCTTGCTGATTCTTAGAGTCTTTGGATATGTTATTGGATTTCTGTGGGCCTCTGTGTTTTATTGCTAATGTGGGGAGTTGACAAAATAATTAAATTAAAAAGAAAATAACCTGAGGATCCTGACACAATCAAGAAAACATAGTCCTTTCTTTTTGTCTTCCTACCTCATTAGATGGTTCTCTATCACTTCAGTGTAGAATATGTTTATTGCTTACCTTATTGTCGTGTTTATAACATTTGATAGTTGTTCTTGAGTTGAAGACTGTGCTGCAATATACTTATTTCAGCTCTGTTATTACTTTGTTAGTATTGTTGAAAAAGTAGAGGTCAATTTTACCTCAACGTAGAATGCTGTTTTAGCAGGGTGTCTTCTAGGTAGCCACTGTAGATTTACATTACCTTCAGTCTTCTTTCTGGTCAATGTCAAATTGCTCTCTCAGAATAAAGGAGTTAGAGATGACTGATGTGTATTTTTTAAAACAATAAAGATAGCATAACTAGTTTATGACCAGTGTTATGTGTTTTTTAAATGTAAAATGGAGAACTGCAAGGAATACGTGATTAAGATTTATTTCATCACTATCAACTCTTTGAATTGTTTTTTGTTTTTTATAGTGGATAATCCGGGATACCTACACACATCTATGTATGACCTGAATGTTATTTTCTTGATATTGTGACATTCAGTGGTGGTAAAACAGTCAAATCCAAATGTACTTTGAAAATGATTTACTCGTCATCACTGTCCCACTACTAGCACTGCTTGATATTGGCTGAAATGGCTCGTCAATAGTGATGAACACTTTATCTTCCAAAGACACAGTGCCTTCCCACACTCTGTAACAGGAAGCAGTGTCAGAGCCTCAGGTTTCCACAAGAAATAAGGCATAAGACAGAGCCTGTCTTAATTTTTGAAAGACAGTCTTATCTGTTATAAAAAATCTCTGCTGCTGACCATGAGTTTTCTAGTGATGATAAAATGCAAATATTGAAGGAATGCATGAAAGTGTCGAATCTGATGCCAAGTATCTTACATTCATTATTGCACTTAGTTTTTAAATAACTGATGAGCTCAGTGCTGATATCATATTTCGTACACCAAGAAGCTGGAACACGGAAGAGGCTAAGTTTCTTGATAGTATCATACAAATAGGCAAACATTCAGATTGACTCTCCAGGTAAGCACTTCATAAAAACACTTGTTTTTCGTTGTTGTTTCTTTTTGTTTAATTATATGTGGTCACTGTTCATCATTAGAGTCTGGAGGGCCAGAGCTTTGAGCTCAGTGGAAATTCAGCAAAAGTAGTCACTTATTTTGATAGATCTCTGTGAAAGAAGAAAGAAAACATAAGAAGTGTCAAGAGCAAAGAGACTTTCCTGATATTATCTGTGGTGTGTGTTATTAGCCATTGAACCAACAATAATGGTCAAGTCCTATTTAATCCTCAGCTCCTTGCATTCTGGATGGTATCTCAGCTGTGTAGATGTGACATCGGAAATGTTGAAGTTTAATTCACTTCTCCAAGGAAAAATCAAAAGAACTCAGTACTGGAGGAAGCCTCTGTGGTAGTGCACAGTACAGTGCACATCGTTAGTGGCTAAGGTAGGCATTGGGAGACTTACAGGGAAACAATTTTTGATGGACTTTGAGCAGCTTATCCATGGCTATAGGAAAAAATTGTTAAAGAAATGAGGGCTACATTTCCAAGAATGAACATATCACTCTTTCTGTCTGTATAGGAAGACATCCCAGAAAAGTTAATTAGGATGATACTGAATTAAGAAATGAAACTTACCCATCATAAGCAGTTTAGCATTTCTGGTGGGAAAGACCTTCCATGAAACTAATTTTTCTAAGAGACATAAGAAAATCTAGGTTCATTTACTTGGAGGAAATGATCCAGTCTAAGATAGACTTTCTTTTCCAGGAATCTGGAGCTTCAGTACTAGTTACTTGAGATCACTTTGATTGGTTCAGAATTCTAATGTATTCTATAGTCAATTTATTTAGGCTAAGTAAATTTGTTTTTCTTTAAATATATGAACTAACATAGTAGAATCATTATTTCTATGCTAACCAGGCATTTTATTGATAGTTGTATATTTTTAACTTTGTGTGTGTATATATGTGAGCATGTGTGAGTGTGTGTTATACTTTTAATTTGACTAATACTATCAGTGAACGGTGTTTCTCAGTGTTTAATAATATAAAGTTGTGAATCTCGGGAGATAGATTAATTGGTCAAGTAACGTGCATGCCTATGAGGAATTACTTTTATTGTATTAATTGAGGCTGGAAGCCTCTCCCACTTTGGGTGTGGCTATTCCTTTGGGGATCAGGAGCTGTATGAAACAGAGATAAGGAACAGCCACAGGAATCCTTTACTCCAGGACAAAATGTGACAGTTTCCCAGAGTTCCTTGCACTGTGCATCTCCTGTTCTGCAGGACTGCAATCTGGGAACAGGGGATCAAATAAGCCTCCTCCATTAATTTGCTTTGGTTGAGATATTTGTCAAAGTAGCAGGAAAAGAAACCAAGGCAGAGTCCTGGGAATTTCTTAGTTCTTCTGTTGGGGTTGAGTTCTGGAGACGTCACATGTGTTAGGCATACACTCTGTGCCAAGCTGCACTTCAGTATTGTTCTCTCCTCCCCTCACCTTCTTCCTTTTCTTCTTTTCTGTTACTGGCAGGAGTATTATATTGGTAGTAGTGTTATAGAAAACAAGGTAGGGGACATTTTTATTAGAGCTTATGAATAAGTCAATCAAAGACACGGATCGTCTCCTATTTATGTTACTATAGTCCTGGGTTCTTAGGAATTTTGCTGATATAGTGTGTCATAATAGTATGTATAAAAGGTAAAACTACTGTCCATGTTAGCATTAGCTGTTGAATGACAAAGCTTAGCATCACTAGAAACAATCTCTATTGAAAAATTTTCTTTAAGACGGTGATCTGCAGACTTGTCTGTAAGCCATTGTCTTTACTAATAACTAACGGAGGAGAAGAACGAGCTGATCCATGGTTTCTACTTCAAATTTCTGCTTGAGTTTGAGGCCTGGCTTCCCTCAGTGGTGAACCAATAGCTGCCAACTGTAATAAAGCCATGCATCTCCTACATCAAGTTTCTTTTTAATCAGAGTGTTGTCTGACACCAACAGAAGAAAGGTAGAATGAAATTCTACTGATGGGGGCATTATCAGAAGTACACCTTTAGTCAAAACCCACTACCAGTCCAGAAATCCAAGAGGAAAATTGGCAGGGTGCCCCACACCTGTGATCTCATTGTGGACGATGGAGTCTACCTAGGGAGTCTGTGGAAGGGGGAGAAAAGAGTGATGGGAGAAAGAGAAGGAAGTAAGAGAGGAAGGATCCTGAAGCAACAACACACATTAGAAGTAGAAATGTAATTATTGGATCGGGTTTCCGTTGACTCAGTCATCTTTTATAACAACGTTACAAAGGCATCAATTTTAAAAATTCTTAAAAAGCAGTTCACTTTCATTTCTGATTGTCCAGGTGTTCCCTGCCCCCGCCACATCTCAATGTGTTCTCAGGAGCAGCATTTGAGGAGTGTGATTCCAGTCCAGTTTACACTTCAAATGAGCTAATGGACAGTAACAGCAGAGGAAATGGCCTAACAATTAAATGAGATGTCTGTCTCAGGGGACGAGGGTGCAAAGTGAAGAGGATTTGAGAACAGAATAAAGTGCCATCAATAAATACTGTGTTGTATTTTAAACGTGTCTAAAAATTGGTTCAAATAATGTTCTGTACAAAGAATGGAAACAAACCCATACTTTCTAACTTTGCAGTCTGGTCACTTGGAATTATATTTTATGACATGATAAACTGAATTAGGTTTTACTTTTGCTTGTGGCTACATTAAGATAACTTTAAAAATATTTATCCATTGTTTTATATTAACAATGTCTTTTTCAAGGGTAGGAATTTTCACATCCAACATTATTTAAAACTATTTGACTACCAATGCGTGCAGACAAGATTTCTTGTTAATTGTGTGTTTGTCGGCTTTTCTCAGATGAAGAGCCTTTCACTTTTCCTGTGAGATGAGCTAGAAGACATTGTTCTATGTTCTGAACACAATTTTTAGTAAGAAAAGAGAAACCAGACGTAGAAAGATACCTTGTGGGCAGTGTGTGGCTATGAGAGGGAGCACGGGAAGATTGATGACTTGATGGATAATTGACTGTCAGCTGTTCTCACGTCAGAGGAAAGAATGAATTTGCACTGATGTTTCCTGCTGTCACTCTAAATAATATATCTCTGTGGCTCAAGCTGTTATCAGTAATTGTAAGTAGGTATGTTTGTGACAGTTGGGCCTTGAGAGCCTCGGATGACAAATACTCTCTTGGCTTCTGGACTCTCCCTGACTGGTGTGCTCAAAGTTTGCACCCATGTCTTCTCTATCTCCCAGGGCTAAACCTCTTTTCTGGAGAGCTGTCTAAGAAAGGAGCCTATTAGTGCTCAGATTAAGTTTAGCCTCTGACTCCCAGTAGCCACCAGCGAGGTATATGACCAGGCAGATTATCAAGAGTTTTGGCATTGCGTTCCTCCACCAAGGATTTGAAGGGATTTTGACAGACAGTGCCTGAAAACACAGGAATGCTCTCATACTGAAGGTGTAAGCATGCAGACTCCTCAGCATGGCGCTATAAATGTCCAGTAAATATTGGCTATTCTTCTCACTTTGATGCTTTAGGAATTCATTTAACAACCTAGTCAGCTTCCATATTTGTAAAACCCTTGAATATTATATTTGTAAGGAGGCTCTAGATTTGAAAAAAATCACAGAATTATAAATTACAAAGAATCAATGATTCAAACCCTTTTTTTAGTACAAAGTCTGGCTAGACATCTGTTTTATCCTGTCTGTACTGGGACAAGCTATTTACTAGTATTCATTGGGGCAATTTGTTTAAACTCTTATTGGCCTACTTTGTTGTTGTTATTCATTTTGTTTTGTTTGTGTTTTCAAAATAAAATACTATTGTACCAGCCTAATGGATAGTTGAAAGAACTAAAACAGTATAAATATACTAGTTCATTCAGTGGCTAACATGATGAAGATAAGAAATTATCATTATTATTTTTTTTTGTTTTGTTTTTTCGAGACAGGGTTTCTCTGTAGCTTTGGTGCCTGTTTCGGAAGTAGCTCTTGTAGACCAGGCTGGCCTCAAACTCCCAGAGATCCTTCTGCCTCTGCCTCCTGAGTGCTGGGATTAAAGGCGTGTGCCACCACCGCCCGGCTCATTATTTTTTACTATAAATATTTCTCTACAATTTCCTTTGAGTCAGTATCTTACAATGTATCTTAGCTTGGCCTCTATCTCATGGCAATCCTTTTCCTTTAGCCTTTCAAGCAACTAGAATTGAAGGTATGAACCCCATAATCTCTAATATTTCTTATTAAAATAATTCCCAATATAGCTGTCTTTGCTCAAATGTAGTAGCAATGGCTATTAATCTATAAGGTAAGTGTTTCTGTCTCTAAGAACTTCGCCTTTTCATTTGTCCTAGAGTATCAATGGTTGTGTACCAGGGAGTCAAAGTGTAGCGTCCTCAGGTCGATATTGACGTTAAACAACACACTACTTGAATAAAGTGAAAAAGGCAAATTAAGGCGTGGACGCCAGCATGAGAGAATGTGTAGACATTTTTATTAAATTGCCATCTTAGATGTGCTACTTTTCTTGCTAACGCAGACACAGATTAAAGATGGATTTAAGGGCTTTCTGTCTATAGAATGCATTTTATGCCTATTTTTCCAGAGATAGATATAAATGTTGCATCCTCCCATATAGTATTAATATGTAGCTGGAATGTATTTATAAATGATATATAAGTACCAATGTTTTTTTCTCCTTTCGAAACAGAGGTTTGATTTGGTTTGGTTTTCTATCAGTTTTTATCCTCCTGTGAACACAGAGAAGGAACTGCATTCCCACACTCTTCAAGTCCTCTTTCTTTCTGTTTTCCCATCCTCTAGGACTTGAACGTTGTGTTCTGCATTCCGTGTTGAAAACATCACATTCCCTGAGTGTCACTGTTATCTTGCTAAGAACTAGAGTCTTCATTTTCCTAGATCCTCTAAGCCCTCTTCAGCCTGCTACTATTGAGGATGTGGGATTGATTTGAAATTGAGGGATATCTGTGAGATAGAAGAGTAACTGTTCTGAGATGTGGAAATTATAGAAAGGACAAGATCTAATACCACAGAAGCAGCAACTCAAAATATAATTGACCTATCTTTTCTTTCTTATGCTTTATCTTCATGGTAATCAAAACAAAAATTAAAATTTAATATTACAAGTTAATCACACAAAGTAGGCAAATCATTTGCTCTTACATAAATCTCAGGACACAACACCAACCTACCCCCATTATCACACAAGTGATTCTTCTCATGTGGCTAATGCAAGCCAGATAAAATCATGCACATAAAAGCACAAGAGAAACTGCGAGGCTGGGGTGATAATCTGAATTGCTGCATTCTGTGCTGTGCTTTCTGTGTGTTTTAAATGCACCTAATATCTCACCTCATGATCAACATTTTGGAGTAAAGAAGCTAAGGTTGAGGGTGCAAGCTAGTAAGTAGTTACTTAAATCAAGATCTAGCTGATTCCAAGAAAATAACATATATTTATTTTATCACAATGTGCAAATACAAGATATTTTTACTTAATCATATTTATAACAACTACTCTTTACTCTGCTTAGTGTATTGAAATTCTAGTTTGCTAAAATGGAAAACAATTTGGACCGATTATAACTCTTCAAAAGAATTATGGGCTTTGACAGATGTAGCAATAACGTCTTGAACAGCATATTTTATTTTCTAGTACAATTAAGATGCAATTTTATTTTTAATGCTTTTTTCCCATATAACTTTCCAAGAAAGTGTGTTTTGAGGGAGACTGGGATATCTGTACAGTGCCTTTTTACTTTAAACTTGGGAAATAAACAGAGCACATCTGGCTCTGCTGAATATGTAGGATAAAGTCAGAACTTACATAGGCTATTTTTCAGATCTCTGGAATAGTGTAAATCTGACATACATATGGATAATGTTTGCAAATATGTGTATTGTTGCAATTTAGTTGCAAACAATTGTCTCTCTGCATCTCTATGCTTTGAAGAACAAGGCCAAAGAAAGCCACCTTTATTATGCCCAAAGAACTCAATTTGAAAATGTTCTGGAATGGTCTAGCTAGATCTTGAGTTCCGAGTTGTCCAAGAACCTAGTCTAAGTGTCAGTCACTAACATGATTGACTGTCTGCTTTTCTTGCTTATTTTAAAAATTGTATCTTGAGAAATTTATGTTTAAAATATTTGAAAGTTGGTATTATCTTAAGTGGACATGCATCTCAAAACAGTGTTTTCTTGGCCACAGCAGTTAAAATCATAAGCACATTTTACATTTATAAAATGAATAAAGGTTTATGATTATAGAAATTTTCTGGTGTAAATAAACCTTAACCTCCACAGGATAGTTTGGGAGATATTGTTTTTAGTACAGTTCTTATGTGTTTTAAGTAATAGATCATTCCATGCTGATGTAATTTAATTAATGAAATCATTTTAATCCTCCAGTCCCAGCATGCTGCCAGATGACTGTTACCTTGATGTTAGCCCTCATTATCAGCCCACCCACCTACCTTCTTCTTTAATAATGGAAACTCGTTGAATAATGTATGGCTTCTGTGACATTCCCGAGAGTCACAAGAAATCAAGTGGTGACTTTAGTTGAAAATAAATTTCAGTAAGTTGCTCCCTGTATAACAATGGATTCAAAATGAAGTTTATTGGTAATTACCAATTATGAGACAAAAATCATTTAAAACCCTAAGGGCATGGGGAGAACAGATTTGAATAAATTTAATGTATGCTGAGGCATAGTGCCATGTTTTATGAGCAGTGTGGGTTGAGATTACTAATATCTTATGAAAATTAAATGTTAAACATGTTATAAATGAATCAATAACTTTAAGTACCCAGATCATTATTATAAAAATGCTCCCAAGATTCTTGCACAAGCAATATTGCCGAGTAGTTCCTGAAGCCTTAACAATTACCACTGCTGTCCTTCAATTATAGCACATGACAAGGACATCCAAGAAGTCATGAAGCCTAAGGAAAGTCAAGTTTCTTGTTCAGTGACCACAGTGGGCTTGAGACAAGGATTAAAGGGAGTGAGTAGTTCTAAATGGCAGCTAATGCCTCATATCAAGAAAATTTGGTTAATCAGCCCCCAAAGAATTCAGATTGCATATCTAGAGTGAGTAGGAAGTAGGAACAAAGGCTTTCTGGATGTAGTGTGTCATAAAAGTTAGCCAGACCAAAGAGTTAATGTAAGCTACAGATCATTTACTGATCCACCAGCTACAGTGCTGGCATGATTAAATGGAATGAACAGTGCTGGAGAGACAGCTCCTTCAGTGATAAGCTTGCCTTGCGAGCCTAAAGAGTTGGGTATAAAAACGCTTATTAGTGTGCTACACTTACAAATGTTACAGAAACCAGAACTACAAGACTTCCAGAACTAGAGAGACAGATAGAAGAGTCATTGGGACTTTTTGAGTAGCCAGCCTACTTGTATCTGGAACAGTGAGGGACCTTGTCTCATAAAAACAAGGAGAGGAATGGAGCCATGACTCAGCAATTTAAAGCACACCCTACTCCTGCAGCATCCACTCCCAGGGGAGTTTACTGGGAGTAAAAAGGGCAGGTTCTCATAACTTTGACGTATTCACTTCTGGACTGGGTGAGCAACTATCAGGTTATTTTCAAACTCAAAACAATGTTATAAGCACATCCTCTGAGCTCAATCCTAAAGCAGCAATTTGTTCCTTTTGTCAGACTCAATAGTTGATTTTTCCTAACATAGCTCAGGAGGCTCTTGAGGTAATCGTCCAGTGTATGAGTCACAGCTCTTGCTTAAATTGGTCCAGAGTCCTCTTAAAACTGCTTGTGAGGTAGCAAACTCAAAGTAGTTGACTCCCCAAACTCAGGCAAGCCTGAGTTAATAGCGTCCACTGCCATGTTCTCAACCTTCCTAACGCCACGGCCCTTCACACAGTTTCTCCTGCTGCTGGGACCCCAAACATAAAGCCATTTTGTTGCTATTTCATAATTAATTTTCCTTGTTATGAATCATAATATAAATATCTGATACAGAAGCTCCAAAAGGGTTCTGACTCACAGGTTGAGAAATTCTGTGCTAGGGTTGAATGGGCAAATATCTCCTTAACTTTCTTTTTTTTTTTGTCACTTCAAAATGGAATTATAACTTCATTGTATCTCCTCTTTAAATCAGAATTAGCACATCACACTTGTAAATTCTGAGACAGAGTCTGATGGATATAAATGAAGGAAATGATAATTTCTTTGAGATTTCCTCAAACTATGCTTTCTAGTGTGTTTCTTAGAGTGGGTCCTATTTGCTTTTACTATGATGCAAACCATTTCAAATTGCACTTATAGGAAGTTTTACTTCGCCCAGCTTTCCAGGGTCATAGAAAGGAATTCTGTACTCCCTCACACTCTGTTGTTTGTAAGTTGGCCTTGGGAGGTCGCATGTGAAATTTGAATTGTGTGTATTCTGGGGATGTTCAAACTACAAGGGGTGACAGTAGGATGGGAAGCGTCCACGCTGGGTTCTTCAGACGAACCCCAAATCACCAGGTTTGCCCCAGATTTTGCACCCAGTCATTATTTGTAGACCCACAGGGACTCTCCAGAACATGTCCTCCATTCTCATGCACCAGACTCAATAAACACTTTTACTAAGACACTTTGCGGGGCACTCCTGACAAAAATAAAGTCAGAGAGGTTCCTTTGCCCATGCTCATGATTTTGGAGAGTAATTTAAGAACGATATGCTTTCTTATGTAAATGCATTGTTTTGACTTCCTTAGTGGGTGGGAGAAGAGACCTAGTCTTGTGCTTTCACTTTCTCCTGAAATTACCAAGAAAGAGAACTTGAAAGGCAAATGGACGCACTTGTGGGGGTAGGCGAAGTTCAGGGGAAGGTCTGCTGTCTGTCACCTGACCTCAGAGGTGGCAACTGACTGAATAAAGCTGTGAAGTTGTATTGGAACAATAATTCATATTTATATTAAAGTAATGAAAACTTGTTAGACCATTGCCTGGAATAATTCTATGTAGTCGCCCCCCCCCCCAGAACACATAATGTATATTGGCTTGGAAACAATGTAAAATCTACAAAAATATCTTACCTCATCATGTGTGTGTGTGTGTGTGTGTGTGTGTGAGTTTGTGTGCACACACATGTGTGTGCCCACTCATATACACATATTGAGATAGCAGAGCAGGGTATGAAAGGGCAGCAAGTGTTATCCCTTATCACTATCAACCTACTGTTTTGAGATATGTCCTTTCATTGAACAGGAAGAGCCCCAGCCCAAGGCTGGTTGGCTAGCAACCTCTTGGAATCTTCTCTTGTCTCTGTATCAAAGCTGGGGTTATAGCTGGGTGCTGTGGCCATGTCTAGCTTGTAATGTGTGTAAGATTCTCTGTGTAAGAGGAAGTACTCATACCCATAGGGTAGCCTCCTCAACTGCACAAGATAATTCTTAATACTACAAGATTTTCCCTTGAATGCCTAACTATCAGCAAGCTATAGTTTAAAAATTATAAAGTAAAATAAATGAAAGAGAAAGAAATGAAGAGTGAGAGAGGGGGAGAAAGAGAGAGAGAGAGAGAGAGAGAGAGAGAGAGAGAGAGAGAGAGAGGGAGGGAGGAAGAGAGGACAATGTTTGAGAACTTAATTATTGTCAATGTTATTAAATTCTAGTAAAAAATCATTCTCTAAGCCGGGCTGTG
>NC_022009.1:88831462-88860999 GCF_000317375.1 Microtus ochrogaster | reverse complement strand
AAAAAAAAAAAAAAAATCATTCTCTAGTAAAAGTGTAAAATCATATCAAAGATTAGGGAAAAAACTAATAGCTTCTAATATCAAATATTTGATATGAATCACTCTGTACATTATATAAAGTGTATATTTGAATAAACTACACACCTAGATTGGACTAAATTTGACGAGGTTGACTGTTCTAGCTTCATCTCCGTGGCTTTGACAAAATACCCCGACAAAATCAATTAGGTGAGAATAGGTTTCTTTTAGTTCACGGTTCCTGATTATACTCCATCACATCAGAGAAGTCCCAATGGCAGGAGCTTGAGGAAACTCTCACAAAGGCAACCAAGAACATCACTCCCTCCACTCATAGACCAAACCCAAGAAATTGTTCTGCTCAAACTGGCCTTGGTCTTCATATAGAAATAACTTAACCCTTAAGAAAATTCTCTACAGGCATGCCCATAGGCCAAGGTGATCTACACAATCCCTCACTGAGACTCTCAAGTGTGATTTTGACAAGTTGGCAATAAGAATAACCATCACAATGCTTCTGGCTACATGCGTTGCATTTTCTAAGACCATTCCTTGATTATTAAGTGCTATTACACATTCTTCCTCTCTGTAATTCCCGTGACAGTGGCATGATTTTCCCGGTTAGCTTCAATTGTCAACTTGGCATGATAATCTAACAGTGGAGCCTCAATTAAGTAATTGCCTAAATAGGATTTCTGTGGACAAACCTTGAGGGATTTTCTTGATTATTAATTGATACTAATCAAGATTGAAGAGCCCAGTATTTTGTGGTTGGGACTGTCCCCAATCAGGTTTTCCTGGTTTGTGCCAAAAATCTACCTAAGTGTGAGCCCATGAGGTAGTCGGTGAGGGCAGCAAATGCCCTTCCTCCAGGTTCCCACATAGTCCCTGCCAGTGGGTGAGTTTCCTCATGAGAGCCAAGGCTGCATGCAGTAAGTAAGCTCTTCCCCTTCCCGCTCCTGCCTTGCATCCCTGCCCCGACTTCTCTCAATGTGACCTGGAAGTGTCAGATGAAATAAGCCTTTTCTCCCTGAGATGATATTGCTCCGAGTGTTTTCATCATGGAATAACACAAAGGTGTTATACGTGAGCCTTTTTGTAAGCTGCTGTCTAATTATGACTGTCATCCTTGCTGTTCTTTAAAGAGTGACACTTGGACCTGTTAATGGCACCTGAGAAATATTAAAATTAATTTGTTTTATTTTATTTCCAGAAATTTTTATATAATGTAAACTTGGACAAACTGAAGGATAAATTCAGCCTTTATTGTGGACCCAGAGAACTATGCTGCTTTCTTAAAATTTTATTTTATTATGTCTTCTATGTGGCTGGGCAGTGGAGACTAAAAGGTCATTCATGTTTTTTTTTTTTAATTAAGGCACTAAATTGCAATTAAAGAATCATAACTGCTTATGGTCCTTAATTATTTTAATCATTAAATTAAAATATGTTTATTAACACTAACTAGATGCCAGACAATGTAGTAATATTTCATTTGTATTTTAATAAATGAAGCTTGCCTGAAGCTCAAAGTAAAAAAGCTGCGCTGGACAGCCTTACATACCAGGCAATGGTGACACACACCTTTAAACACAATAGCCACACTAGTTTGCCATAGAAACCAGGTGGTAGTGGTGAACACCATTAATCCCAGCCCTAGAGAGGAATATAAGATGGGAGGGGACAGCTCTCACTCACAGTCTTATTCTGAGATCCCCAGAGGCAGGATCACCATTTTGGACTGAGATAGAAGTAAGAGCCAGCGGCTGGCTGTTTTGTTTTTCTGGCCTTCAGATTGAATCCCAATTTTTATCTCTGAGTTTTTTATTAATTGTGCTACAAGATGTGTTATTAAAGACACGGTGAGCCAACCAAATGGTCAAAAAATCTATGCAGGAAACCTGAGAATCCAAGTTTAGTGAAATTGATAAAAACTAAACAGCTCTTACAGTCTACGTCCAAGAATATTCCTCAACATTCATGTGCCGCTTCCTTTTCCTGCTGAGTTTTCCTATGTCCTGTTTCTCTTGAAGGAAATGCCAGGAAGTGTTTGAGAGGAGAGTTAGCCATTACATTGCAGTGAAGACTTACTTTCTCTGCATCAGCACCCTGCAATCATTTGGATCATTCAACCTTCAATCCAGATATACAAATTGCTTAAGACTACTATCTGTGGGAAGGTTTCTGTCACTCTGGTGGAAGGTCATCAGCTCTCACTGGCTTCCTTGGTTACTTAGATTTCATGAAAGTAAAATCCTTCCTCCTGTGCAGAGTTACTTTCGACCCTCTGGTGGCTTGAATAGGTATGATTCCTATAGCTTCATATGTTTGCTTGGCCATAGGGAGTGGCACTGGTAGGAGGTGTGGCCTTGTTGGAATAGGTGTGGCCTTGCTGGAGTGGATGTGGCCTTGCTGGAGTAGGTGTGGCCTTGTTGGAGGAAGTGTGTCACTGTGGAGTAGGACTTTGAGTTCCCATATGCTCAAGCTATGTCCACTGTGGTACACAATCTCTTTCTGCTGACTCTGGATCAAAATATAGAACTCTGAGCTCTTTCTCCAGCACCATGTCTGCCTGCATACTGCCATGCTTCCCACCATGATGATAATGGACTGTCTGAAATTGTAAGGCAGTCCCAATTAAATGTTTCCTTTTTTATAGGAGTTGCTGTGGTCATAGTATCTCTGCCCAACAATAGAAACCTTAACTAAGACAAATCCTTTCCATGCAATTGTCCTCACCACAATGTGGGCTGAAGTCACATAGATGTGCATGTTCCCAGTTCAACATGCTGACTGTGCCAGATCCATTTCTAATATGGTAAAACTGAATCCAAGGGTCTCTCTCTAATGCTTCTGCTGCAACAGGAATAAGATTGAGCTGCATTTAGGGGATGTGGTTTATATGATAATTAGGCTCAGGGCATGCAGTCTCAGCATCAACATCCCAATATCTGTTGTTATCTCTTAGATCAAATGGAAAGTACTAAAGGACAAGATCTCCTGAGTAAATTGGGAGCATGGGGATCATGGGAGTCGGTAGAAGGGCAGGGGAGAGGAAGGGAAGGGAGCAGAGAAAAATATATAGCTCAATAAAAACAATTTAAAAGAACAAAGCATAGTCAACAATTAACCCCTCTCTCCCCAAAAAGAAAGAAAAGATCTGGGAAAGTACCAGGACCAATAATTACTAGGTGACTTTTCAACCTCCCCATCTCCCAGTAGTCCCTGAGACCAGAAAACAATGACTCAACTTTGACGTCATTGACTCTCCTGCTTACAGTGCCAAGTCTGGGCATCATTACCTCCAAACCAGTATAAAGGAGATACTTATAGTATTTCATAAGATGATGACCTGGCTCACAATGCTCATATGTGGTAGAAAAATGCATTTTATACATCAAATGCTGAATCTTACCTCAGTACTCTTGTTTGGATTTTCTATCTAAAAGGGAAAAGTAACTCTAAATTTTTCATTTTACCTGATTCTATTATTTCAAGTAGCTTTGGGAGAGTAAAACAATTGTTATAAAATATATTTTCATAATCTAATAAATACATTCCCGAGAAACTATACATTGGGGAAACATGGCAGAGAAGGTAGATATGATTCTTTATTCCTTGCAGAGGATGGGTATCTGTGAATGCAAATAAGATTAAATGAAGGGAATGTTATGAAATGGTAGACTAAATATAAAAGTAGAAAATACTGAGAGACTGGAAGCTACTGCATGACCCTGGTCGCCAGGATGTATCTGGAGAAGCAGAGTCTTAGAATGGTTAATCTTCCAGTCACTAGTGGTCAGACATAGAGGCATGACTCCAGAATTCTTAAAAGTGTTACAGATGCACGAGAAAATGAGGGAAATTACGGTTCTATCATGCTTGCAGGTCAGAGTGACTTGTGTTCAATAATGTGTAGCATTTTAGTTTTTAGCTTGGTTTAATGCTAAGGATCAAATCCAGAGTCTTGTGCAAGCTGGACAAATAATCTACTAGTGAGCTGCAAGCGTAGTCCATGTAATATGCCATGTCATACTCATTAGGTCTCCATTTAACAAAACTGGGCCAATCTAGGCGATGTAGTAAACTCCAGGCCTTGTTCTTCTGCAGTGCTGCAATCTCTGCTCGCCTCTAGTCATTATCAAACGTTCTAATATATAGATACTCATAAATCTGATTGATTGTATTCTCGCTCCAAATGGTATCAGTTTGCAGAATAATGTTACATTTAATTTTCACACTATCTCAACCATTGTTTGATTTTTCTCTGAAGTGGAAACTTGCTATGGCCGAAAATATACAGACTTTGATCAGCGTTGCCAATAAATAATTGGCGAATGCATGCATGAAGTGTATATGGAGAGCCAAGGATGCTGTATTGCACTGATTTTTGGCCTCCTTATCTGATCTAGTTAATGAAGGGCATTGGTTCTGCCTTTGTTGACAACACCATTGATTTTAAGAAGACAAAAAGACCATCAGAAACAAAGATGTGACTAATTCTAGTTTGTTTATAGGGATCGGAGCCAAGCGTGGCTGATGAAGGGAGCCAAAGAAAGGGAGGAACCGCTTGAAGCCATTTTTTTTTTTTTTTTTAGCACAAACGCAATAAGATGTGGCGCCTTAGCAACGTACTTTAGGAAAAGTTTTTCTACTTCACAATTCATGAAATGGTGATGGAAAGTTCTATGTGGAGTATATCAGGCTGCAATGCCTGACTCAAGTATTAGCTGGCAATCTAGGGATGGGGGAGTGGAAGTTCTGAAGCCCATGATTAGAAATTTTAATTATATTCAGGGATAGCTAATTGGGAGCCATTGTCAGCTTCTACAAAGGGGGAACTTGAAATAACATTTGGGGGATACACTTGCCCTCTCATCTTCTGCTCATGCTGTTCACCCATCTGGTGGCTTCTTCGCCTTCCCTCCCAACCTCTCTTCTTTAGCCTGTTTCTCGAAGCCTTAATTCACACCCCCCCATCTCTGAAGCCTTTCTGAGAAATCTAATCAATGGTTATTTTTTGTGTCTCTGTCTCTTCTGCACCCTCCGTTTTCATTGCTTTCGTTACAAAACCAGAGCCTTCCTCCTTCTCTCTACTTCCTAGCCAACTCCTTAGAGGTGTTTTTAAACTGTTGTTTTGTTCAGTAGCTGAGAGCCTTTTGTTCATACCATGTGAAAAACAGTCTTTGCAAGCAGTTGGCCTGTTTTGTTTATGTGTGTTCCATCTGGCTTCTGTTGATGTCAGCTATGAAATCAACAGTCCTGGTTTTCCTCACAACTGTCTCCATGGTGTTGTCGAGCTTGGTCCCGCACTATGTGCGTACACTTGTGCTGAGTGAAACGGGCCTGCAGGATGAGCAGTGTGACACAACAAGGGATGTTTCCTGGAGCTAAAATTTATTTGCTAGGGAAGAGCTTTCAGAGTTTCCACTAAAATATAAGTTTGTTTCATCTGGTTTTTTGAAAATTCCAGTTTTATTTTTCTTGACAATAAAATCCATTGTATATATGTACCATGTTTTCATTATCTATTAACTTACTGTTACAATCTAGAACGATTCAATTTTATTACTGTTCTAAATATAACAGCAATAAACACAGATGAACAAGTATCTGTGTAGCAGGATATAGAGTCCCTTAGGTATGTGATCCCTTAGTGTTAAGGCCCATTACACGAGAACTTTACTTTCTAGTATGTTTTGAGACCCTTTCATGCTGACTTATATACAGTAGCTTCTACCAGCTTACACTATAACTAACAGTATAAAATGGATCAATCCTTTTTATCTACACCCTTATCAGCATTTGTTTCAAATGTATTCTTGATGATAGCCATCAAAGTAAATTGAGAGGATTACTGATTAATGTGTGGTAACTGAAAATATAATTTAAACCCTCATTTTAAATAAAAGTTTGTTATGTGAAAACCCAGTTTGTCAACTGCAAAAAAACCTTTTTGAATGGAATTAGATAATAATTATAGTCAGGTACACATAACATTGTATACTTTGGATTTACCATATTAAAATTTAGATATTTTTCATGTAATAATTAAGAAGCAAAATTGAAGTTGCTGTGCTATACCAAAATATGGCATTATTTTGATTCATCTTATATTTAGTGATTACAGATAGAAAATTTCCATTTGAAAACAATATTACATTAAGCTCATTAGGATTTAAAGAAGGAAATGATTCTGATTCTAGTCTGTCTTTCTATTAAAGAAATAAGCTACAAACATTTATTTGGCAGTTACCATGCTTTTGTTTATTGTAATGCCCATTTCTACACAATTAAAAAAATCAATGATCTCTATTTACAGCATGAAAATTAACTGATAATCATTTCCCTGGTCCCCTAAATACCACATGATTGCTGTGAAATAAAACAAGTGATCAATTATGTCTTTGAAAATATAAAATTCTATATAAATGCAAAATGTGTCTTTTCGACTACATTTTTCTGCAAGTCAGAGGAAAGATTGGGCTTATCAAGTATCTGCAGTGGGTGTTGAACAGCCTTGGTTACATACTACTTTAGCATTTATATTGAGCATTTTAGAAATGTGTTTGATAGCTGAGATTTGGAAGTGCACAGGAAACTACAGAGCCCCGAAGGCAAGGATGAGCTTCTTGAATTTAATATGAACTAAAGTGATAATACCTTTCACTTAAAAGCTAATTTTTTTTTTTTTTGCAGGATACTTAGAAGACTTTGGTTGTATTAGTTCTAATCCTCAGAATGCTTCTCTGCAAATGGTTTCTGTGCACAGGGTTAAATGCCTTCAAGAACCCAATGGAGATGAGGAGGTACTATGCTGTGCAGAAAGCAAGTACCTAGCACTAATATCCTCTCCAGTGCTGAAACCATTCAAATCAAATCTCCTTGTCTTTTTCCACGGTTCAAATTTGTATTTTAGAGATCTGATACATGATTTCAAGTGTACACTGATGCTGAGAATAAGAATTACTTATGCAAATCTGACTAAGGAATCTCGTATGGTAATTTTGTGGGAAATGACAGAACTACAGATTTTGACATCTCAGAGCAGACTGAGATGGATTGCTGTAGCCCGTGGTACTGGAGGTAGTATTTTGGATGACTGATACACCATCTGTGAAGTCAGTCTTTAATATATTTCTGGAATGTGATGATATTTTAAGCAAAAAAAATTCAAGGAAGAACTGAAGTAAATTTTACCTACCAACCCAGGAAAACAAATGGCCCTATTCAAATTGCTTCATCAGTTGGTATTTAGCATAAACATGTAGCTTGAATAAAAATAATCAACAGTAATGGATCGTGTAAGAGCCAGCTCATTTATCAGCCTCCCCAAACTGTTTATAATGTTACTTAAAAATTAACATGATCCAAAAATTATCATGATCCACTGAGAGAGAATATTTCTTGCTAAACCCTACATCAAATGCCTAACATTGTGTCTACGTTATCAGAAATTTAATTTATTTATCCTTTATTCTCATAAAATTAATAGCATTTTTTGCAGATATTCTCCTCTAATATTGTCGAAAGGAAAGAAACACAAATAATAAGATTCAGGGAATAGTGAAAGGAATATGAATTGTATTGGGAACAAAGGAAACAGGTGATTTTATTAAATTAAACAAGGATCTAGTTTTGTGTTTGTTCTTGCTTTTTGTCTTAATTCTATCAACTTTGATACTCTGAATACATATTTGTGTTTTCGACTTGAACTTTTAAGACTGGAGCTCACATCTAGCTCTGGCTGGCCTAGAACTCAGAAAAATCTACCTATTTCTTCTTTGATTGCTGGAATTAAAGATGTGTGCCAACATGGCTCACTCAAGAGCAAATATATTTTAAGAGATTTTTGGAGGCGTAATGAGTTGTAAAATAAGATAAAAGTGATTTAAAAACTATTAACACAGGGTCTTATTTTAATTCAGGTTTAGAGATGAACTCTTTAGGCAAAATCCAAAGAAAATTTGTGTAGCTAAAATAGCTGGTAATCAAATCCCAATTTAGGTAGAATGAGAGGGAAAAAATGATGGTTGGAAAGCAAGAATGACTGAATGCCAGAAATGAGTACAGTGACTTTTCACAGTGCCGCTAGTGACCCTGGAGGCTCAACTACTTGTTGAGCTTCCACTGAAACTCAGGGTTTTTCTCTGTTCTCTGAATTTGATGAGAAGAACTGTCTATTATGTTTCTTCTTTATGTTTAAGTCCACAATGCACTGGGGTCAGCTAAGGACAAAATACAAAAAGAGGAGACACTGAATAAAATGTTATCTAATATAGGGTGCAAACCTGTCTGAAAATATTTGGGCCCATTTTTAAATTTCCTTTCTGTTTTGATTAAAAACACCCTGATCAATAGCAAGTGTGGGGAGGAAGGGGTTTGTTTGGCTAATAATCCCAGGCTACTGACTGTCCTGGTAGGGAAGTCACAGCAATAGACATTGTGATAGCTGATTCTGTAATCTTCATAGTTAGGAGCAGAGGGAAATGAGTGCACCCATGTGCCCATTTGCCTGCTTTCAGAAAACTTTCTTTCTTTATACAGTTCAGGGCTCAACCCATGAAAATATGCTGGCCGAGTAGCCTTAGGACTCTGATATCAGTTAACAATTAAGGCAGTCCCTCACTGAAATGCCCACAAGCCAACCTTAAGTAGAATACCCCTCAACTGAAACTCTCTTAGAGTGACTGTAGGTTGTGGCAAGTCAACATTGGAAAATATCACAGATTGCTAGGAGTAGATGAGTGTTGGAACCTGGTGGATGATATGGTTTATGTAGTGTTCCCCATACATGGGGGGTACAACGATAGGGGCAGCACTAAAGGTTTTCAAGAAATCAGTAACTGGTTGTTGCAATAGGATGCATTTTATTATAACATTATCTTGTGGTGCAGAAGAAATGATGCTGGGCAAGGTTTTGGCTGTCAGAGTGCACAGCTGGATACAGAAGACAACCTTGAGTGCACTGCTTCTCATAGCAAGACTGAGAACACGTCATATTTAAAAAGATGACATTGAAAATATAGCTTGCCTGGTAGATTCCAACACTGTCAATTTAAAGGTGAGATGACAATGCTGGGACTCACAGCCTAGCGGCACCACCCTCTGAATCTACAAGCATAATTCCCTCTCATTTTGACATGACACTCACGCATTGTTCTCAGAGTCAGTTCCTGAAGAGATTATGAAGATGGGTGAATTCCAAATGGGAAGAACATACGTATTTCCTACTAGCAGTTCTCTGTAGAGTAGACATGGATTTGTAAACCTCAGACATATCAAATTCTACTTACAAATCCTACGTTTACTTTCCTGTGTCCTCAGAATCTTTTTAATGACACATGTTAGGCCTCGTAGTCAAATTAAAAACTCAATTTGTTTGTTCTTAAAATGAGATGCTTTGTAGCCTAAATAAGGATCCCAGCAGAGTTTTTGCATGGAAAACTACCTTATCATAAAACGTGGTACAGTACCTATCTGTGGGCCCAGAAGTACCTTGAAGATGTCATTTATAATTTAAAATATTCTAAAGAACTAAAAATTATCAATACAACCAGCACTCAACTTTCAAAGGAGTCACTAATAAATATCTTGTAAATAGAAAAATACTTGTTCGTTTAGGAAATGGCACTTAGTTTCCAGGTTGACACACAAAAATTCTCTGCAAGAACAGCACAACTACTGGGGACTTTTGTTCCCACACTTTTTAGCCTGCCGTTGATTGCTCTGGATCATAGATGAAGTGTGACATGCAGATCTGTTCCTCATGTCCCACCCTTTGGAACTTACAACTTTCCAATGTTATTGATCCCAACATACTATGTCTAAAGGTCTTGTGTGTGATCTTAATTTTATTTTTGTCCTTTGATCTTTTAGTAGTCTACTACATTTTGCCTCATTTCATCTCCCACATTTTAGTAGTCTCAATGTTTAAGAGCACTGTCTGCTCTTCCAAAGGTCTTGAGTTCAATTCCCAGCAACCACATGGTGGCTCGCAACCATTTGTAATGATATCTTGTGCCCTCTTGAGGAAGAAACCTGGTCAGTTGTCCTCAGTTTAGACCGTGCACCCAATATGGACAAGTTCATCAGAACCACCATATATGGGCTGCTTATGTCTGCTTCAGTATTGCCAGGGCATATACATTTCTTTTTTTTTTTTTTTTTTTTTTTTTTTTTGAGACAGGGTTTCTCTGTGGTTTTGGAGCCTGTCCTGGAACTAGCTCTTGTAGACCAGGCTGGTCTCAAACTCACATAGATCCACCTGCCTCTGCCTCCCTAGTGCTGGGATTAAAGGCGTGTGCCACCACCGCCCGGCCAGGGCATATGCATTTCATTCATTCATTTTAGTCGTCCACCACATCTTGCCCATTTGTATAAGAATAGCATCTGAAAGCAGAACTCAGCTTTGTCTTCATCACTTGTGTTGAAATCCTGGGTAGCTTCATCTTTTCTGACCATTATTTTTCACGGCGCCTACCCTATATATATGAGTCATTTATTTGTGGTTCATCATTGTGTATGAGAATAAGCTAAGCTCCAGTCATGTTAACCTAAATCTTCAAATTAGTTAACGAACACAATTTAAGAACAAAGATTGAACAATGTAACAGTGGTGTGAGACAGAGATGAATGCCCCCAAATAATCATCTTGCGCCATTCCTCATTGCTGCTTGTCTTACTCCTTGACTTCCTTGCCTCTGCATATCTCTGAGGCACCGGCAAGCCTGTGGAAACTCTCAAGTTTTAATTTGAGAAAGTGGTTAGTAAAGTTTTCCTTCCACTTCCTGCGGAGTTGCCCCTCTTTAACCACTGGGAAAGGGCTTTTATGTCTTTTATCCACTCCTGAATCAATAATCGGTGACCTGAGAATTGCATCATCTTGAATTAAATGTGCTCATGGTTCATGGTGAAGATTATCCAAGTATTAAAAACAAGCCAACAAAGCCCAGATAAGAATCCCTGTGTAGTATTGCCCATTATTGCTCATTTCTTTCCACATGTTGTGTCTTTTTCTTTCTCTCCACCTTTGCAGACTCTAGCACATCCACCATGAAAAGAACATCAGTTTGACTTATTTCTTATAAGTTTAATACATAGCCATTTGAGTGGCCAGTGAGGTCGCACAGACCCATAAATATTACAAGCTATTGCTAGAGCTCTTGGTCACTCTCCTGAACTTCACAGGAAGACCTTATTGTTAGAGACATGACATACATGAGTCATAGAACATGGAAAAACAAAACGGGTACTAACCAGAAAGCTACATCTCTACTGGCCAGCTTACCAGAGGAGAAAAGTAACCACCAGTCATATCCTACTTTGAACCTTGTGGGCTACAATGACTGCCTTGGTTAAAAATGCCCATTGGTGCAACAGGAATAATAAACCACTTCTGATTGTACTTAAGAACTGCTCCATAAGATAAAATGCATACCTGACAACTACTATTACCCCAAGAACTTATGGCTAGACAGGTTAAAGATGGTGGTGTAGAGCCTATTATTATTATTTTTCTGCTAAATTCACATAGTGTTAAACTGACTCATAATGACTTATCATTGTATCTACAGGTCAATGCACTCCTCAGCTCTTATCACAGAAGCTCTATTTGCAGTAGATGGAGATTAACTCAGAGACACACAAATGGCAAAAGAGGAGGGAATAAGAGACCACAGAATGCTCAGCCTTAAAGGGAACATACAACAGCACCCATCCTTTCAAGGTTTAAGAATCATTGAGGAAGAAGGGTAGAAGAATGTGAGACCCACATGTAGTGAACAACTGCAGGAAGCAGCTTCTCCTGAACACAGGGAATTTGCACAAAAGAATTCACTAAAGTATGCCTGCATAGACGTACCTGTGTAAGTCCAAGCCAGACAAAATCCCAGCATGCCAATGGAGGTTGGGTGGGAAGTCTCACTACTAGGTGAAGAATAATAAGATAATGTTAGCTACTGAGAGAGAGGAATAAAGTTTTCTCTGAGAGTGTAGTCTGTGACAAGTTGACTAGACTCGAGTGAAAGGCCACACATGCAAAAATACTTGGCCAACACAAATTGGTCTTAAGTATAAAAAGAAGAATCATAAAGCTAGGTGGATAAGAAAGGGAGAATAGATTTGCATGAGCATGATCAAAATAGGAAATAAATAGTTTTTAAAATAAGAAATGTTGTTTTATATATAGTGGAAAGTGGGAATTTTTGTCAGCTAGGCTTGTCTCCATGGTTACATTATAGACTCACATATTGACTTATAAGGTATTCTGTAGACAAGTACACAGTAAACATCTGACCAGAGACCTACAAATTCTTCACAGTCATTACGTGATCACGATCTTAATGAGGAGGAAACTGTGCTTTCCTCTAAGTACGCTTGGTCTCAGAGAGACAGCCATTATTAACCTTCTCATTCCCCACAGTCATTTAAAAATGGGAATGGATCGAAGCTAGTCACTCATTCTAGTTGCTAAACATTTCTCACATGTATGGCATCTTATATTCGCCAACGTATATGTTCATATTTTAATCTTTTCAAAGCTACATGCTAACATTTAACAGAGTAAACATGGCATTGTCCCAGAAGGACATAGGGTTAGGGCAGCTCACAGTAAGGCTCTGTATTTTTTTTAATGTTGTTTGTTTCCATAACATAGTTCCTGGCTATTTGTCCTTAAAAATACATGATTGGTTTTTCTTCCCAGTGATCAATATCTATGCCCATTAAATAGAAATGGAACAAATACACTGCTTACTTCAAGGGGTCTTTCGTCTGGAACATAAATTAGCATCATTTAAATATGCATGATGATGACAGAGATGACTATAAAGGAACTGTTACTTGGGGCTTTTGTGTTTACTTTTGTAAAGTGTTTTACTAAGAATAAGAAGTAACTTATAAATGCCTATTGTTCATTGATAAAGAGAGGAATCATGAGAGGAAGAAAGGTTCAAATTCAGTAGTATTTTATGCCCATTCTATTAGGCAAGACCCTTTTATATAAATGCCAGTTAAATCACTCATCTTTAAAGGATATATTTAATTTTCCAATTATTCATGTCTTGTTAGTGTTTGCCCTTGTGAGCTGAATTGCAAGCAGTGGTTCAAAATCATTATTCAAGGCTTAAATGATGAAAAAAGTTGTGTTTCTGCGTGATTCCAATATGTTCACCTAAAACTCCTTTTCCATGATTTAGTTTATCATGGCCACATATGCTTAGGAAGACGCTGCTTTGTTGAGCAACGTGGCTGATTTGTGGAACTCTTGAGGTGATTATGCAACCGATAGCCATTCAGTAAATGCCAGGTGATAATAACAGTGCTAGTATTTTCTCTGAGAAACGAGAATGCAAGAAAGAGGCATCACATTTTAACCCTGCCTTATCAGATGCAACTTCCTTTTTGCACAAACATGGCTGGTGCTGGTGCAGATGTTCTTGTTCCTTCATTGATGTGAATTAAGAGACCTTTCAAATGACTCCATTCAAGAGCTCTGGCCATCTAACAGATTCTTGCAGCATCAAAGGCAGGGATAGCAGACATTGCTTTTAGATGCACAAAGCCTTGCTTACTTATACCAGAAAGGTTCAAAATAATGGAATTTATCAGTTTTTGCATTTTTCAAGCTCTTAAGCATGTGTCTTATTCTGTATTGTGCCCTACGGAACACATGAAAGAAATGGGACAGTAAGCAGCATTGTTTTGTTAGATTTTATTTTGTTGTGTGTTGGGGGGGGTGGGGGGCATCAACCAGCTTCCAAATCATAGCGCAAACTTTTTATTAGCTATGAATGCTCAGCCTAGCTCAGGCTTATTTCTGGTTAGCTCTTTTAACTTAAATTAACCCATTTGTCTTTATCTACCTTTTTCTTCAGCACTTTTTACTTTAATTTCCTTCTGTGTATCTTATTTTTGATGCTTCTCGTGTCTGGCTGGCTGGGGGCTGCTTGGCTTCTTGCCCCGAGCATGTCTTTCTCTTTCTCCCTCCTTCTCTTCTCCTTCTCTTCTCATTCTTCTTGATCCTAGATTTTTCCTTCTATTTTTTTCTCTCTGCTTGCGAGCCATGCCTATCATTTCTCTGCGTACCTGTTGGCTGTTTAGTTTTTTATTAGCCCAATCAGGTGCCATAGGCAGGTAAGGTGAAAATATGGGACACATCTTCACATAATTAAACCCACATCCTTACAGTGTCAAACAAATGCAGCACACCTTCACACAGTTAAAGTAATATTCCACTGCATAAACAAATGTAGTGCATCCATCTTTGCCCAGTTAAAATAACATTCTATAATATGTTCATTGTCTTACGGAAGAAAAGTTGAAATTCTGGTTATATTGTCCATTCTTACACTTAAGAAATTTATGCTTTCCAAAAAGAGGAAATTCGTAGAATATCTGATATTCTATGTTTTAGTATTATTTCCCCATGCATCGAAAGGAAATTAGAGTTGATATTTAGAAAAACATTGGAAAGTATACAAACAGAAAACAAAATTTGTTTTGTTCTTCTTTGTTGATCATTTTTGTTTTGAGACAGAAATCATAATGTAGCCCTTGTTGTCTTGAAACTGACTCTGTAGACCATGTTGGCTTTGAACACAGAGAGATCCATCTGTCCTTGACTTCTGACTGCTGGGATCAAGGGCATGTGCCAATATTCTGAACTCATTTTAAATTCTTAAAAACAAAAGGGATGAGGATTCTTTGCTCCCTTTCCATAATGAAAAGCCAGTTCTCATATCACAAATCTGTTATACAATACCTCAAAATCTTTCAAAAAAATCTCAGGAAAATGTCTTTATTGTTCTGTTTTGCATGCCTGAGAAAGTCAGCACAGAGCCTACCTCATCAAGGCCTGAATACTGTTTTTTGATGAATTTCTCATGTGATGAGGATTGCTGAGCATGTTCTATGAAACTGTACGTTTGCCTCTGCTACCCAATGCCCTGAGCTTAGTAACATTATGTGGTATTCTCTTGTCAATTAATTGAAGATTTACTTAACGTTGCTCTAAAATTCCTCTGATTTAGATTAACACTACATAATTTGTAAAACTTACAGATGACCTCACCTTGTAACATGCAGCATATTTATATATTTATTTTATGTCTTTTGTTTATAACCATTCTAAAAATAAACTCTATTATTAAAAACTATCAATTTACCAAACTAAAAAATTACCAAATAAATAAAATATCACAAACCCCAAATTAGTCAGAGTCAAAGTCTATACTATTGATTGAACTTCTGTACTTAGAATGCATATTTGGATAAAAAACGCATACCTTCACATTGATTATTACACCTTCAATGTCAGCTATATTTTGTGCACTGATCCACCATGAAAACAAACAAAATTTTGTAAGAATATTAGAAGTATTAAAAGAATTATATTTTTATTCTCTTCCATAACTCAGGACCATTAACTGTATTCAATCTTTCCTCATTTCCTTATATTTAGTCTTTTTCTTATCTCTTCATGTTAACCATTACCTATATGTACACTCACTTATATAAATAGACAAATGATTGATCGCATTCTACATGTGAGAAAACATGTATCATTTTTCATATATTGTATGACCTCAGTTAATAATATAGATTCTAAGTCCATGCAATTCTTAAAAGATTTGTTTTTTGTTTTATGTGTATAGGTGTTTTAACTGTGTGTCTCTCTCCAGCCACACACAATGTTTATTTAATATATTCTTAAATAAAATATAATTACATCATTCTGCCTTCCATGTCCTCTTTTCAACCTCCCTATCCCCATCTCAGATTGATGACTTCTTTTACTTTGGTTATACATATACATATGGATACATGTGCGTTTTTATAAAAATATAAAACGTGTTGATCCCATGTTCTGTTTGTACTTATATGATGTTAGGGTTGACTACTTTTTATTTGACAACCAATTAGAAGACTCTACCATAAGAAAAGCTAATTCATCCTTGCTCAGCAGTAATTAGATGTTTATAGTTCTCTGTGTAGGTGTGAGAAACCACGAGATTCTCTCCCTTTTACACTAGCATGTTTATTTTTAATTGTGATTGTTTGGATCTTGTTTAGGCAGTCATTTCCAGGAGACACAGTCTCACAGAAGAGTCCTGGTCCTATGGTACTAACTAAGTCTTACTGGTCCCTCGTCCATGATGTTCCTTGAGTTTTAGGAGCAGTAGTTGTGCTGAAGATTCATCTGTGAGTGGCTGTCTGCTCACGATTCATTGATCTCTGCATTGGGTCAGGTTGTGGTTTTCTGTTTTATGAAGTATGATAACTACATTTATTTGTGAAAATGAAGATAAGTTTTAAAAGGTTTGTTTCTAAGATCCATGGCTTCACTGGGTCTGGCTAAGTTTCTTGTACCCAGTATTAATTTCTCTCCTGTTTGGTGGGTGTTAGGTCTGAGTAGACAGCTACTGGTCATTGCCAGATCTGAGCGCTGCTTCTGCTCCTTTCGGGCTGTACTGCCGTGCGGGTCATTGTGGTTCATAGGCATCGCTGCTGTATAGGACTTGACTGCTTCCATCCTTTGGCAGCCTGCATAGTACCGTGGAGTTACGAAAGCTGGACAATAGAAAGGAGGCTTTCGGTTTAGATTTAGCTTAAATCATTCCAATCCTGTTTCCTGTGTGTGTGGTGTCTTCAGCAATCATCACCTGCTTTCAACATCTGCAGGTCTTCCCTCCAAATCTTCAGTTTTTAGTATATAATAGGGATTAACCACAGAAATCCTGCAACTTCTAAATTTTAATTTCTTTTGAGTTGAATGGTATTCTATTTTATATACATAAATATATACTTATAACTGTTACACAAATAATAATAGTCTGGTCATTAAAATGTGTTTCAAAATAGGACATGGATCATTGAAAACATTATACTTCACTTTAAAATATCACCTGACGTTTTAGAGGTTGTTCTAAGGTCTGTCCCAGCTCCCACATCCGGCTACCCACAGCTGCCTGTAATTCCAATGGTAGAGGATCAGCACCCTCTTCTCTCTAAGATACCTGTACCCATGTTTGCACACACATAGAGACACATACACGTGCACATTCACACATGTACATATGCATGCACGCATGCAAACATGCACAAGCACATGCACACACACTTAATAACAATTAATCTAAACATACCGTTATCTCAAATGATCAAATGTATATTTTACTTTTAAAACTGATCATGAATGCACCATTATATAATTGTCTGTATATTATATTTTCAGCAACACAATTCATATATCTTGTAATTTTTAAAAATTTGGTTTTGGGTTGTCTAAAAAAAAACACATGTTCAGTAACTTTCTAATACAAAAGAATTTTGAGGGAGGATGTTGCCTCTATGTTTGTTTTGCTCTATATCCCATCTTCCTTATGGGTTTCTCATTTCCAAGCCCAAATTCCATGATCATTTACAAAGCATGAACATAGGATAAAGGAATCTAAGCTAAATGTCACTGACATAGTTTAAAGAGGGCATCTAGAAATTTTAGGCCAAATCTAAAATCTGTTTGACATTAAATATGTTAGCCTACTCTTGTCAAATCTTCTCTCTTGGTTTGTTCTGACCTTAATTTCCACCCTGATATTCTTATCCAAATGTGTCATGAGGGCAGACAGATGGTCTGATTTCTTTTCAGGGCTGTAGAAAGATGCTCTGCTGTGTTCTCAGGGATTATATGAACATGCTGCTTCTGTAGTGGATACAAACACCAGTGTGTTTGCTGCCTTTCTTGTTGCTATGGCAAGTGACTGAAGAAACCACTTAAGGAATCAAGATTTATCTTGGTTCACAGTTTGAAACAGTCCACCATGTTGGGGGAATTAGGATGACTGAAGCTTGAGGCCGTTGGTTATACTGCATCCAGTCAGGGCGGAGGTAATAGTTAATACTGGTTCTCAGTTAACTTATCTCATTTTACTCGTTCTGGCATCTCAGCCCATGGGATAGTGTTGTCCATACTTAGGATAATTCTCAATAGCTCAATTAGCCTAGTATAAATCTTTCTCAGACATTTCCATAAGTTTGTTTCCATGGTGATTCTAAAATTTGTCATGTTGATATTATTAATCTTCACAATAATTTTTCTCTATCAGTAAACTTAGCTACAAAATGGAAGTTTATGACAAGCCTCATTTGAATCTCCCCACCCTGTGTTGTGTGTGTGTGTGTGTGTGTGTGTGTGTGTATGTGTGTGTGTTTGAAGCTACATGTCTTCCCAGATTTATCTCTACCTATATATTGATAAATGCCTCTGTCGGTTGAATGCAAAGATCACCACATTGAAGAGTATGTGTAGCCGACAGCTTTTTGGATCTTCTGACAATTCCATCTGGATGTTGGCATTAAAGGCAGGATGTTACATACACCTGGTATTTATATAGAGTGCTGAGAAGTCAAACTACTCCATGGCAAGTCCTTTTCCCACTGCGTCTTCTTCTCCTTCCTGAACTCCACCTCTATACCTACTATTCTACTGTATCCTGTGCAGTATCTGTGGCTGTAACTTCTGGGTCTGCGCTGTGGAAAAGTGTTCAGGTAATATGAGAGAAGCCTTTATGTTCTGCCGTTCAGAAACAAAAGCAAACACAAAAGCATTGGAACAGCTACAGATACTTTTTTGAGGACTGAGCAATAGCAGTACTGTCAACTGCCTCTTAAGTAATGAGCTCTTCTCTACCACGGAGGTGGTGTGGACATGGGAGAGAAGTGTCCACTTTTATGAGATTGGAAGAAAATGGGAAAAGAAACACAAAAGATAATTTTGCAAGTGACAGACTATGATTGTGCCTAGAGTCACAAAGGATGATTTGTCAAGTGGGAATTTGTGGTGAGCAGAGCTAATCACCTATTGAGTTGAGCACAGTCACACTCTTGCCAGCAGGACAGGACACATGCCGTTAGTTATTCATCTTTTGTGAAAATGAGTAGATGCAGACAATTGGGAAAATCAGAAGAAAATGAATCAGATTCCCCAAATACACAAACTACACACTCCTGGGAGATATTCTCGCATATTAATGTTAATTGTATACTTCCTGAAATTCTTGTAAAAGTTCTCATGTTAATTATAACTATAGGAGTGATGTCTTTTCTTACTTTTTACAGCCTCCAATTTCTTGGAAAATATAATTTTGAAAGCAATCAAAAGAGTCAGATCACTTCATTTTAATTACATCTACATCTTACAGAAAATTGTCTTGTTATTTATGGGAACTTGGGTCACCAACTTTGGTAAGGCGAGAAAAGATGCTTGCAGAACCCCCTCTGACCTTAATGTACTTTATAGTCTCCAGGAAGAAAGAAACAAATTCACCATCATTAAGATGCTATGAAAGATCAGAGACTTGGTTCTTTATGATACCATAATGAGTTTCTTGTATTGAATGCAAAAATCCTGTCATTTTTCAACTTTGCATAGCATCTATTCATAATTAAGCACATTTTAGATGAATTCTCTGTAGAAATAAACCTATATCTGCATCCTTATGTCTAAAGGTCTAATATCTTTTACATTCATTCATTGCATATGGAAGAAATTTCTATAAAAGGTGGAACTGACATGTGGAAGGGCAAACTAATTATTTAGAAGACAGAGAGGATGCTGGATGCTGATACTGTATTTGGGAGTAGATAGTGGGCTCCTTTACCAGCGTACATTCATTGTATATCCTGCTATGCTTCAATAGAATTTTCTCCTAGCTATGTGGAACTCTAGTGCTGTAGCTTATGGTGCTTGTCTAGCATGCTGGCAAACATCTCAAAGTTCGGAGTTCATAACAGTGCAAAAGAAACCCTGTGGAAATCATTCAACACTTTTGAAGTATACGTACAAAATAATTCTCTCACCAAATATTTCTGGCCCCTAGTGCTATGTAAAGGGACATTGTAGATATGGTTGTGTGCCTTGGTGTGGCACATTAATCTGCATGGCCTCACTTTAGTCATGTGGATCCTGATAAAGACATGTGAAGAGTATCAGAATTAGGGAAGGTTATGAGTTCCTGGATAGAAAAGCCAGAAGTCAAGGAATATGAGTAACTGCTAGAAGCCAACCAAGATCAGGACTTGTAAACTTTAATACTGGCTAAATTTATGATGTGTGGCCATTAGATGATATTTACATCAAGGACTTGATTCCTCTGGTGATTTCTGAAAAGCACAACCTTGACCACTCTGTTTATTCCCATAAGATGGAGTTTAGATTTCAGACATTCAGAAGCACATGGTAACATACCATTGATGTTATAATTCATTAAATAATGGCAATTTGTTTATTGGAAAGAAATAGACATTTCTTAAACCAAATTTCCCATCAATCATATTATGGTTTAAATTCGACAATGCCTTGAGCTACTTTTTAATGTCTTCTGATGGAGTTGGAGAGTATTTTGGTGACAGTTCTGCATTCCCTTTGAGAATTGGGAACAAGGAGTAATAGGCTTGTTGAAAATGGCACAGCTAGTAATGGATAAAATTAGGCCAAATTGGAAGCTATACAAGATTCTTAGATAATGCATAACTATAGCATAACTAATACAAACCCAGAGTCAATTATTAGGGTGCAACCTGAAGATCAGAAAAGCTAAACAGCCAAGCCACTAGAGAAGTTTTACTTCTACCAAGTATGGGTGATAGCAGACTAAGCAGGCTAAGCAGCCTGAACCTCTATTTCCTCCCATTTTATATTCCTTTAGTACTGGGATTAACGGTGTGACTCCCTAGTACTGGGATTCAAGGTGTGAGCCACCACCATTTCAGTTTGTTTCTGCATTGTTCTTGTATAGCTCAGGATAGCCTTGAATTCACAGAGATCCTTCTGCTTCTGTCTCCCAAATCCTGGCATTAAAGGTATGTGTCACCACTACCTGATCCCTAGTGGCTTAGCTTTGCCCTTCTGATCTTTAGGTAATCTTTATTTATTAAAAACATAAATAAAATATCATATACATATCTGCCAACATTCCATCTCTGAATTTTGGTAAGAAACACTTGTGTGCAAAAGTCAGAGTTGAAGATGGACTTTACAATAGTGTGATGTCTGACTAGGGTAGAAACAAGTGAGACAAGGGCGCAGGTCTCTGGGACAGGTCAACTTATGATCAAGAGTATATGTGATCCAGTTACCATGACATCAGTAGTGAACCCAAAAGGAAGGCTCAATCCTGAGTAACCTGTTAGAAAGACAAATACAAATAAGCATGTTTATAATGTCCAAAACTACATAATTCTTAAAAGTTCTCTTTTGCTAGATGCCAGGAGCTATTCTTTTTCTGTATGACTTTTGAATAAAATAGTGATAAAATGGGACTTAGATCCATTAAAAGATTCCTTGATTTGAGCTGCCGTTCTTACCTTGTGAAGGCTCTGCCATCACCTTTCCATTGTAAGGAGGATGTGTGACTGTTCCTGCTTTGGGAGCATCTCTGTGAATTTTAGAAACCCTGGTTTGTTGGCAGCACTTCACCCAATGCCATCAGTTTCTATGGAAACACTAACTATTGTGCAGTTAAGAGCAGAAAAGATTCCTCAGCTTCCCCATGGTTCTGAGACTGTGTTTACTTGTCTTTCCAGTCTACACATCAGAAATCAAATTAAAATGGTTGTCTTTTGAAGCAGCACCATTCGGACAAGATGCTGTTTCTTTTCACAAAGACTATGGATATTTATGAATTAAACATCTTCCTGGGCCATCCTTTTCTAAAAACAAAGATAGTAATCTTTGGGAGACTGTTAATGTAAAAGAAAATCACCATATTACTTGATATTAAAGGAGTCTTGTTTATTAAGCACCACCATGCCCTGGGTTTGTTCCTTTGCGTAGCTATAACATACATACATAACACCCATTACCAATCACAGAAGAGACATCCGTACCCTGGGTAGAATCAGGTTTGTGTAAAGCAGGGAGAGAAAAAGGAATCTGTTCTACTTAGAGATAGATATGATGATTCAGTTTCAGGAAATCTAAACTACTGTTGCTTTCCAGAATTCTAATAGGTTCATTCTACTGTCTTTTGTACCATTATTTTTTAAAACTCCAAAAATGTTGGACAAATCAAAGACATCAAAGACAAGTTCCCTCTTTTTGTTTTATTTTTCACCAGCCTTCTTTTCTGGTTGGGTATCTGAATCCATTTTAATTCAGTCTTAAATTTGAGAATGTATGCTTAAGGAACATGATTTTCATGGTTTAACCATTATTATTGCTGAACTGAAGTGTGTCAGGAAGTATTGTGATTGGTAGGGGCTTAAAATTTCTCCTAAAAACACACTGGAGAACTGAAAACCACTGCAGATTCTTCCTGAAATTGTCCATTCAAGTGTCTGTTGATTTCGGAGTTGAATATTAAGTGTTACCCATGATTCCATGGAGAGCATGTCATACTTTGCAGTGTAAGTACCTTTAAGTAACACAAGGTCTTTTAACATAATTAGTACAGAATATTGAACTCTGCCAAAAATGCAGGATTCGTCATTAAATTTAAAGGCTGCTTTATCTGTCTGAGTCTAATCATGTGTGCAGAAGACTAATTGTTAATGGCATAGTCTTTATTGCTCATGGCTTTCTTTTATTTTAAAAGGAATGGTCTACTTTGTGAGAAATAATTAGGTTTTATAGGCCTACCTTCATGGAGTCTTTTGTTGAGTGTCTTATGGTTTTGCCAATTCAGATCCCAAGAGCAATTAGAGGCTGGGGCTGAACTGTCCCTTAAATCACACACATACTGTGTTATCGCCTCCTTTAATTTTTGCGCTTGGTGGCAGACGGGAACTTCACTTATTTGCAAATACAGAGTAATTACTAGGCTGGGCTTTGAGAAGCATAAGTGCTAGTTAGGGGATGAGCATGTTATAGAAGTCTAGCACATGACAATATTCTGTGTCTGACATTGCCTCCAAATACAAAGTGTCAAAATAACTTTTTCTTATAAACATGTTCCAATACTAGTGGGGTAGGTCAGTGGTAGTGTTTGAGGCCAGGTTTGTTCCTGAACACTACAAAAATCAAAATAAATGAGAAAGTGTTTGTAGCCGGCTCTGCTCTTGTATGGATTTCTGGAAATGAGATGATGTTTGCTTCTCATTGTCAGCTGGAAACTCTTTGTTGCTCACTGAAGTAAATGAGAACAATTTTCAGATATTCTTATAACAACAGAAAAAGCTCAACATTTTGTTTCTGGAAGAGAGTGTATGTGCTGAGTCACAGTCTTGACTTTGGAGATCTGATGCGGGTGCTGCCTGAAACACTGAGGAGTTTGGTAATATACGGGAAAACAATTCTGCTATGGTGGAGCTGTCTGGTGACTAATAATTCCCGTTGTTTGCTTTCTTCTGCCATGACACAGGATGGTTTAATCATAGTTCTGTTAGTGGCTCAGTGAAGATAAAAACTATGTCATTTTGACATTAGAATAGTTGGACAATATCAAAGTCATTTTTACTAATGCTACTGATGGATTTGGCAGCCACTGCATTGGCATTGTCTCTTCAGGTTAAAAGTACTCACTTAAACTATTTGCCTTGAATGTGATGTTTTCTCTGTGCCCATTCTTATGTCACCTGTTCACTGTGTCCAGGTCAAAGTTGAGATGACTCTACTTCTGCTTCTCCTGCTGCCATATAATCACTAACACCAGGGTATTTTCAATCTAGACACATTCTTTGATGGGAAATTCCTTTGCATTATCTCTCTTCTTTTCTCCTCCTCCTCTTCTACCTCCCCCATACCCTGTAACATCATAAATGAATGTGGTTCCACACATGCTATGCACAGCACCCATGTGAAGGTCAGACAATTACCCTCAAGTGTTGGTCCTCTTTTGTTGTTCATGGCTACATATACTGTTGTATGTGCTTGGCTGGTTGACCTAAGAGAGTGTGGTGATTCTCTCTTCTCCTGCCATCTGGCCATAGGAAACCTGGGTCTATAGACACAACCCCCCTTTTCCAGGTTTTTTGTTGGTACTGAGAATTTGAATTTTAGCCTTTAAGCTTGATTAGCATTCACTTTACCCATGTAGAGATTCTCCTAGCCCTCTCTTGGGATTTTAGCATTCAAATTCACATGCATTTCCCCTCAAATCTATGATACCATGCACTAACCTCCCCAAAGACACTGGATACCTTAGACATATGAGTGTACAAATTGATATTTGTTTTCAGTTAAGATTCTTTTGAAAATTCTTTAAAAATGAAGTAATTGGAGCTGTATGAACCTGTGATCTACATCTAGTGGCAAGCTTAGCAAAGTTTGAGAAATGTGAGGTTACAGGATCTGTAGTGAAATGCATTGCTGGAGAGTGTAACACCTGTTGTGTGAAGACATCCAGAATGCAATGCTGGGGAGTGTAACACCTGTGGTGTGAAGACATCAAGAATGCATTGCTGGGGATTGTAACACCTGTGGTGTGAGGACATCAAATGCATTGCTGGGGAGTATAACACCTGTGGTGTGAAGACATCGAGAATGCAATGCTGGTATGTGCAACTTCTGTGGTGTGAAGACACTGAGAATGCAATGCTGGAGAGTGTAACACCTGTGGTGTAAAGACACTGAGAATGCAATGCTGGAGAGTGTATCACCTGTGATGTGAAGACACTGAGAATGCAATGCTGCAGAGTATAACACCTGTGGTGTGAAGACACTGAGAATACAATGCTGCAGAGTATAACACCTGTGGTGTGAAGACACTGAGAATACAATGCTGCAGAGTATAACACCTGTGGTATGAAGACACTGAGAATGCAATGCTGCAGAGTGTAACACCTGTGGTGTGAAGACACTGAGAATGTATTACTGGAGAGTGCAACACCTGTGGTGTGAAGACATTGACTTTGTGAAGTATTTTTAAAGCATGGAGTCTGCTAAGACATTTAGTTTCTGGATTTTCTTTTTTCCTTCCCAGTATTTTCTCTCAAATACTTTGTTTAGATAAGAGGAGAATTTGGAAATAGCAGTGTTTTAGTGGCCAGATCTCTTTGGCATCAGTGCTTTCCAGATAACCACAAAGCTGGTTGCTACTTTGAAATGGTATGATAGGCTTATAGCTATATAAGAAGTAACAGTCAAAATATTGTTAGATTAATTGAGAAAACATTTTAATAAAAAAGAAGATAGTAAAAAGAGAACAGATAGTTTAAAAAATTGAATTGGTGTCCTGAAAATGGAAGAAATATTTACATTCATTAAGAAAGCCTCACTTAGGGCTAGAGAGTTGACACAGAAGTTGAGAGTACTTGTTGCTCTTGCAGAGGACAAAGGTTCATTTACCAGCACCCATATGGTGATTCGGAAGCATTTTGTTCTAGGGGATCCAACAACTTTTCTGACCTTTGTGGGCAGACACATGCTGTCCACACATGCAAACATGCAGACAAAACATTCACACACCAAAAAATCAAATGAAAACTTGAAGAAAGAAGGAACCTTAACCTACTGGACCTAATTTAAACACGAATTTTTTTCATCTTTATCATGATCTTGGAAAAAGCTTTGTGCTGTTTGAGATACTAGGAACCCATTCCCCTTCACCACAAAAAAATATTTCTTTTGTATTCAAGGTGCACATGGTTCAGTGAACCTCATTGAATCTGTTGTATAAGACCACCTGGTAGTGTTCAAGTCAAATGTAACCACGAGAAAAATTGAAATGTATTTGCAATTGAGAGAACTACATCCTAAAATTAGTAGGACTTAAGCAAGAATATGATTACATGGAAACTTATAATTAACCTTCACATCAATGAAACTCAAAATATGCAAACAATATGATTAGCATAGTCTTTGCTGTCAGTCAATGTTATTGTTAAATAGACTATGGCAGCCAGGTGTGGGAGTTCGTGACTGTAGTGTAAGCACTTGGGAGGCTGAAACAGGAAGATTTTAAATTCAAGGCAAGTCTGGACGGCATGGAAAAATACTGTCACCAAAGACTAAAGGAAGTTGATGATTTGCATGCTCCTTTGCTCCTTTGTATGCATTATAAGCAAGTATTTTCACCTCTTACATACAGATATACTGAGTTTACAATTCTGCCATTTCCTTGTTTACTTAACAGGATAAGGAGGATTTGTTAATAGGTATGAATCTATGACATTTGAAAAATAGATGTACTGTGATTTAAACAATCCATATTACCTCATTACATGCACAACGATAATGCATGTTTCTTTCCTCATTTCTTTATATTGTTAATTCCCTTGCAAGTGTAGATTCTTTCAGATAGAACTGCTGGCTCCCAGGTGTCTGGGCAGAAAATTCTACCTTACCTTGTCTCCTACAAGAGTCTTCTCACTTCTTCGTGCAGCATTTCCTGTCGTCCTAGCTGTGTTTACGTTGCTCTATCTCACTCTGTTTTGCCTGTCTGGTCTTAGGATCTGCTGCTTTCTGATACTCATTGGGGGTTCTCATTTGGGGTTTTTGTATTCATTAGTCATCACCAAACTGTTAACTATTTCCATAAATCTGGAGATACCAATCTTCAAGTAGAGGTCAGAAGACAGGTTCAGGTGTAGCTAGACACATATTTCTATTTTTAGTTATTTACATAATGAAAATGACAGATTTAAGATAGATGGGGATTGACCTCTATGTATTTTTCTATCACTGATCCATTAACTATTTATTTATTTATTTATTTATTTATTTATTTATTTGCTTGTGTATGCAAGATGCACATATTATAGCATGCACACAGAGTTGAGAAGATAACTTGAAGGAGTTGGTTTTCTCTTTCCATCTTGGGGGTCTCAGTGAATTCACATCTTTGGCCTTGGAGGCAAAGCCTCTCACTCATGCCATCTATTGGCCTTTGTGACATGGTTTCACCAACCAAAAATCTTTGGGTTTACACTGGGACAAGATCCCAGTTCCCCTCAGCCTGCTGCACTTACCTTTGCAATTCTTCCAGGGTAGACTCTTATTTCTTTTCTCAGAACTTCTGGAGTGTGTGTTCGTGACAACACGAGCCTGTCGTGAGCCTGTCGTGGCCTCAATATTGAAAGGGAACCTCTTTAATTACAGTAATTCTATCTAACCTATGTATTATCCATGGGTATCTTCTGATATGATGCTATTTGTTAATTTGGGGAAGACACTAAATCTCCAGTGTATGTTTGCTAATTTCCATTGTTATTATCCATCAAACTAGTGATTTGAGATACACAGGGGTTTAGAAAAGCCATTGGTGAGTCAGAGACTTTGCCACATAATAATAGTGTGGCTGAGAATAATTATCATCCGTGGACCTCAGTTTAGTTTATCTGTGCAAGGAAAGGAGGAGCATACTTCACAGATAGTGAGAAAGCACAGAAAGACGGGATCTGGACGTGGCTCAGTGGTTAAAAGTGTTTGCTGCTCAACCAGACACGCACAACTCAGATTCAGTACCCACCTTGCTGGTACACAGGTCTGTGGATTTTTAGTACCAGGGAAACTGACATCTGTCTTCTGTGGGCACTTGAAATACCTTATACACATACACATAAATAAAGTATATAATAGTAAAGTAAAAATAGTAAGACAGATGTGTCCTAATTGCTTTATAAATTTGGCACAAATATAAATTGTGATAATATCTAAAATTCCCAAATTTTTATGCCAGTAGAAAGTAAAGCACTGTGTGTGCAATGCCATGCATCATAGGTAACTGGATGAATAACAGGACTCCAGAAGCAAATTTGTGGCCATATGTGGCCATCAGAAATTGTTTAGTAAAAGCAAAAAGAAAAATTAACTAGCAAATAGGGTTGTACTCTCTGTTCCTGTATGATAGAATAGTTAAATTAATAGCTAAATCTAATTAAGAAACTGAAAAATTGTAGAATGCTTGCTGCCAATACTAAACCCAATGGGCTGTGAGACAGGTATATGGTAACACTCAAAAGTTACCTCACCTTTGTTGAATATTAAGGGGATTTCATCACCTAGCCCTGGAAATAAAACAGCCCTTGCAATTACATTTTGTAATTTGTTATTGGTTCAAAAATTAACGACTTTTTCTGTAGTCAATGGATCATCACAGGTGACAAAGTACAGATTTAATTAACAGTGACAGGTAAAGCCCCTTAGAGTCAGAGTGGATTTATAATAGCAATTATATAAGAAATTATATTTTGATCGTTACCATTTCACGTCGAAGCCAAGTGTACTTATCATATGGAGCTGGTTCAAGCACTTTGTGTTACACTGGCAAATATTTAAAATCCTGAAATATGCCCACAAATTGTTAAAACACGTCACGGCCCACTGCCTCGATAAATATCCCATCGTAAAGCCTGGTTTGCATTTAGAAAGTTGGGGCTGTTGACTTCCACTTAGTGTCTTGTTGCTTGACTGGTTTTCCACATTGCCCCATCTCAGAGCAATAGTGAGAAGAAGCCTGTGCCCCCACTCTAGTAAATCTCACTGGTAAGTTTTGTCAACACCACCTTCCACCTCTACAAAACTGAATGCCAGAGAGACTTCTGTCTGGAGAATGTTCATGCTAGTAGTGCATTCTATTTGCTTGAAGGTAGAGCAGGAGTGAGGCTCGCTCACTTCCAGGTTGGGTTCAGACCATTAAGAGATTAAAGGTCAGGGGACAGAAACAGAGCTCATCTGGTAAAAGCATTGGCCTTCAAGTCTGATAACCTGAGCTTCATAGCTGGGACTCAGATATATAGTAATTTATAAATAGACATATTTAAATATTTCTTTTTACTGAAAAAGGAGTTTTGTTTCATACAATATATTATGGTTTCCCTTCTCCCAACTCCTCCAAGAATCTTCTACCCTTCTCACCCATTCAACTCCAAGCCTTTTTTCTCTCATTAGAAAATAATAATCAATAATAATAATAATAACAAGCTAGAATAGGAAAAAATCAAGCATAATAAAGTTAAAGAAAAAGCACAAGAAATACATACAAATTGAGACACACCCATTCACACACAAAAACCCATGAACACAAAACAAGAAACTACAATACATAAACCAAAGATCTATAAACTTAACAAAGTTCTGAAAAGAGCTGTTAGACAAAATCCCTCCATGAATATAGTAGACATGGATGCCTGGACAACAACTAAAGAAGAGGTAGACACATGTGCTTGGTCCTAGAAACTCTTTATCCCCTTTGATGTACTGGAGGAATGATGCCTATGGTCTTCTAAAGAGTCCAGAGACCCACACTGCTTAGAAGGCCATAGAGTTCTTACAGGAATTATATAAGCATATTTCAGAAAAATCAATGATTTATTGACAATGATGTTTTTGATTTATTATTTTTATTTTAAAATGGCACTCACGACTTCTTGGTCGTGATTAAGCTAGGATTAAGTGCAGTGTCTGTTCTTGCCAGTTTAATATCTGATATATCCTCTTCCAGGGACACTAAAATAAAGGGCTTGGTGAAGCTGGGAGACGGAATAGGAGCTTGTTCTGTTGGTTCCACCAACCAACCTGGCACTGTCATACCTCAGAGAGTCATGTCCCCCTTCAGGAAACTTAAGGATCTTGTACAATT
>NC_022009.1:88825615-88831148 GCF_000317375.1 Microtus ochrogaster | reverse complement strand
TATTTTTTTTTGTTTAGCATATTGTTGGATTTTCCATTATTGAAAATGGTAGTTGCTGTGCATTATAGACACAGAGCATGTTGAGTAATTTAGACATACAGGTAAACATAACCTTTCACGTCACGAGTGCACTCTCCAGCCTGGTCCAGCATTTTGTTGAGGAGGTACTGGAACTAATTAATTCAGTGATTATAGAAAACATACTTTTGCCTAGTTATGACTAAATAAATTAGTCATAACGTCTATTGGTTTTGTAATGAGAATGAGGGAAAATATTCATCTATTAAAACTAGTAGCTACTTTTATAGTGTATGTTTGTATATGTCTAAGAAAGCATAAAAAAATAAGAAAATTCACATACCAAAATCTGAGGGTGGAATGAGAATGGTATATAAATTTTAACTATCTGTTTCCTAATTCAGCATTTTTAAAGATATTTTAAAAACTGAGGATATATATTAAATTCAAACATAAATATATATAATATAGCGCTAATATATTGAAAATTTTATCTAAAATTAATTCTACTCTTAATGCGCTGTCAAACTGGTGATACACTTGTCTTTAGGTGTAGATTTTGGTAGAAAGACCATTTACAGATACAAGCGAGTATATTTGTGTATAGCATTTATTGTGAAGCAGAGAAAAAGACACAGAAAAGGAAAAGACCAGCAGTACACTAACTTTAGCATGTCATGCCTGCTGGCAGAGGAACGGCCATGTTTCATAATTATGTGACCACCCCCACACCCACAGACTGAACAAACCAAAGCAGACCCCAGCCCCGAGCCTCGCTGTGCAACCCAAACTCGACCTGAGAGGGGGAGAAAGAAAGCAATTTCAAAGTTGGGTGGGAGGGGATAGGAAGGGAGAAGGAGGAGCTGAGGAGTTTGAATATATTAAAAATATAATGTATGAAATTTTCAAAGAATAAAATATATCTTTAAAGTTTATTTTCTGAGGTTCACAAGGGAGGTCAGTAAGAAAGTTCTTTTCTGCCAAGCCTGGGAAAGTGAATTCAATGCCTGGGACCATATTGTGGAAGGAGAAAACGAACTATGACAAGTTATGCCGTAACCCCCACACGTGAGGACACTAGCACAGAATTACTTATAAAAATTAAATGCATACAATTTTTTTGCGCATAGTCAGGGTCTCACTCAGTAGCCCAGCCTTGTTGGGAACTCCTAACTCTGCCTCGGTCTTCGGCTGTTCATTTTGCTGATGGGAGCTCTCACACACTCTTTGGTCTTCCACACTTCCCTGGATCACAGCCTGCTCTGCATATTGGCTACCGCTCTGCTTAGCACTTTACCTAATACTCTCCTGCTGTAGTATCCCTATTCACATTCAACAGGAAAATTTCTCCGTGCCTCATGCATGTACTAACTGTACACCAGTATGTGTTTTAAAACTTACATATATTTCACCATGAAGTTTTCAATGCAAAGTGTTGCAACTATTTTCAATCCCCACCTACCAAAAGTGAGTCCTAACACTTAATTGCTAATATTTGGTTCTTTAGTACTTCGTAAGTCTGTTCCACAAAGCCCATTGGATGTTCCACAGAGAACACAGGGCTCTGACAGTATGAGTCTGGGGAAGTTAATGAAATCTCAAAATAATTGGGAATTTAATTGCAGCTGTAAATTTCTTTATTAACTGACGATATTTTAAAAATAAAATCCCCTTTTACATGTTTCATATTGGATTTATTATCTACTACTGGACATAACCAATTCAGGTTTTATAAACTCAGGGCATAATATGAAACAGTTAATTACAAGGCAGAGTAAGATGAGTAGTTCATAGAAAGCAGAAGCAGTGGTAACTGCTTTATCTTGAAGGAGCAATATTTTCTTAAAGGCATTTTCGTTCAACTGTTCTGATGCATGTACTAGCCAGACTAAATATCCTCAAGGGTAAGAGGTGAGAATCTGGATCTGATGTCAGAACTAAGCTCACAAGCTTATAATAAATGTTTGTTTATTATTTATTATTATTTTATTTTGTACACAAAAACATCTATAAAATTTGTATTCTAAATTTTGCAATACAAAAACAAAAGCAAGAAGCAGAATTCTTTCAGAGATACATCACTTATTTTAGGATGGGTGTGTGGATTTGCTGTTCTCACTGCTTCCATCATTTTGGCTTTTATTGACTCTGGATACTTTGCAGGTATCTCAACTTAGATATTGCTAGCTAAGAAAAAAGAATAAGGTACATTGGGAGAAAAAAATCACTATGTTACTTATTTTTCAGGGTCATCTTCCAAGTAGAAACTTGTATGAAGAAGTGAAGGTTTCAGGAAATGCAAATTATTGATGCTACTATAGCTTGCTACTTCTATATTTCCTTTCATAATTACATGTATAAGCAGAAGAGTGCCTTCTTTTCATATAAGGCACTTATTTTGGGACATAAAGTCCCCCAAAAGGAAATTAAAAATAGAATGAAATCTGTATGTTTTTCATTTTATCTTTGGGAAGTAAAAGAGTTAGTTATTCAGAAGACCTAAGTGAGGAAGAGGGGTGTAACCAAACATTAGCCTTTTACTACTGAGAGAGAGAGAGAGAGAGAGAGAGAGAGAGAGAGAGAGAGAGAGTGTGTGTGTGTGTGTGTGTGTGTGTGTGAGAGAGAGAGAGAGTTTGTGTGTGTGTGTGTGTGAGAGAGAGAGTCTTCTTCTATCAATATCTATATTATTTTTTGAGACAGGGATCTCATTGAACCAGGAGATTATTGGTTAGACTTTAATGACTGGCCAGTGAACTCCAGAGAATGACCTGTTCCCACATCCACGGCTCTGGGATTCCAGGTGTGCATAGTATATTCAGAGTTTTGCAAAGATTTCCCTATTCCAGCTGAGGCCCAAATGCTTGTATAATAGGCAATTTTACTAATGGACACATCTTTGTAGACATGCAATGTTAGCTTTATATTATCAGATCTTGTGATTAGACTACTAATAACTGACGTTTTTAAATAACTATAAGTAATTTTCTACTTTTATGACCAATAATCCTGAGCTCAGGAGGGAGAGTTGCTTGGCTTGCTATATGGTGGAATCTTTCATTTTTCAGTTATGGTTAATGACGCACAAGGCCCTTGTGGGAATTAAATAGGCTGATAGGTGGAAAATGTTTAGACTAAAAACTTACACTCATACTTCATGAATGTCAACTGTTAGTAGTAGCTATTATTTGCATGATTATATAATTTAATTCATTTTTAATGAAATATGTTATATATATATATATACCTATTGATATTATAAAATGTTTAAGGGATACTTGATTCCATATATGACCTATTAATCAAAATTTATACTTCATATGCTTTATTTCTCCTTACAAATTGAGAGATGGCTTAACACTGTATTCATAAAAGAGAAAGAGAAATGCAGCACTGAACTGTAGAAAGGAGAGAAGGGATTGTGAATACAAAAACTATTGCAAATAGATTTAAACTGTTGTCTATGATATTAGAAAATTGGTATGGGACAATGGTCTGTATTCTGTCAATTATATTTTAAATAAACACTGATTGGCCAGTAGCCAGGCAGAAAGTATAGGCGGGACAACCAGACAGGAAAATTCTGGGAAGAAGAAAACCCATTCTTCTGCAGTCCTGGCCCAGCCACAGAAGAAGCAAGATGTGACTGCCCCACCAAATAAGGTACCAAGCCATGTGGCTAACACAGATAAGAATAATGGGCTAATATAGTTATACGAGTTAATAAGAAGCCTGAGATAATGGGCCAATCAGTTTATAGTGAATGTAGACCTCTTTGTGATTTCTTTAGGACTTAACAACTATGGGAACTGGACAGGACAAAAACCCTCAGACAACAGGAAATCATGTTTTTATGTACCTTAGCTCTTTTAGTTCCAAATTACAAGCTTAAATTTAATATAATCATTAGTTATAACAGTGTCTATTAAGCACACTCACATTCTTTATGTTCTAATGTTGGCTCAGTTGAGAATCTCTTGAAAGTCACACATGCAAGCTTCTTACAAATTGTGCAAACTGTTTTCCATGTATAAGCTGTTCATTGAGTTCTTTTTAAAGAAGAGGCATGTAAATGAGTAGTCTGTAGAATCAGATGATCGAGTACGCCAAATTCATTCATTTTGTTAACAGTATTGGTTTAGCAATGCTGGAGGAAACTCCCTGATAATCTGAGAACAGAACGGCCTCAATCAGGAGTGTTTGTTTTGGCCTGAACCTCAGAATGGTAACTGGGCAAGAGACAAGTTTGTGCTCTCTTTTCTTATTGGAGAGCTGGTGAAAGGGACAGGTTTCTTTGCTAGTAAACACTTGGTAGAGCTTCCTGAAATCCAGTCAAGTGGTGGCTGTTGCTGTTCAGAATTGAGTGAGAGCCCAGTCAGAGGGACATGGCTGGTCCTGTGTAGTTGGAGTCCACAGTGCTAAAGGTTTCCTTCTTTTTTTAACTGCATTGCAGGATTTTTCAGGATTTTCTCAGCTATTTTGCATAACCATTACCATGTGAGTTGCTGCATACAAATCAGAAAACAATGATTTGGGTTTGTCTGATAAGAATTAAAACACTCACATTGGATGGCCCATCTCTATGTTGGGTACATATTTGTTATGTAGAATAATTACTTCCTCTTGAAATTTATTATCAAGGCTCGCTCTGATACCAAGAGAATAATAAGCAAAATCAGCACGCTTCTTCTGTTTCCCTGTTCCACAGGCAAGGAACGGTTTTATTTGTGAATTATCTCACTTGCTAAGGAGCTCTAATGCTTGCAAGTGTTTGGTTTCCATGATTACAGAAAGAAAGGTGGCAGAGAGGGATCCATAAGCTATTTCTGCGTATCATGAAGAAGGTTTTGTAATCCTTTTACAACAAGCAAAGTTGACTGTGATTTTTTTCATTATTTTCTCTGTATTTAACAGTGTGTGCAAGTTCTTATGGGGCTTCCTCATATTACTTTGCTAAGATAAGTTGAACAATTCAAATAAATCTGGCTTTGCAGATAAAAACATTTTGGAACTATAGACTTGTCTACAAACTGCTCTGGTTTATAATTGAAGTGAAAAAGAAAAATCAAATCTCTGCTCTGTTTATTTTACTTTTATGTTTCAATGCAAGAAAATAGCTTAAAAATTTTTAAGTATGTACATTTATTCAGATTTTTATTAACACTTTTCAACTCTTGGTGATTGGAAGGTGTCTACTCAAAACGGCAGGTTATATAAAATTGATTTTGGAAGATTTTAGACATGTCCAAGGAATAAAAGCATACATGTCCGATTTTTTTATAAATAATAAAATACAACAATTAAGGTGTTTCCCAAAACAAAAATGATCAAGTTTACCATGGTTTGGTTTATGTCACAGATGTGGAATGGAGCTAGTAGAGATGGTGTGTTTTCACTTTTAGAAGGGAGTGTAAGAAAATTGATTGTTATGGACACTATAATTTCTGTGATAAACTATGGCTTTCTGAAAAGCTGAGTCACTGATTTCATTCACATAAGCAATTTCACTTAAATATGA